>NC_088987.1:9194906-9543178 GCF_963932015.1 Anas acuta
TGGCACCGGGGGTTGGGGACATTGGGAGGGCTGCACGGGGAGCTGGGCACCCCAGGTGTATGGGGCGGGGGGGTGTGGGGTGGCCTGGGGGCACCCAAAGGGTGTGGGAGGGTCTGGGGGGGCATGGGTGGCATGGGTGGCCTGGGGACAGGTGGGGACATGGGGGACGGACAGGAAAATTTGGGGGGAGAAGGCTGGGGGGGGTGCTGGGTTTTCTGGGACATTGCAGGAACGGAAGAATTGGGCCTGGGGACCTTGGGGAGCACTGGGGGGGGGGGGGCGTGAAGGGACTTGGGGGGTGTGCAGGACGCTCCAGAGAACCTTGGGGTGCTCAGGGGGCAGGGCCAGGGCTCAGGACAGGCGGGTACAGCTCGGGGTCCCCCCCCCCCACACCCCATACCTGGGTACCCGAAGGCGTCGTAGCGGTACCGCTCCCCCTCGAAGCGGGGCTCTGGGTGCCCCTGGCTGTAGGTGCTGATGCGCTCGGCGCGGTACGTGGCGGCCGAGCTGAGCGAGGCCATGTCACCGTGACAGTGCCACCAAGCCCCTGTCCCCAGCGCCCAGGTCCCCCCCAGGGGAGGGGGCCGGCCGTGCGCCCGCCGCCGCATGCCCATAATTAGCCCGGTGAGGCACGGCCACCCCGGCCAGGAATGCGAGATAACGGCCGGGGCCTCTCGGGGGGACACGCAGGGGACGTGCCGTTGTCACCGCCACCCCGCCACCCCCAGCGGGGCCCCCCCCTGGGGAACCAGGTGCCCCCCACCCGCAAGGAGAGGCAGCCGGTGCAGCGCTCACACCACTGACTTTATTGGAGGCCTGGCGGGACGGAGGCGGGGGTGCTGGGGGGCAGGCACCCGTGGGAACCATGGCACGGGGCTGGGGCAGCTCCCACGGCCCCTGGCACCCCGTGGGTACGTTCCGGTGTGCACACACGTGTGACACACGTGCAGGCACACACGTGTTCATGCACGCACACCCATGTGCTCGTGCACACGTGTACCCGAGCACTGCTCCGCACACCTCTGCGGAGCGACGCGCGCACCGAGCAAAGCCCCCACACCCCTCTTCCCCCATCCCAAGGTGGGTTTGGGGCCACGACTCCTGGATGGGCCTGCTGGGTGGCTGCTGTCCCCAAACAGCATGGGGACACGGTGCCATCGCTGGCCCGATGGCAGGGAGCCCCTCGGCGTGGCAGCCAGCCCCTGCGCCCCCCGGCAGGTTGGCCGTGCAGGGGTGGGGACCCCACGGTGGGGAGGGGGTGGCATGGGGCAGCAGTGGGGGGGTTGGTGGTGCGGGAGTGAGGGCACGCGGAGGGAGAGGGGCTGGGGGTGCAGGGGGGGGGACACCGTGGCCGGGCAAGGGGTGGCATGCAGCGGGCGAGCGGCCCCACGAGAACATGTGCCATGCAGGAAGGCGGGGGGGCAAGCGTTGGCAAAAACTGGCATTCCTTCCCCAAACGGTGCGCCCAGACACCTGGGGGGGGCCCCGTGCCAGAGGGGGGGCCGGTTGCCCTTCATGTAGGCACTTGGTTCCCTGCTAGGGGCGAGTGACCTGGGGATGGGGACGTTGGTCCCGGGACCTGCTGCTCACCCCCCCCATGCACCCCAGGTTGGCCCACGGCAGACCTGGGGGGCCCTGGACACTGAGCCCCTCGCTGTGTGCCCGCTTTGGGGCTGGCTGTGGGGTGCTGTCGCTGGTGGCCACCCAGCACCCAGCCTGGGGGAGCCGTGCCCACCCGGCCCCCACCCACAACCTCCCCGTGCCGGCCCCACACGCGTACAAAAGTCGAGAGAGCCCCAGCACTGCGGCGCATCCACGGCCCCCCCGGCCCCACAGCAGCCCCCCGCCCCAAGGCAGCAGTTCACAGTATAAAACTCAGTCCAATAAAAGCCAGTGGGGGGCGAGGACAAAATCCCCTTGCTCCCCCAAATCCCCCTACGCAGTCCCACTGCTGCCAGCCCAGGGTGCGGGCGCAGGGCAGGGGCACAGGGGGCTGCCCAGAGAGGTTCGGCTGTGACAACTGGGGGGGCTCTGTGCCCAAAAAGGGGAGCCTGGAGCGGTGAAGGGGGGAGCATGCGAACAGCCAGCCCCCACAAATTCAGGTCCCGTCAGTCTTGGGGGGGCACGGAGGGGGCACGCCGGGGCGTTGGGTGGGGGGCTGACCCCCGAGCCCTTGCGCACGCAGTCCCTCCCTGGTTCTCATGCAAAAAACAAACAGATGAGGGCAAAGAGAGGTGGACGAGTGCGGCCGGGGGGGGCACACTGAAGGGGGGGCACCCCTCTGTCCCCCCCAGCACCCTGCTAGCGCAAGGAGCCGCAGCAGGACCCGTCCCTCGCCCAGCACGGGGCTGGGCCGGGGCGCGGTGGCAGGGGGGCCGGTGCCCCGGCGGGAGAGGCAGGGTCCCCGGGGGGGGCTCACGGCTCCTCGGCCTCCTCCTCCTCCTCCTCCAGCGACACCACCCCGGAGGAGGCGACGTCGGAGACTTTCCGGCAGAGCGGGAAGTCCTTGCTCAGCACCACCTCGTCCTCGGCGGGCGAGAGGCAAGCCTCGGCGTAGGACACGGGGTACAGGGAGTCCTGGCACCGGAGCCGTGCCAGGCCCCGCAAGGCACTTTGGCTGGCCGGGGGGGGCAGCTTGGGCAGCAGCAGGTCCTCGCCCCCCAGGGAGCCCAGCAGTTTGGCAGTGAGTTCGGAGGGCGACACCATCTCCAGGCTGCAGAGGCTGGAGCAGAGGGTCTCGGGGGACAGGGTGTGCGAGGAGTCGCTCTCGGGCTCGCAGGAGCCGTGCCGCACGCCCAGCTGGCACAGGTGGCCCTGCAGGAGGTCTCGCAGCAGCGCGCTGGCGGGCACCGAGCCGGACAGCTCTGCGGGGAGCAGGGGTCAGCCCCGATGCCATCCCAAAATGAGTCACCCCCCCACACGGTGACACCACGGGGACGGTGCCCCCTTTGCCCGCAGAGAGCTCGGTGCATGGCACGGGGACGTGCCGGCACAGGGCACGGTGCCCTAAGGGGGTCACCAGGATGGGAAGCGCACCCAGGCACCCCGCTCCCTCCCACCACACGGCGCAGGTCACTGTCCCCACGGGTCCCCAAGGCACTCACCGGTCGGCTGGGAGCTCTCCGTGGAGGGCATGAAGTCCTCGTCGTAGGACTCGTCGTTGGAGTCGTCCCCGTCCACCGAGGACCAGGCGCGCAGCTTGGCCTCGGCGATGGCAAACTGCTCCGCCACGCCTGGCAGGGACAGCGCGGTCACCCCGGGGGTGTCACCAACCCCCCCGTGGGCTCAGCAGGGACACAAATCAGCACAGCAGGGATGGGGAACAGTGGGGATGGCCCATGGGGACAGGGCACAGCTCCCCATGGGATGGATGGACGGACAAAGGGAGGGGTGGGGATGGGGGGACCCCGCACGGTGCCCACCTGCGGCGAAGCGCGCCTCCTGCTCGCCCTCGCTCAGGTGGCAGTAGGAGCTGAAGGCGCTCTCCAGGGCGGCGGGCGGCTCCACGGGCTTGCACCAGCCCTTCCACTCGATGAGGTGGGCGACGCGGCCCTGCGCCATGGCCGTCGGCTTCGTCACGTGCTCCTTCACCACCTGCGAGATGCCTGGGGCGCCGCCGCGTCAGCACCACGGGGACCCCGCTACCCTCCCTCCCCGGTCTTCCCCCCCCATCCCCATACAACACCCGGCCCCCCCCAGCAGTTACCGTGCAGCGAGGAGCGGGCCAGGGCGGCGATCTCCTGGATGGTCAGCGCGCGCCGCGACTTGGGCAGCATCTCGACAGTGTCTTCAACATTGACCTGCGGGGACAGGCAGGGTGTCACGGCACACATGGGGCCAAGTGCCATCAGCCCAGGGGGGGCAGAGCACCCTCACCACGGGTACATCCCACCACCGGCTGCGTGTGCGTGTGTGTGAGCTGTGTTAGTGCGCACACGTGCTGTGCACACTCACATCCTTACACACACACAGCACAAAGGCTTTCAGTGCACAAATTTTCAGTGCAGGAGTGCCCGCTCACATCGCCACGTATGTGCACAAACACACCCCGTGCACCCCTGTGCCTGCACACACCCCCCGGCACTCGCTGCAGACAGGTCCACCCTGCACTCACCGCACCCACGTGTGCTCTCCGTGCACACTCCTCGTGCACAGGCACTGCACACACACATTGTGCACACACAAGCGTGCGCTCACCGTGCACGCATGCAGCTACACACGTGTGCATGCCAAATGGTGCAGCCGATGGTGCCCCCCAGCTCACACACACACTTGTGCAAGGCCGCCTGTGCCAGGCTCCCCGGTGCCCGCCGTGCCGGGGCGCCCCGCTGCGGGTCCCCGCTTCCCATCAGCGAGCCCACGGCCGTGGGGAAGCGATGCGGGATTTGGAGGCGCGCAACAAATTGAATTGCCATGGCAACGCGGCGCCGTGGACTGATTTCTCCCAGGATACAGCCCGGCTCGGGGCTGACGTCAGAGCAGCCCCGGCGCCGGCTGCGCGCTGGCAGGGCCAGGCAGGGCAGGCAGGCAGCGGGGCCCCCTGCACTCGGTGGGGCCGTGCGCCCCGGCATGGCTCGGCATGGCTCGGCACGGCTCGGTGGTACCTCGAGGAAGTCCTGGCTGTCGAAGGAGGCCTGGCGCAGCAGGCGGGGCAGCGGGGCCGGCCGGGCAGCACGCAGCGGTGACAGCGCTTTCACCTCCTTCCACTCCACGCACAGGGTGGTGTCCACGGCCACTGCGGGGAGAAGCGGGGCGGCCTCAGCGCCTCCATCCCTGGCAGGATGGAGGCTCCGGGCGGGCTCCCTGGGGCAGGCATCCCTCGCCCCACATGAGACCGGACACAACTCGTGGCAGGGATCCTTCCTTCCCCCCACGGCGCTGCGGTGCGGGTGACTCACGCCCGGGCAGCTGGAGCGCCTGTGTCAGCGGTAACGCGCGGCACCCGCCTGGCACCGGCACCGGGCGCACGTCCCGGCTTGGCGGAGGTGTTGGGAGCAAACCCCAGCGGCGGGCACAGCTCGGGCTGTGCGCACCCGATGGGGGTGGGATGGGGATGGGGATGGGGTGGGGATGGGATGGGGAGCAAGCGGTGGCACCCAGTGCCAACAGGGGGACATGGCAGGGTGCCCCAGGATAGGGCCAAAGTAGGCAAGGGGGGTTTTGGGAAGGGTTTAGGGTCTGGGCCAAGCACTGGGTATGGGGAGGGGGTTGGTGCTCCTGCACCGCCTCCAATTCCACATCCCAGCACAGGAGGGGAGCAGATAAGAGCACGGACACCTGTGCTCCATCCCAACAGCCCAAAAACACCTGAGAGGGGTGCCCTCCCCTTCCTACATTGGGTCCCCCACTGCTGGGGCCGGGGAGGGTCCCCATGTCCCTGCAGCCCCCTGGGGGTGGTGCAGGACAGCCCCATGGACCCTCATCCCCCCACACCGAGGTGGGCCCAGCCGATGTAAACTGGCCATGGGGTGGGATATTGGGGGATCACGTCCCCCCCCCGATCCCCATCAGGGGGCAGCCCCTGGCTCCTGGGGAAGCTGCAACAGCATCACCATGGCACCAGTGTGGGCAGGGGCACCCCTGGGACACCCCGGCATCGCCCCCCCCAGCACCAACACAGCCCCCACAGGCACCAGCCCCCAGTACAGGCTGGGATCACTGCACGGCCCCGCGGCCACCCACCGCCCCCCACCCCCCCCAGCAGCACCCCCACAGCACCAGCAGGGCACCCCGCATCCCCCGGAGACACCCCCAAACCCCCCCATCCCTCACAGCCCCCCACACCCCAACAGGCCCCTAAACACCCCCCCAGCCCCTTCCCACCCCCCCACTCCCCATAAGCAGCACCCCAAGGCCCCAACCCCCCCAGACCTCCACAGCCCCCACCCCCTCCATCCACCCACCCCCCCCAGCACGCTCAAACTCCCCCCATCCCCCCCCATATCCCCAAGCACCCCAACCCTCTGCGCCCCCAAAACCCCACAATAACCCCCCCGCACCACCCCATCACCCCCTGGATCTCCCCAAAACCACCCTCCCCGTAACCCCCTCTCCCCCCCACGCCCCCCCCCGGCCCCGCTCACCCACCGATGGTGGTTTTGGAGCCGATGCAGCCCATGCTCCCGGGGGGGCCCCGGTGCGGGCGCTACCGCCGGCTCCTCGCCGCCCGCATCGCCCCCCGGCCGCATGGGCGGCCCCCGGGCGGGGTCCGCGCCCCCCAGACGGTGCTGCCGGTGCGGGACCCCCCCCCTCCAGGGAGGTGCTGGACTGAGGGACCCCCCCCCGGAGGTGCGGGAGCCCCGAGCGGTGCCTGCGCCGGGCCGGGGAACGGGCACGTCCAGAGACGTCACTGCTGGGGGAGGAAGAGGAGGAGGAGGAGGAGGAGGGAGGGAGGTGGGGAGGAAGAGGAGGAGGATGGGGAGAGAGGGAGGGAGGGGAGAGGAAGGCCGGGGAATGGATGGGGAGGGGTGGGGGAGGAGGAGGAGAGGGGAGGAAGGCTGGGAGGAAGAGGAGAGAGAGAGAGAGGGGAGCGGGGGGCTGAAGGCAGGAGGGGAGGATGGAGGAAGAGGGGGGCTGGAGGAAGAGGAAGAGGGGGAGGAAGGAAGGGGGGGACGGGCGGAGGAAGAGGAGGGGGCTGAGGAGGAGGAGGAGGAGGAGGGGAGGAAGGCCGGGCACCGCGGAGAGCGCCGTGCCAGCACCGCGGACAGCGCCCGGCCGGCCTCGGGCTGGGGCTGGGGACCCCCCAGGGACACCGGGACCCCCCCCCAGGACCCCTGGACCCCTCCCAAAAAAGGGACACCCGGACCCCCAGCACCTCCCCCTGCATGGGGCCAGAGCGCTCTGAGCCCCCCAGGGCAGCAGGAGGGACCCTCCAGCAACACCCCCCTAAAAAATATCCAGGCTGGGGGCAGCGCAGCCCCCCCAGAGCGAGAAGCAGCTCCTGCTGTAGGGCACGGGGGGGGGGATTTTGGTGGCAGCACCCTAAGGAGAAGGGGCACCCGCAGCAGAGGAGCTGGGTGCTTTGGGGCAGGCTGGTGCTGGCCCCAGGGCTGTTCACTCTGGAACCTACCGATGGCACCTTCACCCTGGCACGGGCACCGCGGCACCCCGGCGAGCAGGGAACGGGAGCAGATCGGGGAGTACCCCACTTTCAAGGGGAGCTGGGGGGTAGGGACCCCCCCAGGGGATCTCTTGGCCTCTCCCTGCCAAATATTTCCCAGCACAATCACTGCCAGGGCTGCGGCTCAGGCTGCGATGTGGGGAGCAGGCGCTGGTGAATGCTCCGGGCACGCTGGGCTAGGGCCAGGGTGACTCAGCACGGGCAGCCCAACGCCAGGACGGGCAGCCCCAAGCCCCAGGACACCCCTACAAGCACCCACAAAAGGGATCGGGCCCCAAAAACCCTGTCCCAAATTCCATCACAGCACCAAGACAACCAGCACAGTGCCAAAACCAAATCCCCCAAGGGCTTTATCCCCCCACCATCCATCCCTCCATCCCTCTCCATCTCGTGCCCAAACGCTGGCACAACCCCACCACTACCCAGAACCCAAGAAAAGGGACAAGAAAAGGGACAAGGGACAAGAAAAGGGACAAGAAAAGGGACATTTGGGGACAATTCCCCCATTCCCAACACCACAGAGGTGGCAAGGAGGGGGACACGGAGGGACACCCAACCACTGGAGAGCCGAGCGCCCCTTCCCTCCCATCCCGGGGGGGTACCTACCGTCTGCCTCGGGGTGCCCCTGCCTGGCACCCCCCCCCGCCAGCCCAAGGGCCAAGGGACACGGGACAAGAGGGGCGCAGGGCCGGGCGGCAACAGCGGCACACGGGGGCGTTATTTAGCAATGTTCTTTTATTTCCAGTTTTTAAGGTGAAAAGATGCCTTTTTTTTTTTTTTTTTTTTAAATCTTCAATTAAATACTCCATAAAGAAAAAAAAAAAAAAAAAGAAAAAAAAAGAAAAAAAAAAGGCAAAAAAAAAAATAATAATTATTTACAAATTCACGTGACCAGTAATTGAATCCTTGTTTTAATAATTACACGTGCGGCTCGTCACATCCGGCGCTCTATAAATACAGGGGACGCGGATGCGGGGCCGCCCCGTCGCTTGCCCAATTGTGGCCTTGAACGTTTTGGAGGGGGGGCTGGGGGCTCTGGGGGGGGGGCAGGGACTCAGCCTGGCCCCGAGGGAAGGGGTTCGCCCCACCCCCCTCCTCCCCAGCACCCTCCCCAGGTGTCATAGCAGGAGCTGGGGCGGGGGGGGGAATGATTTCTATTTAAAATAAAAAACCTTCGGAGGGGGGGGGGGGCTCCAGGCAGTGATGGAGGAATAGGGGGGGACAGGGGAGGGGGGAGAAATCACACTCCTGTCCCCGAACCAAATTTAATAAGTTTATATATATATATATCTCTATATTTCAGCAAGAGGTGGGGAGGAGGAAGAGGAGGAGGGAGAGGAGGGGGGGGGTGAGCGTGTCCCCGTCCCGTCCCCCCTCCCCGTGACGTGAGCCTGGGGGTGCTCGGCCCCGCTCCCGGTGCCCCATGGTGCCTGTGCTGGGAGGAGGGGGGGGGGATAAAAGGAGGGCCCCGGAGCAGCCCCCCAGTGCCACCCACCTCCGTCAGCATCCATCCGTTATCACCGTGACAAACCAGTACGGAACCAGTACGGAACTGGGGCGGGGGGAGGAGGGAGAGGAGCAATAAAACGAGAGGGGGAGGGGGGGCGCAGCGGGACCCCCGACCCCAGTGTGAGAGAGCAAGTCCAGGGGGTTGGGGCTGGAGTCGCACCCGGGGGTGCCCCCCCCCCCGCTGTCTGTCCCCCCTTCCTCCTCCTCCTCCTCCTCCTCCTCACGGGCTCTCAGTTGTTGTCTGACTCGTCCTCGGCTTCCCGCAGCCAGGTGAAGAAGGCCGTCACCGACTTGAGGGCCACCCCCTTGCCCTGCTGCTCCGACAGGTCCTTGCTGGACTCCCACTTGTAGAAGGCCTCCTCCTTGATCACGTCCTCGTCGTAGAGGGCATCGAAGAACATCCGCAGCAGGTCTGGGGGGGGGATAAAAGGATCCGTGCCACTCCCCAGCCACCATCCACACCCACCCACCCCATAGTGACAGGGACGCGGCCGCCGCCCCCTCCCCGGGCCCGCTGCCCCCCCCCCCGCCACTCACTGGGAGGCTGCTCCAGCTTCACCACCAAGGCCTGCAGGGCGTAGAGGGCCTGGAGCTCCTTCTGCTCGTCCCGCATGTATTTCTGCAGCAGCTTGGCCCGGTTGCGGATGACCGTGGCGTCGACGCGGTACGGGTTCTCAACTGCGGGATAAGAGAGGGTGAGGGACAGGCAGAGACCCCCCCGTGGCCCCCGCCTCGCCCCAGCGCCAGCCCCACTCACAGACAATGGCTGAATGGCACACGGACGTCATCAGGGCCCTGATAAACATGTTGGATGAGACCTGCTCCTCGCTCAGGTTGGCCTGCAGGAGGGATGAGATGGGGGCTGTAAGAGGGGGCCGAGCCAGCAGGGTGCCCCCGGTTCCCCCCCGCGGGTGTCCCACCCGCAGCCCTGACCTCGATCCAGTCGTATATTCTTTGGTTGTTCGGGTTCTCCTTCAGCAGTTTGTCCATTTGCTTGCACAGCTCCTCTGAGGTCAGCTCCTTGCAGCTCGGCGTGTCCGAGCTGTCCCCCCCCATCGTGTACTCCAATTTCTGGGGGAGCAGGGGGAGAGAAGAAAACCCGTCACGGGGGCGGCACGGGGGGGACGCCACGCCGCCAACAGCGGGGCCGGGGGGTCCCCCCACACGGCCCCTCACCTGCTCTGTGACAAATTTGTTGACGTCCTGGTCCTCGGGCAGGAATTCCTTCCAGCTCAGGCCCCCATCCCGCCACAGCTTGCCTGCGGTCTTCTGGCTCTGTGACAAAACCCAAAGTCAGCCCCGGGTGCTGCTGCTCCCCATCCCAAAACCGGCTGCCCCCAGCTCCCCGATGCACCAAGGGGCACTGCCAGGCCCCCAGATGCAGAGGGGTTTGCCCCCCAACCCTGCTAACCCCCCCCCAGGAAGGCTGCCAGCCCCCAAACCCACGAGCACCCCGCACTTACCATGCCCTTGCACAACAAGCCCAGCACCTCGACCAGCAGCGTGGTGGCCTTCCCGATGGGCACCAGGGGTTTCGTTATCTCCCTGCGGGGCGCAAGCAGCAGGGGCTGTTAGACGTGCCCCCGGGATCCCCTCCGGGACCCCAAAAGAAGCCCCGCAGCCCTCACCTGAACAGCTCCTCCATGGGGATGCCTTCCTCCTGCAGGATGGGCGTGATGAGCTCGGCCAGGTACAGCCAGATGTGCGGGATGTCGATCTCCATGTCCTCGGCGATCTCCAGGATCTCCCGCAGCCTGCAGGGCGAAGGAGGTTTGGGATCCAGCCGGGATCCAGCAGGCTCCGCGCCCTCCTCCGGGAGGAGCCTCGCGAGGTCTCTGGGATGGATTTAAAGCCAGGGGGGCTGCCTGGGGCTCCCTCACCCTTTGTAGTACTGCTCCTTGGAGAGCGTGCCCGCCTTCACCAGGTGGCACAGCAGCACGCCCATGTGCTCGCGGGAGATCGTGCTCCTCTCCAGCGTGGACTCGATGCCGTTCCGCACGAAAACGTAGAGCAAGGAGGGACTGCCCAGCTCCTGCACGCACTGCAGGGCCTCCTGCAGGAACAGTAGGGTCAGCGCCGCCCCGTGACAGCCCCCAGCTCCCCCTCCTCACCCCGGCACCACCGCCCGGGGGAGCGGACGGCATCCTACAGGGCCATAGGGTGCTGCGCCCGGCCACCCGCTGCTCTCACCTTCATGTCATTGATGTGCAGATATTCCTCTATGATCGCCTTGGATTTCTTCTCCAGCTCCTCTTCTGACAGCGTGGGCTTGGGCGATGCTGCGGGAGCTGCTGGCTCTTGTTTTACTGCGGGGAGCACGAGGATCAGGCGCCGCCCTGCACCCAGACCCCGAGGACCTTTCCAAAATCCTCCCCAACTCACCGGGCTCTCGGCTCCGGTCCCGTTCCTCCGTCATGCTAGCAGCCTTGCGCACGGCCTCGGGGCCGCCCTGCTTCTCCCGTTCCCTGCTCCTGTCCTCCGTCTCCTTGCTGAAGCTCCTCTTGGTGACGGCAGACCTGTTCCTCTCGCCCCGCTCCCCCCGCTCGGGGCGCTCCAAGCGGTCGCCGCTCTTCTCCGAACGCGACTCCCGGTCCCCTCTGTCCCCGGCCTTTTCTGACCTGTCGCGGCTGGAGCTGCTCCTGGGCGGGAGGAGGAAGGAGGCGAGGTGAGGAGGGGGCACTGCCACCCGCCCTGACCCCAACCCGCGGAGCTACACGAGGCCAGGCAGCCTCACCCCAACCCCAACCCTCCCCAGTGCCTCCTCGAGGACTCGACTGCCCTCGCAGGATGATTCCAGCCTAGGCAGAGCCTGCTGTCTGCACATCCCCTGCCCGATTTGGGGGGGTTTCAGCCTCCCCAGCCCACGGGGCAGCACGCTCACCTCTGCACCACGCGCCGGGACTCCAGGCTGTCGGCAGGGGTGGACTGCTGGAGCGCTGAGAAGCGGTTCAAGGTACTGGTGGCCGGTCGCCCTGAATCAGATGCTGGGCGTGAAAAGAGGGGAGTTCTCAGAGTTCGGCACGTCCCCGGGTGCAGGAACTGCCAGGGGGGGAGGGTCCCAGCCCCACACCTCCTACCTGAGTCGGCCGGCTTGGCACCCGACCCCCCGCTGCTGCCTTTGCCCCAGCTCAGCCTCCCGCCCGGCGCAAAGAGCTGGTTGTTGGAGTCGATCGATCCGGGCTGCGGGCAGAAAGAGGGGCAAAAGAGGGTCGGCTGCGAGCCCAGCACCGTGCCCGGGGGGTGGGCAGGATGCGGCCTGAATCAGCCGCCCTCACCTTGGTGATCTTGGTTAGCCGGCTGGTGTCGATGGGCCGGTTGCCCTTGCTGATGGGCACCGTGTTCCAGCCGTCATCCGCGACCAGGCTGCTGCGGCCACCTGGGCACCGGGGGCACAGGAATCAGGCACAGCCCGGCCTCGATCCGTGCCCCAAAGGAGCAGCCCACACCCAGAGCTCAAGCACTCACTGCTGGAGGACGGCCCGGGCGGTCCCCTCCTCTTGTCCTTTGACATCAGCTGCTGCACTTTGATGTGTTCCCGATGCTCCTCCATCTCCGCCTCCTTGTGGATCTGGTCGATGGTTTTGGGGCCCTGGTCTCCTCGCCGCGGCACCCAGCTGTGCTGCAGAGGGACGGGGAGGAGGGGAGGGGGCACTCAGAGGCCGTCCCCCCCCCTTCCTATCCATCCAGCCCCCGAAGCCCACCTGAGCCACCACAGCTCCCCGCAGACTGTGGCAGCTTTTGGCGCCCGAGGGCTCTGTTGGAGGAGCTCCCCTGCATTAAACAGCTGCCAGTCACTGTGTGCCCGCTACCGCTGCCATGCTACCCAAGGGCCGGGGCGTAGCATGGTGTCTCCGGGGCTCACCTACCCCAATCCGTGTCCCCAGCAGGGTGCTGGCACCCAGGGGACACCACCAGCAGAGGGGACAGCCGGCCCCGTGCCTTACCTGCCTGAGGTCGATCACATCCTGGAGCATAAAACGGATTCGGGATGATGTTTTCTTCTCTTTGATGATCTTCTCCATCTGGTTGAAGTACTGGTCCATCCTGGGCTGCAGGGGGACAGAGGCACGGTCACATCCCTCCTGGGTACAGGGAAAGGCAGGGAAAGGCAGGGCAGGGCAGGGCGGGGGGTACCTTGGCCTTCTCAAAGTCCAAGTCCTTGCCGATGGTGGTAAGCAGGCGGCAAAGGCACTCGAGAGACTCCTCGTCGTGGTTTTTCAGCAGCTTCACCACGCAGTCGTGCATGATGGCCTCCGTCAGCATCTTCAGCTTGAAGAGCTCGCCGATGAACTTGATGTTGCCCAGGGACCGCCGCCGGGCCTTGTCCCGCGCCTCCTCCAGCTCGTCCTTCATGCGGGCCTTCTCCTCGGGCTGTGGTGGGCACAGGGGGGGGTGGGTCAGAGCCCCCAGCCCCGCCGTGGCAGCCCCCAGCCCAGGCCCCAACTCACGGCGCTGGCGTCGTCCATCTCCTTCTGCCGCTTCTCGAAGATCTCGTCGTCGTCCTTGTCCTTCTCGAACTCCTTCTGGCAGCGGTTGAGCAGCAGCTTGCGGAAATTCACAGTCACCGTGGGCTTGTCTGTCGTGGGCACTTTGAGCTGCGGGAGGAGCGGGGAGCCTGAGTGCTGCCTTCCCCCCGCAGCCAGCAGGAAAAATCCATCCTACAGCTCCGTGCCATGACTCCGGGCTCAACCCCACAGCTGCACACCCCATTTTCCTCCCCTTAATGCTGAATTCCCCATCAGACAGAGGCATTAACAACCTGTCCTCACCCACAGCCCCTCCACAAACCCCTGCCGGACCCCCAGGCCCTGCTCACCCCCATAAGGCAACGGCACATGTTAGCATAGGCAACAGAGAAGTTTGGCTCCGAGATGGCCTTCTCGAAGACCAGGTCGATGACGCCCTTGAGCCGCTCCTCGGTGTCGATGGACAGCTCCATCACCTGCTTCATCAGCTGCTGGAACATCTGGGGCGTCAGCTTGTTGAGGATGCTGCGGACGCGGCGGAGCAGTTCCTGCGGGGACAATGGGGTCAGCCAAAGGGGATGCCACCCCCCTGAGGGCACCGGGGGCTCCCAGCAGACACCGTACCTGTGTCTTGATGTTCTCGGGATCCTCCTCCTCGGAGGCGCGCTTGCTGCTGGGTTTCCAAGCCTTCTCGGCCTTGTTCAGCTTGACGTCCTCGTTGAGGGACACGGTGGCGATGATTTTCCGAGGCTCCTTCCTCTGGCTCTGCTGGGAGCGGCGCGGCCCCAAGCCTGAGGGCTGGCACGGGGAGAAAAAAAAATAAAAAAAAACACACAAAAAAATTATTTCTCTGCTCCAACCCCTTGGGATGGGGACGGGAGCGGCCACCGTGCACCTGCTCAGACCCTCAG
Organism: Anas acuta; assembly: GCF_963932015.1. NCBI lineage: Eukaryota > Metazoa > Chordata > Aves > Anseriformes > Anatidae > Anas > Anas acuta. The sequence continues at coordinate 9,208,913 of NC_088987.1, forward strand.
CTCCATCACGGACATCAGTGGCCCAGACACAGCAGCTCGACGGCTGGATCATCACCGACAGGCACGGGGGTGGAGGGAGGAGCAGGGGGGGGGGCACTCACCAGGCCCCGGTTGCCCATGACGGGCCGGCCGAGGTTGGCGAAGGAGGGGGTGAAGTCGGGGCTGCAGTTCATGCCGCTCAGGCGGATGGGGTCGAGCGCCCGCAGCGGGGTCTTGTTGGCCTGCGAAGGTACACAGGGCTGAGGATGCCCGGGGGCAGAGGAGCGGGATGGATCCATCCCCCAGCCTCAGCGCCGGGACAAGGAACTGGAAAAAGAGCCCCCAGAGCAGTGCCCAGGGCACAGCCGCGGGTCCCTGCCCAGCCCAGCCCAGCCCTGCCCGACCCCCCCCCCACCCCCAGTACCCCTCTTCCCAGGACCGCACCAACCTTGTCCAGCACCACGTCGGTGATCTGGGGCAGCCCCTCGGGTTTCTGCATGCTGGCGAAGATGAACTGGAAGCCCAGCAGGAACTCGCGGTCGTATCGCTTCTTCTCCTCGGGGTTCAAGGGTTTCCATTGCTCTGCGGCAGGGAGAAAAAAGGGAAAATCATAAAGCGACCCCGTGCCTTCCCTGGGGAGCAGCGAGGTGGGACCCCGACAGCCACAGAGCTGCCCTGGGCTGGCAAATTGTGAGCACCAGCCTGCCCTTCGTCCCCCACCCCGTGCCAGGTTTGGGGACGAGACACGAGGAACGCGTGAGGTTTAGGGCAGCTGGATCCCACCACCCTCCCCAGCGCTGCACCCCAGGTGCTGGCTCCCCGCGGGTGCGCGGTGCCGAGGCGCAGCTCACCTTCCTTGTAGCGGTACTTCTGCTCCCCTGCCTTGCCCTTCTCCGGGGCCAGCTTGTCCTCCTTCTCTTCCCACGTCTCCTCCGACTCCTCCTGGGGCCGGGTGGGGGCCGTGTCCTCCGTTTCCCGGGCAGGGGCGGCGGGGGGAGGCTTGTTTTCTGCCTCCGAGGCACTGTCACTGATCTGCGACTGCACGGCAAGGGACAGCGGTCACACCGCAGGGCCGACCCCGTCCCCCCCATCCCACACCGGGCGTCCCGGCCCCGTCAGACGCTCAACCCCATCACGGAGCATCAGTGGCCCAGACACGACGGCACAAAGCAGAGCTCATCACGAAGAGGGGCCGGGACGTGGGGGCCACCCCCCCCCGGGTGCCTCGGGGACGCTCACCTCCTTGAAGGCATCCAGCAGGTCGCCCACCGCCTCCTTCTTGTTCAGCTCCTTCATCCTTCGCTTCTTCTTTGGCACCGACACGGCGACTGGCAGGATGCAGGGATGTGAGGGGTGGGCACCCATGTAGTGTCCCCCCAAAAACACCCCAAGGGCACCAGCGAGGCCCCGGTAACACCAATGGGCTCACAGGGATGCGGTCCCACTGCTCCATGGCACAGCCCGGCCCCGAATATGCTCTGTGCCCACCCGCAGCCCTGCTGGCCCTACACGACCCCCCCACACCATGCACAGGGACCCCACTGCCCCCTCCTTGCTGTGGCACCGCATCCACAGCCTCCCCTAGCCCCCAGGCTCCTCATGGCACCTCTGTCCCCGTGCAGGGTGTCCCTTATGGTGACACCCCCTCTCCACCCCTCTCTCCGGGCACGGTGCGCCCACGACGCCCGATCCCCTCCTGGCACCCCGCAGGGTGCTCTGCACGGAGACACCCCATAAATCACCGCCCCCGCCCAGCCCCAGGGCACCCCATGAGCAGTCACACACCTGTGCCGAGCGCTTCAAAAAAAATAAAAATAAAAACTCACAGGGAACATCTTTCTCCCCACACCACAAGCCCACGGCTCCCCGATTTCCACCAGGGTCCCCGCGTGCCCCCCACGTGCCCACGCAGAACACCCCATAAATCTCAGGGTCCCCCCAAAGCACGTCTCCACCCGTGCACAGCACTCATCCCACATCCTCCCCGCGCCCCCAGATGGCTTGGGACGGCCTCAAATAACACCCCAATACCCCACACCCCCCCCAACCTGAGGCACCCCGTACACATCCACCGTGCCCCATCCCCTCGTGAGCCAGGACGCCCCCAAACACCCCCCCCACGCTCCTGCACCCCATCTGGGTGCGCTCCCCGGCCCTCTCCCCCACCTGGCACCCAATCCCCACGTGCCTGGCACCCCACTGGGGCACCCCACAACCCCAGCCCAGCATCCTCAACCTTGCACGGTCGCCTCCAAGCTCTGCGAAGGGGCAGGGGCCGGGCTCGAGCTCCGCTCCTGGGCTTCGGCGGGGCCTTCGCTCTCCTCCTCCTCCTCCTCCGCCACGGGGGAGGTGGGGGTGCCGGGCTGGGCCGGCTCCTCGGGCTCCGAGATGGGGCTGACGTCCGATTCGGGCTGCTCCTCGCCCGGCTCCGCTTTGCTGGCGCCCTCCACCCCGTTGGGCAGGGGCAGCTCCTCGGGCTGGGCGACGGGGGAAGCTGGGGCGGGCACCGGGACGGGCTCCGGCACGGGCACGGCTCCGGCTCCGGGCACCGGCTGGCACACGGGCGCCTCGGGGAGGGGTTCGGGTAACTCCTCTAAAACCCCGTTAGCCTCGGCGGAGGGCTCCGGGGCGCCGGGCTCGGGGCAGGGCTCTTCCCGGGGCGGCGGGGGGCTGGGGGAGGCGGGCTTGGCGGGCGCTTCGGGGGCCTGCGGGACGACGGGCGGCGGCGACGGCGCGGCCGGCACCGGGGGCACGGCTGGCAGCGGGGGGGACACGGGTGCCGGTGGCACCTCGGGTGGCACAGGCGCCTGCGGGGTGGGCTCCGGGAGGGGAACGGCGGCTTCTTCCTCCTCCTCCTCTTCCTCCTCCTCCTCCTCCACCTCCACCACCCCTTCCTCCTCCTCCTCCTGCGCCGCGGCCGCCGTGTCCGTGTCGGGCTGGGGCCCGAGGGGCAGCTCCCCGGCCCCTGGCACTGTAGTGATGGCGCTAAACGTCTGGTGCGGGTCGGGCGGCGCCTCGCCCTGCTCCACTTTAGTGTCCGCATCCCCGGGGGGCTCCATCGGCACCAGCGTCACGTCCGAGAGCACCACGGGCTCCGCCTCGGGGATGAGGGGAGGGGGAGGCGACGGCGACGCCGACTTGCTGGGCTCCAGGGAGACGGGCTTGCTCACCACCAGCGCGGGCTTTGGGCGGTCATCTGCAAAAGATGGGGTGTTAACGGGGGGGGCTCCGGTCCCTGCTGCGCCCTGACCCCCTCCAGGTCCCAGCGGGAAGGGAAGGGACGGATGTGCCAACCCACACTGAGCTGATAAAGGTGGCACAGGGACAACGCGGGTCCCTCGATGCTCAGGGTGAGCGAAGGCAGCCCCCATAAATTCTCCTGGGTCCAACAGTGGGGTCGCTGGTCCCCACATTTAGGGAAAGACCCCGGGTGAACTGGCTGCACGCCCCGCACAGCCCCCCCCGGGCGCACACACACGTACCTGGCCGGATAATAACTGCTACATGAGGGGTCTCTCCGTTGGCCTGGGGCTCCAAACCGCTTCCAGCCTAGGGGTGCAAACAGGGAGGTGTTAACTGGGGCCCCGGGCACCTCCTGTACACCCCAGCGGGGAAACGGGGGCCCGCTGACCTGGGGAGGGGTGGGGGTAGATGAGGTCCTCGCTCCGGACATGATTTCTTCAGTGATGTCTTTGCCGCCTTGGTTGGGGTCTCGTATCCGGATCTGCCCAGGGGTCAGAGCAGAGAGAGGGGAAGTGTCAGTGGGGTGGGGGGCACAGCACCCAGCGCCTCCCCCTTCCCCTGGGCCTGACACCCCCAGGACACCCCCTTCTCGGAGCAGAGAGGCCAGAGGCTCATCCAGCACCACAGCAGCCCCGATGCCCGGCAGGAAGGGACACCACAGGGCAGGGCGAGCCTCAGAGGACACCGTGCCAGGCAGACGGAGCCAGTGGGATGTTCCCAGCCATTTTGGGGTGTCCCAGGCACTGGTTTGGGCATTATCTCTAGGGCCCGGGGGACCCCACAAACAGCCACAGCTTTGCCATGGCACGGCAGCACCGCGCTGCGGGGCGCACGGGCACGACGCACGGCTCCAGGACCCCATTTCAGGGCACAGAGGAACCCCAAAGCTCTCGCTCTCCCCACCCCAAACACACCCAGCAGGAGCGCACAGCCCAGGGGGGGCTCCGACACCCCTCCATCAGCACCCCCGGGCCCGGCACCACCCCCTGCTCCCCCCCCCCCTCCCCAAGCCTGCACCACGGGGCCGGGCGGGCGGCCGCTCGCCTCCCCGCTATAAATAGGCCCCGCGCGAGGCCTCCGAGCGCCGGCATCTCCGGGAGCAGACAGCAGTTGGCAGCCGCGGCACCCCCGCCCCCCCGGGAGCCGTGACTCAGCACAACGCCGCCCGCCGGGACGCCCAAGGTCGCCGGCCCCCGCCGAGCCCCCCGGCACGGGGCCGCGGCACCGCGCTCCTCCCGCGCGGCACCGCCGGCACCGTCCCCGTCCAACCTCTCCACGTTGGCCCCTTACCGTTTTGCGTTCTCGTTTTGGGGGGATCGGCGGCTGCTGGCTCACGATGACCTGGGCAGTGGGGACCCCCGCCGGGAATTGCTGCACCCCCTGTGCCGGGTAGTAAGCCCCTGCTGGCGGGGAGGAGAGGAGAGGAGAGAGGAGCGTCAGCGGCTGCGCCCCGCCGGCCGCACCGAGCCCGCTCCCCAAAACACGAGGGGGGCTGCCGAGAGCCAAGGGGAACCCACACCTCCCTCCAGCGAACCCCGGGAGCATCGGGGCCGGCTTCGGCTTCACCCCAACCCGCCCGACAGGCCCGCCCGAATTCCTTCCCCGTGAGGCAGAGTGAGGCACGGCGTCCCCGCGCCGCCCCCACGCCCAGCCCGCGCCCCACGGGCGCTCGCCGCGTGCCCACCGGCCCCTCCGGGACGCTGGGCCATGGCCGGGCACGGCAGCCGCGGCTCGGTTGGCGGCTGGCTGCCTTCCTGCCCCGTTCCCTTCGTCCCTTATCTCCCCCGAGCCAGCAGCAGCAGCCCCAGGGCGGCTCCGTGCAGCCCCGTCCGCACCCTCCATTCATTCGCAGCCCGGCCCCGGGGGGCTCAGGCACCCCGTTGGGACCCCATAGAGCTGCCGGGGGGCTGGAGGCAGAGCTGGGCCCCGCTCCAGGCTTGGCACAGCCCCTAAAAAAGCTGCTGCTCCCATCCCAAAGGATCCACGAGCATCCCCCCCACGGCACGGGAGGGCCGGGCAGGGAGCGACCGCGATGGGGACGCCGGCACGGGGAGGGACAGGGGCAGCTGGGCCCTGGCCTCCTCCCAGCTCCAGCACTTTCCCGGCTGTGCCGAACCCAAAGCTCGCTCAGAGATGCCCCAGCCCCGTGCCGGGCACCCCTCCCCTGCCCAGGAGGGCTTTGGGGCCAGCCCAGCTGCTGGGGGGGCAGCGGGAGGGAGAGGGAAGCTTGGGGGGACCCCACGGGCAGGAGGCAGCACGTGGCTGGGGCAGCACCTCGGGGAAGCTGTGGGGTTGTGGGGAGGACCCCACGGCCAGGCTGGGGGAGCAGGGACACCAAAAAAACCCCGCACCCCAAAACCAGAAGAAGGAGGGGACCCCAAAAATGCAGGCGGGGGGACAAAACCACCCCAGGGCTCCAGCGGGATCCGGGCACAGAGGCGCAGCCAGCTCTGAGCGCTGCCCCCTCCTCCTCCTCCTCCTCGCTCCGAGGGGCTGTGGGGTCTCGGGGGGGGGGGCAGGACGGGCACGTACCTGGCTCAGGAGGACCCCATCTCCACCCCGTTTTGCTTTTGCTGCCGTGCCGGGGCCGGGCCGGAGGCCTGGGCTCACATTTCTGTGTGTGCCGGGCCTCCCGGGACGGGCCAAGCCTAAATATAGTCACAGCCCGGCCGGCCACATGCGAGCGGGGAGGGGGGGGAGGAAAAAAAAACGGGGGGGCTGCTTCCAACACCGCTCCCCGGCTCCGGGAGGGGGCAGGCACGGAGCAGCCGCTGCCCAGACCCCGGCCCCACAGCCCCACGGCCCCATAGCCACCCCCCGACCCCACTCCCCCACTCCTGGGGGGCTTGGGGAGGGGGCGAGATCCCAACAAGTGCTCGCTGCCTTCCCGGGGAGCCGAGGGGGGGGGACAAAGGGATAAAGTCTGGCCTGTGGTTAAATATTAATCGGCCCCGATTTGGGAACGGGGGGAGGCGGGTGGAGGGGTGGGACGCGAGGCAGGGCTTTCGGGGCTGGGCTGGGAGATGCAGGACGCCCCCTGCGCCCCAAAAAGGTTTGTGGGGTGTTAATGGGTACTGGGGGCACCGAGCTGAGCCCGGGGGGGTGCAGGGGTCTGTGCTCAGCCCATAAACTGGGGGGGCTGTGGGGAACCAAGGGGCAGGGTGCTGTGGATGGAGCAGTGGTGAGCAGAGCAACCCCCCCCAAATCCGTACCGTAAGTCCCAAATTCTGTGGGGCTGGCTCCAGGGTAAAAACTAGGGGCGCCGGGCTGCACCGGGTACTGCTGGGTCGGGACGACGTAGGTGGAGCGACCCTACAGCAGGGGACAAGAAGAAAAGGCTGGTTATGGCCCCGCAGGATGGAAGTGTACCCCAAAACCCCCAAACCACAAATGGGGGGGCTGCCTGTGGCACCCCAAACGGGTTGTGGGGCAGCACCGCCTGCAGCCTCCATGCCGAGATGGGAACACCCCAATAGGGTCAGCGGGAGCTTGGAGAGCCCCGGGACCCCCTCCGCTCCCCAAAACGAACATCTCCGACCCCAAACAACATCCCCGCGGCCCCCCCACCCCAAAACCCCGTCCCTCACCTGTCCGGGGATGTAGTAGGCTCCTTGGGAAGGCGTGTAGGAGATCTGGGAGGGGATCATCATCACCTGGGACGCGGCTGGATAGACATGTGCGGGGGGGCCGGGCCGGGCCGTCGTGTTGCTCTGCACGCGGGACGCGCTGGCGGGAGGCTGGGCCCTGTTCTGGTAGAAATGCTGCGGGGGGGGGGACAAATTGAGGGGGGGGCACAACCTCAGGACGCGGCACCGGCACCCCCTGACCCCATAAAACCCCACCCCGGGGCACGGCGAGCGGCGCCGGGCGGGGATCGGGAGCGGGCAGCACCCTTTGAGCTCCCCTTTATGGGGACGGATCCTTTCCCTGCGCCCCCCCCCATGACCCCCCCATGTACCTGGGGGGCCGCCTGGCTCCATCCGCCCCAGCTCATGCCCGGCGCTGCCCCAATCCCAGCCCTATGGGGCCGGCAGCGCCCGCAGCCCCGGCCACGGCCGCACGCAGCCGCTGGGGTCCCGGCGTGCCTCGCAGCGGGGCCGGCGCTCGCGGGGATTGCCGGGACCTGTAGTCCTGCCCTATTCCCCTTCGGCCTCCCCCTCCCTCCTCCTCCTCTTCCCGGTGGGGTTATGCAGGGTTTATGGGGTGCTGAAGGGTTTAGGGTGGTCTATGGGGTGGTGTCGCGGGGAGGAAGGGGCCGTTGTGGGGTCCCCTCCCCAGTTTTGGGTAGGGTGAGGGGGAAGCGTTACCTGGAGAGACCTGAATCCGCCCTGAGAGCGAGAGCAGGGGGAGAGGGGAAAGAGAGAGAGAGCGGTTACCTGCTGCCAGGGGGGGGGCTGGGGGGCTGCGGGATGGGACAGGACCCCCCCCTCGGGGAGCCCCCCCCTGCTCGGGGTCGGTGCGTGCGGGGAGGTGGCGGGCACAGAGAGGACAGCGGGGAGCCCCTCGCCCCGTGCCCGTGCCCCAAACCGTGCTGCTTTATCCCAAACCCACTCATTTTGGGGCACCCCAAATCCCTGCCGGTCGCCCCCCCCCCAGCACAGGGGGGACGTGGCCAGGCCCGTCCCCAGCAGCCCCCCCCCAGGCCGATGAAGGCCCAGGTGGTGCCCCCAGAGGGGTGTAAGGGGGGGACGGACACGGGCAGGACCGGGGGGGCGCATCCAGACACCCCCACGGGTCTCGAGGACGCAGCTTGGGGGGGTCCCAGCAGCACCACAACCCCTGGGGGCACGGCACAACCCCCCCCCAGGTGCTGTTTGGGTAGGGACAGGCCAGCAGCAGGGCACGGGGACACCCTGGGGAGCGCTGCGGATTTGGGAGCCCCCCCCAAAAGGAGACAGAGGAGGAAGAAGAGGAAGAGGAGGAGGAGGAAGAGGAGGGGAGAGGCAGAAGCTGGGGTTAGCGCAGGCACAGCCGCATGCAAGAGCTCGGAGACGCCGCAGGGAAACCCCCCAAAAGGAGCGGGAGCCCACCCCATATCCCCAGCCTGCCCCCCCGGGGGGCTCGGCGCGGCTCCCCCCTGGTTCCCCGGGGGGGTTCCCGTGCGGTGCCGGGCGCGCAGCATGCGGGGGGGGGCGGGTTAGTACCTGCTGGTGAATAGCACGAGGCCCCGCTGGAAACTGAGAGAGGAGGAGAGCGAGGGGTTGGGGACGGGGGGGAAGGAGAGAGAAGAGCGGTCACTCACCGCGAGCCCCCCCACCAGCCCTCCCCCCGCACCCCATGGCCGGGAGGGGGGGGTGAGACCCCAAAACACAGCGGCACGACGGAGATTTGGGGCACGATCCCCCCTCGCAGACGCACAAGGACCCCGCGGGGCTCCTGGTGCCCCCCGGTGCCCCCTGGCATCGCTGTGGTCGCCGGAGAGGTGCGTGGGCTGCTGAGGAGCCCCCCCAAAACCCCTAAACCCCGTAATCCCCGGGGCAAAGCCCTTACCTGTCGCGGCTGGGAAGGCGTATTCATTTGTGAGGTCGGTGCCGGGTTAAAAACCACAGGTGCCGTCTGAGCGGGTGGGAACGTCGACTGCAGGGAGGGAACGGGGTCGGCACCACGGCCCCAATATCCCCAGCAGGGGGAGGGCAGAGCCGACCCCAAAAAGCTGCCGGAGGGGCTTTTTTTACCTGTGGAAGTCCGGGAGAAGGGGCAGGGTGCGGGGCTGTCGGGGCTCCTCCTGTGGGCTGTGGAGCTTTGTTCATTTCATGGGGTTGGACATAAGGGTCCCCTCGCTATCTGCGGGCACAGGACCAGACCCTCAGCACCTCCTATCCGCACCAGGCCCTATAAAAAGGGGGCAAACCCAGCCCCTAAACCCCCCCCCGGGGGTCAAACCAGTGCCGACAGCACGGGCACGGGGTGACAAGAGGCCGAGGGCAGTGCCCAGCACCAGGCACCCACCGCCGGTGACCACCCGGCTGCGGGGGGGTCTGGGGCTGCCACCGGGGCACCCCAAACACCAGCCCCTGCCCGGCTCCACCCCGGCTGACCTACAAAACGCTTCCCCCGGCCGGCCCAACCTGTTCCTGCCGGTGGCAATGGGTCCCCGCCGCAAAACGCCTACCGGGGAGGGCAGGGAGCAGCTCCCACGTCCCGTCTCGTCCCCACGCCGCCGCCACCGCTCCTGCCCGCAGGGACGCGGCCCCATAGGGCTGGCACCCTCGTGCCCTGCCCGCCCCACGCCGGCCGGGACCCGGGAGGGACTTGGCACCCGGTGCCGCGCTCCCCGCCCCAGGGCAAAGGCCGCCTGGGCAGGAAGGTTGGGGGGGGGGGCGGATGTGCCCCCCGGCCCCATGGCACAGCGGGGGTCCCCGAGACCCCATAGCGGGTAGGGGAGCTGGCTGCGCACCTCGCCACCCCGCACGGCACCTGCTGGTAACCCCACAAATGGCCCCGCACCGCAGGCAGGATCCGGCCCCAAATCCTCAGGCCCTGCGTCCTGGCCCCCTCCACGCTGCTCCCCCAGAATTTGGGGGGCCGGACCCTTAACAGCCTTCACAGGCAGCCCCAGCCGTAAGCCCGGGGATGGATCCCGCTGTGATTTGGGGGCTCAGCATCCCCCGTGCCCCCCCCCCCCCGTCCCCATCACTCACCCCGGGTGCTGAGCACCCCCTGCCCGGGAAGCGGCCCCGGGAAAAAGGCAGCGCGGTGCTTGGGCACCCGAAAAGCAGCGGGGAGGAAGGGCTCAAAGCACGGGGGGGGGAAAAAAAAAAAGGAACTCCAAAGGCACGGAGGGGCCGGGGCGAGCCGGGCCCCCCCCCGGCACGGAGCTCGGTACTCACCCCCCCGCGGGAAAAACCTGGGCCGCCTGAGCGGGCCTGCAGAGACCTCGCATCCGAGTGACTTGGAAAGGAGGAAAAAGGGGGGAGGAAAAATAACAATAATAATAAAAAAATAAAAAATAAATAAAAAAATCAGGCTGCAGCCCTGGCGGCGTGCGGAGAGGCCGCCGGGAGCACGAGGCTGTGCCGGGCCGGCCGGGCGTGCTGCAGTGCAGCGCCGCCAGCCCCCGGAGCACCCAAAAACCCCACCCACGGGCACGGCACCGGCACCGGGCACCGGGCTGGGGGATTTGGGATTTGGGGACGGCTCTGCCAGCCGGGACGTGGCGGCTCGGTGCTGCCCGGTGCCAGGCACCGACACGGCACCGGGAGCACGGCGAGGGGGTGCCGGGGAGGTTTCGGTGCCGTGCTGGGGTGCACGGGGAGAAGGGGGCACCGGGGGTCCCGCAGTACCGGGGGGTCGCCAAGCCCCCGCTGAGGGTTTTTGGGGGAGCCCCCCGGGGCGAGCAGCCCCACGGGTACCCAGCGACCTCCGCCACGGTGCTCTCCGGTTCGCCCCGGTGCCTCCCGGTACCGGCTCGGTGCCCACCGAGGCTTGGCCACCGGTGCCGGTGCCGCCACCCCGGCAGCCCCCTGGCTGTGTCCGTGCGTCCGTGCCCAGCCCCGGTGCCGCGGGGCTTTCAGAGCCGGTTCCACCGGGGCTGGCGGTGCCGGGGGCTGACGCAGCCCCGGGACCTGCCCGACCGGGTGGCGGCGGGGCCTGACTCAGCCCCCCCCATAGAGCCCGGTGAGCCCCCCCCCGGGGGATGAGGGGGGGGGGGGGTCCCGGTGTCCCCGGTGCTGCGGGCAGGCCCCAGGCTCCGGCACCATCTTGGAGCCGGGCGGGACGGAGGAGGGGGGGTGGGGAGGGGCCGGCGGCGGAACGGGCCCGGTTGTACCGGGAGGGGGTGGTTTAACGGGGAGGGGGGGGGGGAAATAAAAGGGGGAAAAGGGGCTCGGCGTGGGGGCGCCCTGCCCGGTGCCGCATCCAGCGGGGCCGCTCCCCCCCCGCCGCGGCGGCCTCTGCCAAGGACACGTGTCACTGCCGGCCGCCGCCATGGCCCCGCCGCGCACCGGCACCGGGGAGGAAGAGGAGGAGGAGGAGGAGGAGGAAGGCGGCGGAGGGAGAGGGGGGAGGAAGAGGAGGAGGAGGAAGGGAGGAGGAGGGGGGGGGGGTCTCGCACCACGTGCGGCGGGGCCCGGCGGCGGCAGCACGTGCGCGGCGGGGCGGCGGCGGGGACACACGTGGGGGGGGGACAGCACCGGGGGGGGGACCGGGAGGAGGAGGAGGAAGAGGAGGAGGAGGAAGGAGGAAGAAGGAAACGGGGGGGGGGGGGGGTGCGCGGAACCCCAGCAGCAGCAGCGGGGCGGCGCCCACGTGGTGGTGGCGGCGGTGGCGCCGGCGGGGCCCGGCGGCGCGGGGCGCGCGCGCGGGAAACGAGGCGCGCGCGCGGGAAACGGGGCGCGCGCGCGGGAACCGGTTACCGGCAGCGCCCCCCCCTCCACCCCCCCCCCTTTCTCGGCGCGCGCGCGCCCGCCCCGCCCCCGCCCGTTACCTTCAGTCTCCTTCAGCGCGCGCGGCCCGACGCAGCCGCAGCTCGGCGCCCCGCCACCACCATTTCCGGGCCGCGCCGCGCGCAGGGGCGGGGAGGGGCCGGGCGCGCCACGGGGAGGGGGGGGGGAAAAAAAGGGGAGGGGCTCGGAGCCGGCGCGCCGGGCACGTGATGGGGAGGTCACGTGGGGTATGGGGGGTGGGGTATTGGGGGGTGGGCACGCCCAGAGCGCCGGCACTGGGAAATAGGGGGGGTGGGGGGGGTGAATGAGTGATGGCACTGGGAAATAGGGTAAGGGGGGTTGGGAGGAAAAAGGGAGGGTTTGGGGAAAGAGAGGGGAAGGTTAGGATAGGGAAGGGTGGGGTTTGGGGAAAGGGAGCGGTGGGGTTTGGGATACAGGATTTGGGGAAAGAACAGTGGGATTTGGGAAAAGAACATAACATCAGGGTTTGGGAATGCAGGATAAGGGGGATTTGGGAAAAGAATGGCAGGGTTTGGGATACAGGATAGCGGGGTTTGGGGAAAGAACAGTGGGATTTAGGAATGCAGAATAGTGGGGTTTGGGGAAAGAACAGCAGGGTTTGGGATACAGGATAGTGGGGTTTGGGATACAGAACGGCAGGGTTTGGGAAAATAGAACAGTGGGATTTGGGATACAGAACAGCGGGGTTTAGGAAAACAGCACGGGGATTTGGGAGGCAGAATGGCAGAGTTTGGGAACATTGAACAGTGAGGGTTTGGGAACAGGACAGTGGGATCTGGGAACACAAGGGCAAGGTTTGGGAAAACAACAGTAGGGATTGGGAAGAGCACAGTGGGGTTTGGGAAAACAACAGCACGGTTTGGGACGCAACTAGCAGGGTTTGAGGTACAGAACAGCCCGGTTTGGGCAAACAGAACAGCGGGGTTTGGGAACCAGAAAGGGACTTCCCCCCTCCAGCCCCAGGGAGAAGGAGCGGGGTGGCCGGGGGCAGCACCCAGCCCCACAGGGCGTTGCGCAAAGCCCCCGCTGGGCACAGAGCAGGAGGGTGACACAGCAGCACGAGTGTCCGCAGAGTTTATTTCCTCAACTCTCGGTTACAAAAAAAAAAAAACAAAAACAAAACACACAACAAGTTTTACCCCTACCCACCCACACCGCCTATTTCCCACCCCCCAGCCCCCCCCAGCCCAGCTCAAACGTCGTAGTTGGGGTTTTTGCGCAGGATGACGAAGCCCTCGAGGATGGGGGTGACGGGCACGTGCTCCTCCGTGGCCAGCTCTGCCCGCTCGCCGTGCGCCAGCAGCACCGGGGTGGTGTGGGTCTGGAAGCCGGTGATGGTTTTGGGCTTGCCCGCCTGGCCCACCACGTCCACAGCCTGCCGGGGAGAAGCGAGATAAGAAGGGGGCACAAATGGGGACCCCCCAGCACCCCGTCCCCAGCTCTGGCCGCCCCCTCACCTGTCCCACCCGAACCGAGACGGGCAGGGGCCGCAGCTCCTCGTCGAAGGTGACCAGCATGCGGGGCTGCATGGCAGCGACGAGCCCGTAGAGGACGTAGTGGGATTTGCCCAGGATAACTGGAAAGGGGCAGAGGGGAGGGGGCAGCGGGGTCAGCACCCAGCAGCACCCACCCCACGGGGCAGAGGGGTGCGGAGCCCGCAGCACTCACTGTTGCGCACGTCCAGGAAGGACACGAGGACGGTCAGCAGCCCGGCCACGGCCACCTGGCTCATCAGCTGCCGGTCGCTGTGGTAGGGGCACAGCGTCAGCGTCCCCTTACCCAGGTGGGTCAGGCCCTGGGGGGGCAAAGAAAACACTTAAATATGCAGTAGGACAAGTTATAGGATCCCTGAAAGCAGCACAACGAGGACTCCACCGCCTCCGGTACCCCGCACGGGTAACCCCAACCTGCCCTGTGGGGTCATCACCTGGGCTAACCGCACCATGAAGAGGTTGTTGGGGTCCTTGGCGTGGTACTGGGCGAGCTGCCGCAGCATGGCAGCCAGCCGGGCGTTGTTGGTACCTAGAAAAGAGGGGCAACAGGCAGAAATTAGGGTTTAGGGCTTTAATGTCCCCCCCTCCAGACCCGCAGGTGCCCCAGGGTGCCTCCCAGGCTTACCGCTGCCCACCATGCCCATGGCAAAGATGGAGTTGTAGGACACCTCGGGGTCAGCGTCGTGGGAGAACTTGCTGAGGGTGTCGAGGATGTTGAGCCGGGGGTTGGACACCGAGATGAGTGCCAGGGCCAGGGGCACGGCCCGGCGCAGGGTGGGCTCCCCGTACCGCAGCTGGGCGGGAGGGAAAGGGGGTGCTGAGCACCTTGAGGTGGCCCCCACCCAGCTTACCAAGCCTACAGAGACGTGTTCTGTTTTCCCAAAACCCCTCCCACTGTGCCCAGCCCCGTGTTGTCCCCCCGCTGCCACTCACCAGGTGCCCAAAGGTGCGCAGGGCCATCTCGGCGCCGATTTCCTCGCCCATGGCGATGAGCGCGATGCCCAACACCGCTACGCCCTGCGGGGACACGAGCACTGAGCGCAGGCAACACCCAGCCCCAAAGCCAGGTTCCTACAGCCCCCCCCAAAGCCCAGCTGGACATGGGGAGCTGCCTTCCCTCAGCTCCAATCCCACAAAGAGCCCGGGGACCCCTCGGAGGCAGCCCCCGCGCCTCCCCCCACCTGGTGCGCCCCCATGTCGGCCGAGCTCTCTTTCTTCTCCTTCTCTTTCTTGTCCTTCTTGTCCTTGTCCTCCTCCTTCTCCTTGGAGTCAAAGTGCTCGCTGCAGATGTGCAGGAGCTGCTGCACCTTCAGGACGTTCCCCGAGCCTGGGGGAAAAGCGACAGGGCTGGGATCAGCGGGTGGAGGGCTCAAACCTCGCTCCCCTGGGAGCCCAACTCACCCGCGTAGGCGCAGATGTCCACCAGGGTGTTGGCGAAGCTGCGGAAGGGCTCGGACACCACCTCCAGCGCCGCCAGGATGGCCTCGATCGCCTCCCCTTTCCCTGTGGGGCAGTGTGGGGTGAGAGCCCTGCGGCTGAGGGGTGCTCGAGCTCCCAGACCCCAGCCCCGGGGGCGGCCGGCGCTGCCCCTCCCTTACCCAGGTGGTTCAGGCCCAGGCCCAGCGGCAGCCAGCGGGCGTAGGTGTCCTTCAGCTCCGTCTCCGATTTCTCCATGATGGTCTGGAGGATGGTGGAGGTGACGTCCCCGTTGCAGGAGCCCACGGATATCATCCCGCAGGCCAGGGCGGTCACGCCAGCCACCTGGAGGAGAGGAGGAGAGGCTGTGCGCTCAGGGAGGGCGCAGAACACCTTTGGGTCCCTCCAGAAATTCGGAATCTCAGAGACCTGGCGGCTTCCCGGCCTCCCACATCCCACGAGTGGCTCAGAAGGGGAAAACACGGCCACGATTTGGCACAGCACAACGCCAGGCAGGAACACGCAGAGCCCAAACGGGCTGGGGGACAGCCCTGGCACCCCCAGGAGCTGTCGGGAACCGGGCAGGGCTGCGGGACCCCACCCACCCACCCCCGGCTTCGCTCCCTACCTCCATGCTGGACTTGGAGTCTCCCATCACGGGCAGCAGCAAGGTGAGGACGTCCTCGCGGTTGGAGCCCGCGTAGGCCAGCCCCAGGCTGCGGAGAGTCCGGAGGAGCGTTAGTGGGGGGAGCACAGGACAGCTGGGGGGGCTGGGGGCATTTCCCTTACCCGAAAATGGCTCCGATCCGCATGGTGTTGCTGTTGTGGAGGACGTAGTCGGACAGGAGGGCCAGGGCCGGGTCGCACTCGTTCCTGACCCCTGAGTTGACGATGCCACAGGCCAGGAGGGCTCCCGACTGTAAGGCAGAGGTGCTGTCACACAGCAGCCACCAACGCACGGAGCTCGCTGCCAGGCAGTGACCAACATCGCCCCACGGGTCTCACCCTCCCCCCAGGATGGTACCAAGCGAGCAGCGCCACGCTGGAGCCAGCTCAGCAGCCCTGAACCCACAGCTCTGCAAGAAAAGGACCCCAAAAACGCTCCAGGGAGTTCCTAGAGCTCCCCAACCCGGCTGTGAGCTGCTCCAACGCCTGGGATGCATCCAGCCCCTCCAGAGGGGGCCGCGCACACACAGCCCATCCCACGAGGCCAAAAAACTCAGGCTGGGGTCAGCAGCACTCACCTTGATGTAATCCTCCGAGGAATACAGGTACTTGTCAATCTGCGTGAGCCCCCCGTCCACGTCCCACAGCAGTATGGTGCCCAGCGAGGCTGCGGCACTCAGCATCCCTGGGGGCCAGGGGAGAAAAGCCCACGTCAGCCCCCAGCGATGCGCCCTGCCTGGGCAGGAGGTGGCCCCGAGGGAGCTGTGCTCAACGTCCCTGCTTTCAGCAGGTCCCCAAAAGGGCCAGGGTCACCACCCCGGGGCTCTCAGGGCAGCTCCAGCCCCTGTCTCACCGTGGTCCTTGTTCTTGTACAACCATTTATTGCCGTCGTCTGTCAGCAGCTTGTCTTGTCCGAAGGCAGCGTTCACGAAGCCGTTCACGAAGGAGGAAGCCAAATTCATCCGGGCTGAGTCCACCTGGGAGCCGCTGCCCCCGAACCCTGCGGAGCGACGTCAGGATGAGGCAGGCAGCAAGCAGGGCACCCAGCCACACTGTCCCACACCACACAGTCAAAAATCTGTCCCCTCCCATGGGGAAAGAGGTGCCTGAGCCCACAGCGGGCAGCAGAGCCTGCTCCATGTAGGGCCAGGGGTCCCCAGAGGTCCCCAGCGGGCTGCCTGCCCGCCCCAGGACCCCCAGCAACTCCCCAAAGCCAGGGCCAAGCGAGGCCATGACGCAAGCCCTTACGGTTATTTTCCAGGTGGGTTTTGTAAATATCATCCGGCACCTTGGGCTCCATGATATCCAGCTGCAGAGACAAGGGAGAGGGGGTTATCTCCTCGCCCACACGTCGCAGGCAGCTGCTGGGCAAGGGCAGCCTCTCCAGGTGCTGCCTGGCCTCGTGGGGACAGAGATTTCAGGGCAGTCAGAGCAGATCCCAGCTTGGGGCAGCCCCTGGGCTGTTTCCCAGCCAGCCGCTCACCTCTCTGGCCAAGGCCAGGAAGTTGCTGTTGAGCTGCACGTTGGACATGATCTCCGTCAGGTCCTCGTACTCCTCCACGTCCTCGTTCAGCTCCAGGAAGACCCCGTGGCGGCCCAGCATGAAGGCCATCTGCTTCTGGACAACCCTGCACGGAGGGGAGAGGCTTTGCAGGCACCCAGACCCCAGCACAAACACACACTGAGCAAATCACCCTCGTGCTGAAGTCCCAGAAACAGGGAGGGAATCTCCGCTTACACGTCCTTGCAGGAGGTGAAGATGTCCTCCACCAGCTCCACGTCGTTGAGCATCAGGGCCAGGCGCAGGGCTTCGGGGTAGCGGCTGAACTTGCGGAAGATGCCCAAGGCGCAGCGCAGGAGGGCAGAGTTCTCAGGCTCCGGGACGTAGCTCACGCAGCTTGGAAGAGGAGATGAACACCAGGGTGAGCCACCCGTCAGGTCCCGTGCCCACCGGGACCCCCGCCGTCCCCTCACCTGGTGAGGTAGAGGCACACTTTGGAGTAGGCGTTGTCGTCGATGTACTTCTCCAGCATGTCCATCTGCTCGATCTCCATCAGCAGGTCGCAGGCCTCGTGCTCGGCGTTGTGAGCCATGTTGTAGGGCACGATCTCCTTCACCAGGGTGAGGAGCGTGTCCCGCTGCGCCTTGTCCGCCTCGTCGATCTCCTGCCACTCCTTGGCCACCTCCCCTGCTAAGTGCCTGCGGGGAGAGAAGGAGGTCAGCACCACGAACCAGCTCAGCCCAGACACTATTTATGGGGGCTTCATGTTCCTGCAGGGGCTGGAGGTCAGGAAATCCAAGGGAAATCCCCCCCCAGCCCTTTATCCTTCCCAGGTCCTGCTCCCCGCCAGCCCTACCTGACGTATTCGTGCCCCCACGACGCCAGCTCCTCCTGGGAGCCCACCAGCCGATACTTCAGGCACTCGCGCTCCCCGCTCATGGTCATGGCCAGCACAGAAATGATGTCAGCTGCGAAGCGCTGCGGGGAGACGGAGACAGTGCCGAAATCTTCACACCCCCTGGACGCGAGGGTGGCCCAGGAGCACGCCGGGGACAAAGGCAGGGCCCCGGCGGGTGGCGGGGGGGGCGCTCACCTTGTTCTCGCCCGGCGCCATGCCCTCGTAGATCTCCTTCAGCTTGCCGTAGTGCGGCCGCAGGAACTTGAGGGGCTTGGGGACGGACGTCATGGAGGTGGTGGAGGAGCGGATCTGCCGCCGCAGCTCCTCCAGGGCAGGGCGGTACAGAGACGTGTCCTTCTCCTGGGGGGGGGGGGGGAAGGGGCCGTCAGGGGGCCGGTTTGGGGGTCAGATTTGGGGTCAGATCCCACCGTTTTGGGGTCAGTTTTGGGGTCAGATCCCGCCGCTTTGGGGTCAGACCCTGCCGTTTTGGGGTCGGTTTTGGGGTCAGATCCCGCCGTTTTGGGGTCAGACCCCACCGTTTTGGGGTCAGATCCCGCCGTTTTGGGGTCAGACCCTGCCGTTTTGGGGTCGGTTTTGGGGTCAGACCCCGCCGTTTTGGGGCCGGGCACTCACCCCGAGGCGCTCCACCAGCATCTCCAGCTCATCCTGCAGCTGCTTGTCCTCCTCCGACTGCAACGGGGGGGGGGGGGCAGAGGGGTGAGAGCTGCGTGTGGGGGGGGGGGGGGGGCACCCCGTGACGTCACCCCCATGACGTCACCCCCGTGACGTCACACGGGGAGCCCCCAAATGACGTCACGCCCCCCTCACCCACCGCAGGGAGCCCCCAGGTGAGAGCCCCATCACCCCCCCCGGTGCCGCCATCACCCCCTTGGTGACGTCACCACCTCCTGATGACGTCACCCCCTCCCGGTGACGTCACGCCCCCCGAATTGACGTCACTCCCCCCTCATCCGGTGCGGCCGTGACTCAGCGCGGCCCCTCACCAGCTCCTGCTCCTTCTCGGGCCCCGCCGGCTGCTCGCGCTTCTCCCTGCCCCACGGCGGGGCCGGTTTCTCGTCTCCGCCCGAGCCGGGCCCACCCTGCACCCGGCTCTGCCCCCCGCCGCCTCCCGCGTCCATGGCCCCGCCGCTCCGCCGCCGCCTCCGCCGCGCACCGGCCTCAACTGCGCCTGCGCAGCGCCCGCAGCCAATCAGCGCGCGCCGCCGCCCTGACGTCACCGCCGCGCGACGGAGGGGGCGGGGGGAGGTGGGCGGGGCTAGGGGCGGGGAGTAGGCGGGGCCAAGGGGAGGGGGCGGGGCTTAGCGCCGAGGCCACGCCCCCCGCGGGCACCGGCACCGGGACCGGGGAGGGGGGGGGGAACCGGGAGCGGGGGAGGGGGAACGGGGCCGGGGGGGGAACGGGGAGGTCAGCGCCGTGCAGGGCGGCCGGGAGCGCAGCGGGGCGCTGCTGGCGGCCACCCGCAGCCATTTGTGGCTCCCGGTACCGGGAACCGGGGCGTGCGGTGCCCGCCTGGCAGCCCGCGGACGGGGCCCGGGGCCGGTGCTGGTGTCAGTCCCGGTGCCGGTGTCAGTGCCGGTGTCAGTGCCACGTCCCGGTGTCGGTGTCAGGTCCCGGTGCCCGCTCCCGGTGCCGGTACCGGCTCCCGGTGCCGCGGCTCCGCCCGTGCGCACGGCGGGCGCGGCCCCCCCGCGGTCACCTTGGCGCCGGGGCCGGGCGGGGAGGAGCGGAGCGGAGCGCTCAGAGCGGGGCTGAGCCCCCGGGACCCCCGTTTCCATCCCCTCCGGTACCACCGGCACCGACCACCCCCCAACCTCCCGGTGCCTACGGGCGGCGCCCCGCCGGTACCCGCAACCCCCGTACACCGGGGGGGCTCCATCCACCCACCCACCCACCCATCCTTCCACTCATCCATCCCAATCCCGGTCCCGTTCCCGGTCCCGGTGCCATTCCCGGTCCCGGTGCCGTTCCCGGTGCCGGTGCCGGTGCCCCCATGGCGGAGGCAGGCGGCGCTGCGGGGGCCCGGAGCTAGGCGGGAGGCGGCCCGGGATGGCCAGGATGAACGTGGCCCTGCAGGAGCTCGGCCACGCCGTGAGTGGGGGGCGACAAAACCGGGGGGGGGGGGGGGGCGACAAAACCGGGAGGGAGCCGGTGCGGGGCAGCCCCGGGAGATGGGGGGGCTGCGGGGGGCTGCGGGGGGCTGCGGGGGCTGGGCAGCCCCTCCCCGTGGCGGCAGGGATGGGGGGGGGGACGAGGGGGGGACGAGGGGACCCCCCCACAAAGCTTGGGGTCGGGCAGGGGGTCCTGGGTGTCCCCCCGGTCCCCCCCGTTCCACCGGGGCACGGAGCCCACCGGGGGGTGGGGGCGCCCCCAAAGCCAGCCCCGGGGTGGGGGGGCTGGGGGGGGTGACCCCAAATTGAGGTGCTGGGGGGGGCACAGTGGTGACAAGGGGATGGGTTGGGGTCCCTGGGGGGCTGCCCCCCCCCCCCATGCTGCAGATAACCCACGGGGCGTTAACTCTGAAGCCTACTGACGGCACCGCGGCGCCCTCCCACCGCACCCCCGGCTCAGCTCCGTGCCCCCCCCCCCAAAAATGGGTCCTGGGCAGCCCCCCCAGGCCTGATGCAGGGGGTCCCGGCCCCCCCCGGCTTCTTTCTGCCCCTCCCCTCCCCATAAAGCCCCCCCCCCAAAACACCACCCACCCTGCCCGGGTTTCTTCCCATTGCCCCAGGCACAGCGGGTGCCGGGTTGGGGTCCCGGGGGGGTGCCCCCAGCTGTGTCCCCCCCCTGCACATCTGCATGGAAAGTTCCAGGCTCTTTGGGGTGGGGGGGGGGGCTGAGGAAGGGGGAGGGGCAGAGCAGAACCAGCGGTTGCCTGGTGACGAGGACCACGTCTGATGCCGCGGCTGCCATGGCGACGGGGAGGGATGCTCCAAGCCCCCCCCAAAATGTCCCCCCCGTGTCCCCCCCCCCAGCACCCAGCCTCACCCTCCCAGGGGCTCCGGGGGGGGGGCAGCCTCCGAGGGAGACCCCGGCCTCCCTATGAGCCCCCCGAGCGGGCACCAGCCCCGCTGTGAGAGCTGGGGAGGGTGAGGGGGGGGCTCAGCCGCCGCCCCCCCCCCCCATTTGCGCCCCCCCCCCAGCCCGCTGTGTGCCCTGGCAGATGCCCGACTACAAGCGTGCCACGCTGCAGGAGGACGAGGCGCCGGAGCCCACGGGGGATGGCAGCGCCTCCCCCGACAGCGTGGAGGTGAGCCTGGACCCCCCCCAAAAATCCCCAAATCCCCTCCTGGACCCCCCCTCCAATGCTTCCTACAGCCCCAACCTTCCCACAGCCTTTGGGGGGGGGGCAGGGACACAGCCAAAATGCTGCAGGGAGCGCACCGGGGCCAATTCCCTCCCTGCAGCTTCATGGGGTGGCACCGCGACCCCCCCCAGGGGATGCCCCAGCTGTGGGGTGACCCCTTCCAGGGGGTCCCCATGCACCCAGGGGCTTTGCGGGGGGGGCACAGCCGTGATGCCGGCCCCTGCCTCCTACCCAGGTGGGATTTCGGAAGGGGCCGGGGCCGCTGCTGAGCCGCTTGGCGTCGCGCAGCCAGCTGGAGCTGGCGCTCGGTGCCATCGCCGTCACCCTGGCCCTGCTGCTGGGCGCCGCCGTGGTCGCGCTGGCCGTGCAGTACAGCAGAGGTAGGGGCGGCGTGTGACCCCCCCGTGGCCCCAAGGACAGCGGGATCGGGGGCACGGCCCCGTCCCCGGGGCGCTGCGCCCACCCCGGGGGGCGGTCGGGGCTCGGCACCGCGGTGCGCCCCCGGTTTCCCCCCGGCGCACGGCTCTGCCGTCCCCCCCCCAGACCCCTCCCGCAGCATCTGCCTGACCGACGCCTGCGTGCGCGTGGCCAGCAAGATCCTGGAGGCTCTGGACCCGGCCACCGACCCGTGCCAGGACTTTTACCAGTACTCCTGCGGGGGCTGGATCCGGAGGAACCCCCTGCCCACCGGGCGCTCCAAGTGGAGCACCTTCAACAGCATCTGGGACCAGAACCAGGCCATCATGAAGCACCTCCTAGGTGGGGGGCAGCGGTGGGGACACCGCCGAGGCGGGGACACCTTTGGGTGCGGAATTTCTCCCCGCACGTGCCCAGGGCTGAGCCGCGGTCCCCCCCCCTCGTGCAGAAAACGCCAGCTTCAACTCGAGCAGCGAGGCGGAGAGGAAGACGCAGCGCTACTACCTGTCCTGCCTCAAGGAGCAGCGCATCGAGGAGCTGGGCGCACAGCCCCTGGTGGAGCTCATCGACAAGGTGGGAGGCACGGGGACCACCTGGGGGGGTCAAAATGTCCCCGTTCCGTCCCGTCACCCCCCCCAGCTGGGTGACGGATGCCCCCCCGGGGGCTGCTCCGCGGGCAGATCGGCGGCTGGAACGTCAGCGGCTCGTGGAACCAGAGCGGCTTCATGGAGGTGCTGAAGGTGGTGTCGGGCACCTACCGGGCGACCCCCTTCTTCACCGTGTACGTGGGGGCGGATTCCAAAAGCTCCAACAGCAATGTCATCCAGGTGGGCACGGGGGGCTGCGGGCACCGGGGGGGGCACCGGGGGGCAGCGGGCTGCCCGTATCGCCCCTCTGCGCCCTCCCCAGGTGGACCAGTCGGGGCTTTTCCTCCCCTCCCGGGACTACTACCTGAACAGGACGGCCAACGAGCGGGTGAGAGGGGGGAGAGCCCCCCCGGGTGCTGGTGCCGTGGGGGGGCCAGGCCTGGACCCATGGGTGGGGGTGTCCCACGGATGGGATTGAGCTGGCCGCTGGGGTCCCGCCAGGTGCTGGCCGCCTACCTGGACTACATGGTGGAGCTGGGCACGCTGCTGGGGGGGGCCAAGGAGCCCACCCGGCTGCAGATGCAGCAGGTGCTGGACTTCGAGACCCTGCTGGCCAACATCACCGTGCCCCAGGCAGAGCGGCGGGACGACGAGAAGATCTACCACAAGATGAGCATCGCCGAGCTGCAGGTGGGCACGGCCGGGGGGGAAAAAAAAAAAAAAAAAAAAAACTTTGGGGACCTCTCCAGGTCCCCTCCTCATCCTGCAGCCCCGGGGGTGGTGGGGAGTCACAGGGAAGGAGCTTTTGGGGCAGGGCAGGGATTTGGGGTGCTGAGGGAGCTGGGGATGGCAGGGCAGGGGGGTGCGGAGCCGTGCCAAGCACCCGGGGGGGCCACATCCCCGTGTCCCCCAGGTGCTCGCCCCCGCCATCGACTGGCTGGATTACCTCTCCTACTCCCTGGCCCCGCTGGAGCTGGCTGAGACAGAGCCCGTGGTGGTGTACGGGGACGCCTACCTCCAGCAGGTCTCCGACCTCATCAACAGCACCGACAAGAGGTGAGACCCCCGGGGCTGAACCCTCGGAGGGGGGCACCGGGCATCGTCCCCCCCCCCCCCAGCCCCGTGCCGACCCCTCTGCCCCCG
This sequence comes from Anas acuta, assembly GCF_963932015.1. NCBI lineage: Eukaryota > Metazoa > Chordata > Aves > Anseriformes > Anatidae > Anas > Anas acuta. The sequence continues at coordinate 9,231,986 of NC_088987.1, forward strand.
CAGCGTCCTGAACAACTACCTGATCTGGAACCTGGTGCAGAAAACGGCCTCCAGCCTGGACCAGCGCTTCGAGACGGCCCAGGAGAGGCTGCTGGAGACGCTCTACGGCACCAGGAAGGTAACGGGGGGGGGGTCCGGGACCACCCCCCCCAACCCACAGCAGCGCGGGGGCAGCCGGAGCGCCTCTGCCCTTGGGGTGCCCTTGGGGTGCTGAGCCCCGGAGGCTGCAGGAGGATTTGGGGACTGGTTTTTGGGATGGGGGGGGGGGGGGGGGGTCGCTGCTGGGGGATTCCCCCACAGCCTGGGGGGCAGGGAGGGAGCAGGGGAGGGGGCTGGGGCTACCCTGGGGGTCTCAGAGGCTCCCGTCTCCCCCCCCCCCCCCCGCAGTCCTGCACGCCCCGCTGGCAGACCTGCATCTCCAACACGGACGACACGCTGGGCTTCGCCCTGGGCTCCCTCTTCGTCAAAGCCACCTTCGACCGGGACAGCAAGGCCATCGTGAGGACAATTCCCCCCCCATCACCCCCCCGTCACCCCCAGTTCCCCCCCCCAGAGCCCGGTGACGGTGAAATGGGACCCCCGGGGTTGGGGTTAGGGGGGACACCTCCTGCGCGAGCCACCCCTATACGATGGGCAGCGGGCGGTGGCAGGGGGGGGCACAGGGTGTCACAGCAGGGGGCAGACAGGGTGCGTGTCCCCCCCCCGTCCCCAGGCGGAGGAGATGATCAGCGAGATCCGGACGGCTTTCGAGGGGTCCCTGGACCAACTGGACTGGATGGATGAGACAACGCGGCAGGCGGCGAAAGAGAAGGTGCCCCCAGGGGGGTGGGGGTGGTTGGAGACCCCCCCCCAGGTATTTTCTGGCCCCGTCTCACCCCCAGGACCTCTCCCCACGCAGGCGGATGCCATCTACGACATGATCGGCTTCCCGGACTTCATCCTGGACAACAAGGAGCTGGATGATGTCTACGATGGGGTAGGGGGCTCCAAGCCCTGCAGGACCCCTGTGGGACAACTGAGGGGGGGGGACAGGGCACCAAACGGAGCCACCTGGGCACCCAGCAGCACCCTGTGAGGCTGGACACGTCCTCAGCCAGCCTCTCCCCCCCCAGTACGAGGTGTCCGAGGACTCCTTCTTCCAGAACATGCTCAACTTCTACAACTTCTCCGCCAAGGTGATGGCCGACCAGCTGCGCAAGCCCCCCAACCGGGACCAGTAAGGGACTGGGGGGGGGGGGCTCTGGGAGGCACTGGGGGGACACGGGGAGAGGAGGGGAGAGGTGACCCGTCCCCGTCCCTGCCCCGCAGGTGGAGCATGACCCCGCAGACCGTCAACGCCTACTACCTGCCCACCAAAAACGGCATCGTCTTCCCCGCTGGCATCCTGCAGGCTCCCTTCTACGCCCGCAGCCACCCCAAGTGAGCCGGGAACGGGGCCGGGAGGGGATGCAGGGGGGCGATCCCGATCTGGGGTGCCCAGAATGGGGAGGGTGCGATGCCGTGACCCCACTGTGCTCACCCGGCTGTGCCCCGCGGCCCCACAGAGCCCTGAATTTCGGCGGCATCGGCGTGGTGATGGGGCACGAGCTGACCCACGCCTTCGACGACCAAGGTGAGAGCCCGCGGGCACCCCTCATCGCCTTCCCTTTCCCCCCCCCCCGAGCTCCCCCAGTGCCGGGGGGGGGGGAGTTGCTTCGCCATCCATCGCATCGTGCGTGCTCGTGGCTGCGGCCACCCTCCCCCCCCCCGGCTGGCTGGCTTCCCCTTCTATGTCCTGTCTCCCCAGGTGGCACCCGCCGATTCCTCCCCCCGGCTTCTCTGTGCAGCTTTCGCTCCATCCGCTTGGTGAGGACACGGTGGCCGCAGCTCGGGCCCCCCCTGCGGCCTGCCTCCTCCTCCTCCTCCTCATCTTCCTCCTTTTTGGGGCCCGCTCACATCCCCGCTCTGCTTTGCGCCTCTCACCGGAGCCGGCGGGGGTTGAGCTGGGGGGGAAAACGGGGGAATTTGGGGACACGGGGACACCAGGGGGGGGGACAGAAACACGGCTGAGCCCTGGGACAGAGACCACCTGGAGCAGGAGCTGGGGGGGACACCTTCTCCCCAGGGTCCCCTAAAGTCCCCCGGGTGCCCCCACGGTGCCCGGTTTGGGGACCCCACGGGGTGGGCTCTGCGGGGAAGGGGGTGGTCAGCACCCCCCCCATGGCTCGGTCCCGCAGGCCGCGAGTACGACAAGGAGGGCAACCTGCGGCCCTGGTGGCAGAACTCCTCGCTGGAGGCCTTCAAGAACCGCACGGCCTGCATGACGGAGCAGTACGGCCGCTACACCGTGCACCGCGAGAAGGTCAACGGCCGCCAGACGCTGGGCGAGAACATCGCCGACAACGGCGGGCTGAAGGCGGCCTACAACGTGGGTCGGGGTTTTCGGGGACCTCGTCTTTTTGGGTGTGCGGGGGGCTTCACGGTGTCTCCCCCGCAGGCGTACAAGTCGTGGCTGCAGAAGAACGGGGATGAGAAGCGGCTGCCAGCCCTGGGGCTCACCAACCACCAGCTTTTCTTCGTGGGTTTCGCCCAGGTACCGGTGCCGTGCCTTCCCCTCCCAACCCCAGGTTGGACTCGATGATCTTGAGGTCTCTTCCAACCTAGAAATTCTGTGATTCTGTGATCCCCCCACACCCGTTCCAGGTGTGGTGCTCGGTGCGGACGCCCGAGAGCTCCCACGAGGGGCTGGTGACCGACCCGCACAGCCCCGACAAGTACCGGGTGATCGGCACCCTCAGCAACTCCCGGGATTTCGTGGAACATTTCGGCTGCCCCCTGGGCTCCCCCATGAACCCCGGCCGGCACTGCGAGGTGTGGTAGCCACCGGGACAGCCCCGCGGGGACAGGGGGGGGCAGCGGGCCCGGCTGTACCCTCCGTACCCCCGCATCTTCACCGGGTGCCCACCGGGAGCCCCCCCCGCGCTCACACCGCTCCCCGTGCCCCCCCCTTGGCTCCCTCCGGTGCCCGGGGATGGGATGTGGGGGGGTGGCGGGGAGGCCACGGTGCCCCCACGCCAGCCCCGCTCATGCCACGACCCCACGGGGGGTGGGCACCGGAGCCGAGCCCCCCCCCAGCTGCTGGTGTGGGCCTGGGGGGGTGCCCGGTGCCGGTGTCTGCCCCTCGCCCCCCCCACACACACCCCCAATTCCTCCTCCTGCTTGCTGGGGCTGGGGGGCAGCGGGGGGAGCCCGGTGCCCGCCGCTGGCTTCACGGGACGATTAAAGCAGCTTCCACCCAGCCGCCTCCGCCTGCTTCGTGGCGGCACCGGGGGGGGGCTGAGGGACCAGGAGGGGGTGAACGGGGGCTACAGGCACCGGGGGGGGGGTTAACGGGGGCTACGGGCACCGGGGTGTGAAGTTTGGGGCACGGGGCACCGGGTGTGGAGACCGGGATGTGGAGACACGGACACCGGGAGGGGTGTGTGGGGGGGTCACGGCCCGACCTAGGGCCTCCAGGTCTACCCGGGGCCCCCCCGGTAACGGGCACCGGGCCGCAAAGCCCGCTGGGAGTTGTAGTCCTGCGGGCCTCCCCGCGGCGCGAGGCACGCTGGGAGTTGTAGTTCCGCGCCTCGCCTCCCCCAGCGCCGCGTGCGGGCTGCGCACTACATTTCCCAGCAGGCCCCGCGGCGGCGCCGCCACCACCACCACCACCAGCAGCAGCAGCGGACAGGGCCTAGGCGCTGCCTAGGCCGGCCCCGGGGGTGCTGTGGGGGCGGTGGGTGGGGGGGCACCGGGCGCTAGGCCCGACCCCAGCCCCGCCGCGCCCCATGGAGCCGGTGACCCCCGTGGAGCTGCTGTGCCTGGGCTCCAGCCTGGCGCTGCGGGGCTGTGCTACTACCTGTACCGGAGGAAGGCCGCTGTGGCAGGGCGCGTACAGGTACCCGCGGCCTGTGTGTGTGCCCCCCCCTCACCCAGCCCTATTGGGGCCCACCGGGGGCAGCCCGGTGACCCCCACCCCTCCCTGCCCCTCCAGGAGGCCCCCAAGCTGCCGGTGGGTGAGGAGTTACCGGCGCTGGTGTCCGCGGCCCCGGGGAGCTGCCTGCCCTATGTGGCTCTGGAAGGTAAGGGGGTGGTGGGGAGGAGGGGTTGGGGGGGGGTCAGGGCACGCAGGGGGTGCCCCCCCCCCGTGTGGCCTCGACCCCCGTCCCCTCGTCCCCAGGCGTCGTGCTGCCCGCCAAGGCGGCGCTGAGCAGCCAGTACCACGGCGGGATGCAGGGCGTCATCCAGAAGCTGCTGCTCAAGGAGCACCGGCTGGTGTGGAACAGCCTGGCACGGAGCTGGTGAGCGGTGGGGAAGGGCTTCAAGGGGGGCGGGGGGGGGGGCCTCACCCTCTGGGGCCACCCCAAGACCCCTGGGTGCAACCCCAGGACCCCTTCACATCCCCCAACATCTCACCACCATCTCTCTGCTTGCAGGACGGAGAGCGAGCGGGTGCTGTCGGAGCAGGTTTACACCCGTCCCCTTCCTGCTGGCCTCGCCCGACGCCGAGGTGGCGACGCAGGTGAGCGTGGAGAGCCCGCTGCGAGCCGTCCGCCTGCCCCTGGAGACGGTGTACGAGCGCTTCCAGCAGCCGGCCCACGGTTTCCGCGACCTGCTGGGCCACTACCTGAGCGGGGAGAAGCCCAAAGGCATCCTGGAGACCGAGGAGATGCTGCGGGTGGGGGCGGCGCTGACGGGCATCGGGGAGCTGGCCCTGCACCCCGACGGCTCGCTGCACCTCCAGCCGCCGGCCCGCGAGGGCGAGTATTTCTTGTGCCTGGGGGACTGGCAGGCGGTGCTGGCCGAGCTGGAGGCGGCCAGCGGCTTCTGGAAGGGGGCGGCGGCGCTGTGCGCGGCGCTGGGGCTGGCCGTGCTCCTCCACGCCGCGTGCCGGGCCCTCCGCCACGCTCGCCTGAAGCGGGAGCCCGAGGAGGACAAGGAGCCCGAGGGCGAGGAGGAGCCCGAGGCCGAAGGGGGGCTGGAGGACTCGTGCGTGGTCTGCCTCAGCCGGCCCCGCGAGTGCGTCCTGCTGGGCTGCGGCCACATCTGCTGCTGCTTCCGCTGCTTCCAGGCCTTGCCCACCCGCCTCTGCCCCATCTGCCGGGGGCCCATCGACCGCGTGGTGCCCCTCTACCAGGCCTGAGGGCGCTTTTTGGGGTGGGGGTGGGATGGGCAGGGAGGGGCGGTGCCAACCCAGCCCAGCCCCGAGCCTGGGGGAGCCTCGGGGGTCCAGCAGCCCGCGGCTGCGTGGTTCCTGCTGGGGAAGGGTCCCTGTGTGCCCCTCTCTGTTCTGGGGGATCCCACAGCCCCCCCATCCTGTCTGTCTGCCAAAGGAACCCCCTTAACGTGAGTGCGTGGGGGCAGCCTGCTCCTGGTGCCTGCCGTAAGGAGTCCCGTGCACCCTCCGGGCCTGCTTCTGAGCCCTGACCCCCCCCTCCAGAAGGCATGTGGCTTTTTTCCCCCCCTTGTGTTGCTTTTTCAGTGCATAGCTTTGTCTGCGGGGCAACAACGGGGCCGGGGGGAGATCCCACAGCCAGCGGGGCACAGCTGGGGAGGGCAGGGGCCGGGCAGAACCCCCCCAGAGCCAGCACCGTGCCAAACCTGGGTGCCAGCACCCCCTACCTCGTGCCTGCACCCCGTAAGCAAGCTGCTTGGGGACAGGCCCCCCCTTCACCAGCTGCTCTGGCACCCAGGAGGGGCACAGGGGCACCCTGCCCGTGCCTCCAGCACCCACCCAACCCCATAAACCCCCCCCCCGGTGCCCAGCTGTAGGAACACCTCGCGGTTGCCCGCTGACTGATAACAGCCAGGCCGATCCCTGATAACGCCCAGCTCAGCCTCCTGTCTTCCTTCGCGCCGCTAACACCCCCTGCACCCCCCCCCGGCCCTGCTGGGCGGAGGGCAGGGCCCCCCCAGCACCCTTGGGTGCGGGATGGATGGGTGCCATCACCACGGCAACGGCTCTCCCCGTCTCCATGCCGACCGCTGCCCTGCACCTCCCCATCCTGCCCGCAGTTGCCCAGGCAACCCGCGGGCTCTCTGGGCTCCAGCAGCTTTGGGATGCCCAGAATTTGGGGTGGGGGCGGCACCGGCAGCCAGACACCAGCTTTAGGGGGTGCTGCGCCCCCTCCCCACAACACCAGCCCCCTCGTTTTGGGGCTGGGCGCAGAGCGGTGGTGCCCCCAAAGCCCCCCGTGGGCATTTTTGGGGTGGGACCAGGGGTCACCCACCCCCCCCAGCAGCAGGGCTGCCGCAGAGTGAGCAGTGGGGAGCGGGACCCCCCCCCCCCCACGCAGCCTGGGCATCCCCCCGCAGCAGGAGGGATTTGGGGAAGGAGATAAATACCAGATGGCAGCGGGCCGGGCTGCCAGGAAGGCGCTCCCCGCGTGCCAAGAGCTGCTGGCACCAGGCGCCCCTGCACCCACAGACGGCTGCCGCAGTGCCCCCACCCCCCGGGGGGGCTGTGACACGTCCCCCCCACCTCCCCGGGGACACTGGGGCAGGACAGCGGTGCTGAGCCACCTCCCCATGATATATAGGGCCCGTGGGGACCCAGCTGGCACCCCCACACCAGCCGCAGCCCTGTGGGCACCCACCTGTGCCCACTGCCCACTCTGTGCCCCCCCCCAGGGCTGCCAGCAGCCCCCCCCCCGCATCCCAGTCTGTTGTCATGGTGATGGGACGTGGTGGCAGACGGCGATGGAGCCTCGGCACCCTGCAGGGCTGCTCGCCACCGCCAGGCTCCCCCCGGCTCGGGGCCACGCGGGGATGAAGGGTTTTTGGGGTGAAGCCCGGCCCCAGCCCCCCCCCCCGCATCACCGGGACCTCAGCCCCAGGTGGCTCACGGGGGGGATGGGGTTGGTGCCATCCCTTTTCCACCCACCCCAGTGGGGGGTTTGGGGTGGGAGCCCACCAGGGGGGCCTTTTTCCTCATCTCACCGCCCCGAGCCCTTCCCCACCCCCCAGGCTCCCCAGCACCACAAGTGCCCCCACCACCACATCCGCTCCCCCAAATTTGGGGACAAACAACCCGCCAACCCCTACCCCTCTGCTGCCAGAGACCTGGAGGCACCTCCTGATGTCCCAAGCCCCCCAGGTGACCTCCGGCAGCCCCCCCCCCCGTGGGGACACCCCCGGGTGCCGGTGGCAGCAGGGAGCTGGCACTCGGCGCGCGCGGCCCCGGGGCTGCGGCAGGCGCCAGCAGCGGTGCCATTTCACGTTTCTTGGCAGGGCCGGGAGCGGAGCAGATGGAGGCACCGCCACACAGCCTCCAGGCACGCCTCCGTGCCACCGCCAGCTCCCCGCACCCCAAAAATCCCCCCCCAGGGGTCACCAAGGGCCGTGGGGGAAACCGTCGCCTCCTGGTTTTGGGGAGCAGCCTCCTGGGCCGTCCCCAGGGCACCAACCCTGCCAACGCAGCCCCTTCCCTCGCTGGGCACCTCTCTTGGTGCAGGCTGCTTGTCCTGAGATGTGCCCCAAGAAGCTCTTTTGGGGCCATTTTGGGGTTGTTCCTGCCCCTTTTGGCATCCCCACACGGGATGGCAGCACCCCTGGCACGCTGCGCCCCAACACACGCCCATGGCCACTCCAGCAGTGCCGTCCCCATCACGGCTGGGAGCCTGGCCCTAAAACAGCCCCAGGAGGGGGACGCAGCACCCCCAGCCCCATGAGATGCCCCAGCCCTCACTCAGGAGCTGCAGCCTCCATTTAGGGCCCAGGACAGGACAAATCTCCCACTCCCCCAGCCCCCAGGAGCCCCGTGCTCGCTCACCAAACGCCCCAAACACAAACCCACTGCTCTGCGCACGCTTTTGGGGCCAAGCAGGGTGCTCCCAGCGGGACCAGGACCCCCCCTGGGCACAGCACCAGCCCCCGCAAACCCCACACAGCCCATCCCCACCTCACCAAGCTCTCCCCAACCCCACAACTCGCCGGTCCGTGCACGTGGGCCTGGCGGTGGGAAAAGCAGGGCACATCTCAGCGTGGGCCTCTCGCCTATTTTCCCAGGCACTTTTTTTTTTTTTGTTTTATTTTTTCCAGAATCCATCACATGAAAAAGTTCAAGCTGCTTCCCCGGCTAAAGCGGGAACAAAAGCAGCGCCCGGCTGGTGGGGAGGGGGGCACGGCTGCCCCGTTCCTCCGTCCCCGCTCTCGGAGGGGAGCCCGGCACAAAGGGAACGGCGCGGCCGAACCTTCCCAAAATAACCCTACCTGCCCCTCCAGCCGATGCTCTCCTGCTGCATCCTTCAGCCCAGATCCCAAAACACAAAATAAGGAGGTGGTGGTGGGGGTAAATGGACCATAAACGGGCCGTGGTCTCTGTGAAAACCCCGCTCTCAGCCCCTAGAGACACCCAGGGGTGTTGCTTGTAGGGCTGGGAGCTGTAGGGCCACATTTGCACCCTCCTCATCCTCCCAAATGGGGTTGAGCCTCATCCTGAGGCCAAGCAGCGCTGCCCAAACCCCCCCAAGGACCAGCAGCCCCCAGCCTGGCCTTAAATACCCCCAGGTGCCTGGGGGGGGGTGCCCAGGTGGGGCTGCTCAAGGCCAATTTGGTGCAGTTGAGGTTTGGGGGGGGGGGCACTTTTGGGGTTGAATCATGGCTGGCTGCCCCATGGGGCTCACCTCCCTTCTATAGCCCCCCCCAAAATCCCTCAGGGGGGGGTGCAGCCAAGCCATGGGGCAGACCCATTTGGGGTCGCCACGGGGCAGGACCACCCTGGGGTGCCGCAGCCCCCCCCAAAATCCACCTGTGCGCCCCCATCTGCAGGCAGCAACCCATAATGGGGGGGGGGGGGGGCAGGAGACTGCAGGGGGGCCGAGTGCTCCAAAACGGGGATGGGGGACACCCCAAAACCGGGGGGGGGCGAGCAGCAACGGGGTGAGGGGGGGGTCCCCAGAGGGCTGTCAGGGTGACAACCACGGGGTTTGGGGACACGGGGGACAGGGAGGGAGGGGAGTGGAGTGGAGGGGGGGGCGCCCCGGGGGGATGCTCCCGCTGCCCCCCCCCTCTCCCTCCTCTCCCCCCGGCCGTGCTCGGAGCCGCCCCCGGCGGGGTGGGGGGGTCCCCGCTCCCCCCTCTCCTCTCCCCCCCGGATGCATGACTTCATCCTTCCGCCCGCCTCGCCTCCAGCCCCCCCCCGTCCCCCCCCCTCAGCCTCCTCCTCCTCCTCCTCCTCCTCCTCCTCCTCCTGCCGCCGCTGTGGGTGCCCGGTGCCGCCGGTGCCGCCTCAGACTGGCTGCTCCCGGCCGGGCACGGCACGGCACGGCCCGGCCCGGCCCCGTTGAGGCCCGGCCATGTCGCAGGTGCTGCCCTACGGCGAGGACAAGGTGGGGCGCTACGGCGCCGAGCCCGAGGCGGGGGAGCTGCCCTTCAGCTGCCGCCTGCAGGACACCAACGCCTTCTTCGGGGGCAACCAGGGCAAGCGGCCCCCCAAGCTGGGACAGATCGGCCGCGCCAAAAGAGGTACCCCCCCCCCCACCCCAAATCCCCCCCCCCACAAATCCCTATGATGGACCCCCGGCTCTGCCCCACGGCATCCCCACTTCCACCCCCCCCCCCTTATCCCACCCCTCCGGCATCCCCAGGACCCCCCCCCCCACGACCCCATTGCAGGCAGGGTGTCCCCCCCCCGAGCTGCCCCCCCCCATCACCCGCAGCCGGGGGCTACCCCAGGTCCCCCCCCCGGAGCTGCTCCTCAGCACCCCTGGGCTTGCTGCACACCCCAGACCCCCCCCCCAGCTTTATAGACCCCCCCCAGCCCTATAGGACCCCCCCCAGCCCTACAGACCCCCCTCAACCCTATAGACCCCCCTCAACCCTATAGACCCCCCCCCATCCCCATAAGCCCCCCCCCATCCCCTCCTGCCGCAGAGACCCCCACCGGCAGCACCGCTGCCCCCCCCCCGGCTCCATGAAGCTGCCGTGTGCTGTGTGCCCCCCCCCGCTTTGCTGCTTGCCGCAGAGACCCCATCAGCCTCAATCGGGACCCAAATAAACGCCCCCCCCCCCCCAAAGATGTGTCACCGCCACCCCTCGCCCCCGTGCCTTGGGGAACCCCGAGCGCAGCCCCTGCCAGCCCCGCAGCCCCCCCGCACCCGCTGGGGGGGCCCCACGGGGACCCCCCCCAATCCCTTCTTGAGCTGCAGGGGCAACATCTGGGGGGGGGACACCCAGAGACACCCCAGCGCTGAGGGGCTCCCCGCCCCCCTTTGCGGTGCTGATGGATGGGACCAGCGGCCCCCCCGCAGGGTACGGGGGGGCTGTTCCCCCCCCCCCCGGAGGGGATTTGGGGGGCAAATCCCCCCCCCGTGGGCATGGGGGGGTCTGGCTGCTGCCCCACTGATGCTGGCGGTGGGGGGGGTCCGGCCAATCCACCCCCCAAGGGGCTGCTGGGGGGGCTGCTGACCCTATATCCCCCCCCCCCAGGTAGAGATGCTGTTGTGGGGGGGTCCTGCCCTGGTGATGTTGGGGAGGGGGGGATGCTGCGTAGCCCCCCCACGGTGGTGATAATGATGGAGGGGGGCTCTGGGGTGATGCTGTGGGGGGGGTCTGTCTGTCCGGCAGTGCTCTGGGGGGGTCTGTCCAGCCCCCCCCGTGCCGATACTGCCTGCAGGAGGTGTGGGGGGGGCATCCAGCAGCTGCTGGTGCCGCTGGGGGCCCGGCGGTGCCCCCCCCCCGCTGGGTCATTACCCATTCCAGTCCTGTTGCTCGCAGCAGCTCCTGCCGCAGCGCGGAGGGGGGGTCCCTTCCTGCCCCCCCCCGCCCACGCCATCCACCCACAGCCACAGGAAAAGGGGGGGGGGACCCCCTGCCTGCCCCCCCCCATCACCACATTCCCCCCCCCCAAACCCCTTGGGGATGGCGGTAAGGGATAGGGGGGCGCATCCAGACCCTATGCAGGGAGAGGAGGAGGAGGAGGAGGAGGAGGAGGGGGGGGATAAGGGAGGAAGGGCCGGGTGCTGGCCCCCCCCCCAGCGTGTCCCCGCACCCACCCGCGTCCCCCCCCCGCGTGTCCCCGCAGTGGTGATCGAGGATGACCGGATAGACGAGGTGCTCAAGGGCATGACGGAGAAGTCGCCGTCGGGGGTATAAACCCGGAGAGCCGCCGCCAGGACCCCCGGGCCCGGGGGGGGGCACAGAGGAGGAAAGAGAAAGGGGGGGGGCGGTGGGAGGCCATACCCGCGGCCCCCCCCCCCCCCCTCAGCACATGGCCCCATTTGGGGGTGCAGCAGGCGGGGAGAGACGGGGGGCAAACCCCCTTCTCGGACCCCCCCACCCCTTCCATACGCTCCCACCGGCTTCGGGGTCGCGCCCCCCCGGGCCATGCACTTTACCCCCCCCCCTTTCAGCGAGGGACCCCCCCTCCAAAAAAAAAAAAAACAACAAAACCCTAACACCGTGGTGGTGGTGATGGGGGGGGGGGGCACGGAGCTGAGCGGGGCCGGAGCGGGCTCGAAGCCGCCCCCGGTGCCATTTTTTGCTCCATCGTTTTTTGCATGAGCTTCGGTGGCCCCCCCGGGCGCCGCGTCTTGGTGCCGAAAGGGTCACCCCCACTCCGGCAAACAGCTTCTTTTTAAGAGAGAAAAAGAAAAAAAAACACACACACACACACACACACACAAAAAGAGAAAACTTTCCTCATATTTGTATTTTTATATCCGAATCTTTGTTAAAAAAAAAAACGCAAAACGAGCCGCTGACGGCGAGGTGTCGAAGTAGCGCATCGGGAGGGGGGGGGGCGGGAAATAAAAGCAAATGGTTCATATTTTTTTCCATAAGAAAACCGATTTAAAAAAAAGAAAAAAAAGGAAAAAGAAAAGGGGGGGGGAAGGTGAAGAGAAAAAGAGAGGAAAAACCCACGGCCCCCCCCCCGCCGGCAGCAGGACTTGGGGAACGTCGGTGGGGTCCGCACGCGCCATCCATCCATCGCCCCCCCAGCCGGGGCGCCCGCATCCGTCGCTGCCTCCCTCGGGAGGATTTTTTGGGGGGGGCCTGGGGCTTCGGGGGGGGGGAGCGGGGAGGGAAGGGGCCCGTTCCTGAGTTGTCGTTTTTAATTTTGTACTTTAATTTAATTTTATTTTTTAAGAAGCTTCTCGGGGGGGGGTCTTGGTGTGCATGAGAAAACTCGTCATCTTTTACAATAACCTACAAGTGGCATTTACGGAGACAACAACGCAAAAAAAAAAAAGAAAAAAAACAACAAGAAAACAAGAAAAAAAACAGAAAAAAACAAAAAAAAAAAGAAGAAAAAAGATCCTCGTGTCATGATGTTCTACGGATGATCCATTGTAAATTGAAATGCCATTTTTCACTGTACTGGTGAACAAAATGCGATGAATAAAATACATCCATGTACCGACGCCAGCCCGGCACCGCCTGCTCCTTCTCCCCCCCCCCCCTCCCTTCACCACCACCACCCCCTCTGGGATTTGGGGTCGCCGGTTTTGGGGTCTGACCCTGGAGTCCTTGGGGACGGGATGGGGCACGGTGACCCATTTAGGGCCCTGGCCGGGAATAGCAGCCCGGCACCCGGTAAATCTTGCGCCGCCGCCCCTCCGCGGGGGTGTCCCCCTGTCCCAGCTCAAGGGGGGGGACCCAGGGGCTGCCCCCCCCGGGACGGCTGCCTGGAATTAAACCCGCTTCGGTTTCATTACCGGCCGCAAAGCCCCGAGCCCTGGCTGCTCTCCAGACGAGCAGAGCACGGGGAGATGTTGGGGAGGGGAAGGGATTTTTGCCCTGCTCCCCCCCATCTTCCTCAGGGAACCCCCCCCCAGCTCAAGGAGCCCCCCAGGAGGACGAGGAGAAGCCCCCTTTATCCCTCCCACCCCATAAATCCATCCGAGCAAGGCACGGAGGTGGCGGGGGGGGTGCACGCCCCGGCGGGTCACAGCTCGATGGCGAGCAGATAGTCCTCGTCCTCCTCCTCATCCAGGGGGGGCGGCGGGCTGGGGGGCGGCGGGGGGTGCCAGAGCCGTTCCCCCAGGGCCAGCTGGGAGGGGGTCAGGGGCTGCCCCTTGCACATGACGTAGAGGAAGTAGTGGAAGGCGTCCCCGCAGGCGGCGTGCCGCAGGGACCAGCCGAAGGCCTCCTGCGCGTAGTGGGGGGCGCGGAAATGGGGCTGGGCGAAGGTGATGGAGAGGAAGCGCCCCCCCGGGCGCAGCACCCGGCTCACCTGCGGGGAGAAAGCAGCGGGATGGGGTCAGCAGGGGGGACGCGTGGTTAGGTTCGGCCCCGCAAACCCGTCTCCATCCCCCCAAAAATCCTCCTCGTACCCCTCGCATCCCAAACCTGATCTCAGTCCCTCCATCCCACCACCCGTGCCGTGCCCCCCCCCCCCGGGTGAACACCCGAGCCGTTGGAGCCCCGACCCTTTTAATCACCATTTTCTCCTGGCTGGAACTAAGCCCCCGCTAATAGGATGGAAAAGAACATCAATTTTCTTGCTTGGCTTTATCCAATGTCAAAAGGCTTTTAGGGCCGGCGCTCGCGTGCTCGGCATGCAAAGGCAGCGCCCGGGGCGGGCGGCCAGCCCCCAGCACCTCCCCTGGGGCCCTGCGCCAGCACCGGGGGGGTCCGACCCCAAAAACTTGGTGCCTATATCCTATACCCATTAACCCGGCACTAACAGCCCCTGCTTGGGAAGGGAAACCTTCCCGTTTGCCTGGCCAAAGCGGGGGTCCCCCCCTTCACCCCCTAATAACCAGGTTTGGGGACCGGCCCCGTGGTGGGTGCCCCCTTGGGGGTGTCCCCACAGGTGTGTGGGTCCTCATGTCCCCCCCCCCCAGCCCCCAGGGGCTGATCCTGTTACCGTGGGGGGCTCCCTAAGGGGACTGCAGGCAGCAGCTGGGGGGGTGCTGGCGTGGTGGGGGCTGCTCGGGGTGGTGGCACCGTAAGGGAGGTTTCCAGGATGGGGCTGGGAATGGGATGGGAAGGGGGGGCTCAGTGCAGACCCCTCCTGCATGGCATGGAAACAGCACCCCGAGTGTTGGGCGGGGGTCCCGCATCACCCCAAAAAGCGATGCGTTAGGAGGCTGTGACCCCAAGGCCCCCCCATGAGAAGGATGCCGGCCCCAAGAGGACCCCCTGTGCGCATCAGCGGGGTTTGGGGCAGGGTGCCATGCCCTGTGGGGCTGGGGGAGGGCAGGGATTGAGCAGAGGATTAAAGAGGGAAAAAAAAGAGAAAAAAAAGAAATAAATAAAGCTAAATCCTCGCCGTTTGGCCAAGTGACAGGGACTGGCACGGCCGGGATGCTGAGGGCAGCCCCGCTGCCTGCAGCGTTTGGGTTCAGCTGGGCCGAGCCTGAAGCCGGGGGGCACGAGGGGACGAGGGGGGGGGCTCCCAGCACTCAGCCCCCCCGCTGCAGTGCCTTCATCCCGGTCCCGCTGCCAATTAGCAGGGACCCGGAGGCATCGCCTGTCCCTGTCGATATCAATGGGGGTTCCCATGGCAACCCCGAGACCGGGCCTGCAGGACGGGGACCCCGCTAATGAGATCGAAGCCGGGATCGGGGTGGGGGGGTGGCTGTAGGGTGTCACCTTCCCCGAGGCCAGCAGGGCCCCCCACGGGGGCCCTGCTGGCCTCGGGGAAGGTGACACCCTACAGCCACCCCATGGGGACGCATCCCACCCTCAGTGCTCAACCCCACAGGGGGCAAACACCATCCCACCGCCACCCCAAACATGGCACCCATGGCGGTGCCGCCATTACCTCCGCCAGCACCCGGTGCATGGCGGCGGCGGCGGGGGCCGAGACGCGCCAGGGGTCCTTTTCGTCCACCAGCAGCACGTCCAGGGTGGCCTTCTCCAGCACCACGTCGAAGGAGGCGTCGGGGAAGGCCAGGGAGCGCACGTCCATGACGGCCCAGCGCAGGCCGGGGCAGTGGGAGTAGCGGGCGCGCATGGCCTCGATGCAGGCCGGAGAGAAGTCGATGCTGGTGACGTCCCGGTAGCCCCCCTCGTGGAGGTCGTAGCTCAGGGTGCTGGTCCCACAGCCTGAAATCAGGGAGGGGGGGTCCCAATCTTAATTGAGGGTCCTGAATGAGATGGGGGGTTTCTTGGTCCCAAATAGGGGGTTCCAATAGGGATAGGGGCTGCCTTGTACTGACTGAGGGGTCCTAAAAGAGTTGGGGGCTTCCCTGTCCCAATAGGAGGTCCCAAGGGGGGGGCCCCTCGGAGTTCCACCCCAATGTGGGGGGTCCCAACAGAGCTTGGGGTTACCCTGTCCCAACAGGGAGGTCCCTGGGGGGGTCCCATCACACACACACACACACACACTGGGGGGGTGTCGTTAGCAGCAGCAGGCTGAGCCGCTAAGGGGATCGGCGATTCCACCCCTAATCCCCCCTAATCCCACACACACACCTAATCCCCCCCCTAACGCCCCCCCCAGGTGGGATTATCACCCTGGTGTCGCCATGCTGGCTCCCTCACAGCCCCTGGGACCCCCTGGGACCCTCCAGGACCCCCTGGTACTCCCCAGGACCCCCCCAGGACTCATCCGGGACCTCCCCCAGGACCACCGGTACCCCCCCCTCAGGACCCCCTCAGGGCACTCCGGGACCCCCCAGGACTTCCCGGGACCCCCACCAGACCCCCTGGGACCCTCCCCGGGACCCCCCCCAGAACCCCCAGGACTCAACTGGGACCTCTCCCAGGACTCAATGGGACCCCCTCAGGGTCCCCCGGTACCCTGCAGGACCCCTGGTACCTTTCCCAGGACCCCCCCAGGAACCCCCAGGACCCTCCCCACGACCCCCAAGAATTCCCCAGGACCCCCTGGTACCCCCCCAGGACCTCTGGTACCCTCCCCAGGACCCCCCCAGGACCTCCCCGGACCTCCAGTACCCCCCCAGGACCCCCCGGTACCCTCTCAGGACCCCTGGTACCCTCCCCAGGACCCCCAGTACCCTCCCCAGAACCCCCCCAGGACTCCCAGGAACCCTCCAGGACCCCCAATACCCCCCAGGACCCCCCCAGGACCCCCAAGAACCCTCCAGGATCCCCAGTACCCCCCCCAGAAACCCCCCAGGACCCCCGGACCCTCCCCAGGACCCTCTCAGGACCCCCCAGGACCTCCGGTACCCCACCCAGGACCCCCCTAGGACCCCAGGAACCCCCCAGGACTCCCGGTACCCCCCGTACCCCCCCAGGACCCTCAGGAACCCCCCAGGAACCCCTCAGGACCCCCCCATACCGAGGACGAGGATCTTATCCCCGTGCTTGAGCTCAGCCTCCAGCAGCTCCCGGAACCGTGCGAACCCCCCCAGCCACTCCCGGGGCTCGGCAGCCCCCTGCCGGTACCGCTGCTCCCAGTACCCCCAGTCCCGGTACCGGGGGGGGTGTGTGTGGGGGGGGCACGGCCGCATGGCGGAGGCGGCGCAAAGGAAAGGGAAGAGGAGGGGGGGGGACACCGGGAGGCTTCCGGGGCGGCTCCGGCTGCAAACGGGGGGGGGCCGGGAAGAAACCGGGGGGGACCGGGAAGGACCGGGGGGGGCACCGGGAAGGACCGGGGGGGGCCCGGTGATGGCGGCCCTGCTGCGCCGGGCATGGCGGGGCCGGCGGGAGGCGCTGCTGGAGCCCCGCTACACCCCGCTGGTGGCTGCCTGCCTCTGCCTGGCGGAGGGGGGGGTCAACCTCTGGGTCATCCGCAGGGTGCCCTGTGAGTGGGGGGGGGTAAAGGGGGGGGGGGTTGGGGTTTGGGGGGGGGGATTGGGGAGGTTATGTTTTGGGGTTATTGTTTTGGGGGGGTTTTGTTTGGGGGTTATTTCTTTGGGGTTATTTTTTTGGGGGGGGGTTATTGTTTTGGGGTTATTGTTTTGATTTTTTTTTGGGGGGGGTATTTTTGGGGGTTATTGGGGTTATTTCTCTGGGGGTTATTATTTTGGGGTTATTTTGGGGGTTATTGCTTGGGGGTTATTTTTGGGGGGGTTATTTTGTTGGGGTTATTTCTTTGGGGTTATTTTGGGGGGGGTTATTGTTTTGGGGTCATTTTGGGGGGTTTATTTTTTGGGGGTTATTTATTTGGTGGTTATTGTTTTGGTGGTTATTTATTTGGGGTTATTTCTTTGGGGGGGGTTATTGTTTAGGGGTTATTTTGGGGGGGCATTACTGTTTTGGGGTTATTTTGGGGGGGTTATTTCTTTGGGGAGTTATTGTTTGTGGGTTATTGTTTGGGGGGTTATTGTTTGGGGGGTATTCTTTGGGGGGTTATTGTTTTGGGATTATTCTTTGGGGTTATTTTTGGGGGGGGTTATTGTTTGGGGTTTGTTTTTTGGGGGGTTATTTTTTGGGGTTTATTGTTTTGGGGTTATTGTTTGTGGGTTATTTTTTGGGGGGCTCTTTCTCTAGGGGTTATTATTTTGGGGTTATTTTGGGGGTTATTTCTTTGGTTTTTTTGGGGGGTTATTGTTTTGGGGGGGTTATTGTTTGGGGGTGTTATTTTTTATTTTTTTGGGGGGGAGGTTATTTTGGGGGGCTTATTTTATTTTATTTTTTTGGGGGGGTGTTATTTTTTGCATTTATTTTTGGGGGTTTCTTTTTTTTTGGGGGGGCAGCCTCACGAGGCTCAAACCCCACCACCGTGTTGTGTGTGTCCCCCCCCTCTCCCCGCAGACACCGAGATCGACTGGCAGGCCTACATGGCGGAGGTGGAGGGCTTCGCCAACGGCACCCGCGACTACACGCAGCTGCGCGGTGACACCGGGCCCCTGGTGTGAGTGGGGAGGCCGGGGGGAGGCCAGCCCCGTGACCTCAATCCCCCTAACCCTATAACCCCCCTTTTTCTCCCCCCAGCTACCCGGCCGGCTTCGTCTACATCTTCCTGGGGCTGTACTACGCCACGGGGCGCGGCGCCGACGTCCGCCTGGCGCAGTACATCTTCGCCGGCCTCTACCTCCTCAACCTCCTCCTGGTCTTCCGCATCTACTGCCGAACCAACAAGGTGCCCGGGGGGGCTCCTCGGGGTGGGAGGGGTGGTGTGGGGTTGGGGTCGGGGTGGCTGGGGGTCCGGGGTGAGCTGCTGGTGGTCTCCGTGGCCTCTTGGTGTCCTCCATGTCCCCTGGTGGCCTCCTGGTGGTCTCTGTGTCCCCTGGTGGTCTCCATGCCTCCTGGTGGCCTCCGTGTCCCCTGGTGGCCTCCTGGTGGCCTCCATGTTCCCTTGGTGGTCTCCATGTCCCCTGGTGGCCTCCTGGTGGTCTCTGTGTCCCCTGGTGGTCTCCGTGTCTCCTGGTGGCCTCCGTGTCCCCTGGTGGCCCCCTGGTGGCCTCCATGTCCCCCTGGTGGTCTCCGTGTCTCCGTGTCCCCTGGTGGCCCCCATGTCCCCCTGGTGGTCTCCGTGTCTCCGTGTCCCCTGGTGGCCTCCTGGTCATCTCCGTGTCCCCTGGTGGTCTCCTGGTGGCCTCTGTGTCCCCTGGTGGCCTCCGTGTCCCCCTGGTGGCCTCCTGGTGGCCTTCATGTCCCCTGGTGGCCTCTATATGTCCCCTGATGGCCTCCGTGTCCCTCCGTCCCCCCGCAAGGTCCCCCCGTACGTCTTCTTCTTCATGTGCTGCGCCTCCTACCGCATCCACTCCATCTTCGTCCTGCGGCTCTTTAACGACCCCGTGGCCATGGCCATCCTCTTCCTCGCCGTCAACCTCTTCCTGGAGGAGCGCTGGTCCTGGGGCTGCCTCCTCTTCAGGTGCGGGGCTGCCGGGGCTGTGCTCGGTGCGGGGGGCACACAGGGGGGGCACCCACCCCATGGGAGGTGACACCAATAACCCTGCTCCCCGCCCAGCCTGGCGGTGTCGGTGAAGATGAACATCCTGCTCTTCGCACCCGGGCTGCTCTTCCTCCTCCTCAAACGCTTCGGCCTCCTGGGCTGCATCCCCAAGCTGTGCATCTGCGCCCTGCTGCAGGTAGGTCCCTGCTCCTCAGCATCCCCCCCCACCCCCCCAGGGCCTGAAAGCCCTAAAAGCGGCCCCCACACCCGCTCAGCGAGCCGGGTGCTGCTGCAGAAGCAAATCCATGGGGCTCCAGCCTGTCCCCGCCGCCCTGTGTGGGGCTGTGGGGTGATGGAGACCTGGTGCGGGGCTGCTGCGAGGGGCCGCTGCGTGTCCCGCAGGTGCTCCTGGGGCTGCCCTTCCTGCTGGCCAACCCCGTGGGCTACCTGAGCCGCTCCTTCGACCTGGGGCGCCAGTTCCAGTTCAAGTGGACGGTGAACTGGCGCTTCCTGCCAGAAGAGGTTTTCCACAGTCGGGTTTTTCACGCCCTGCTGCTGCTGGCTCACCTGGCCGGGCTGGGGCTCTTCGCCCTGCACCGGTGGCACAGGTGAGAGCCGGGATTCCCCTGAGCCTCCCCCTGTCCCTAAAGGGTTGTGGGGAAGCTGCTGCTGCGAGAGGGTCAGGCTCACAGGGGAAAAATGTGGGACAGGCATCCAGCAGCTGAGCCCCCCGCTTGTGCTTCCCCCTCAGGTCCGGCGAGAGCATCCTGTCCCTGCTCAAGGACCCCGCCGACAGAAAGCAGCTGTCCCCTCCACTGAGCGTCAACAATATCCTTTGGCAGAGCGGGCAGCGAGGAAAAGGGGGGGGGAAAACGGGGCAGATTTGAGGCTTGGCCACCACAGGAGCTGCTGATGTGGGGAGGGCGCCGCCTGCGTTTGTCGCCTTAACGCCTGCGCACAGATCGTCTTCGTCCTCTTCTCCTCCAACTTCCTGGGCGTCTGCTGCAGCCGCTCCCTGCACTACCAGTTCTACGTCTGGTATTTCCACACGCTGCCCTACCTGCTGTGGTGCACCCCCACCGCCAAGCTCGCCCACATGCCCAAGTACGTGCCAAGCAGGAGCCGGGGTTTTGGGAGCCAGGGAGGGGGCTGCCGTGGCTCCCCTGCTGCCCCCCAGCTTCTCCCCGCAGGGTGCTGCTGCTGGGCGTGATCGAGCTCTGCTGGAACACCTACCCCTCCACGGTCTGCAGCTCCCTCTCGCTGCACATCTGCCACGGACTCGTCCTGCTGCAGCTGTGGTATGGCACGGCCCCGCTGCCGGCCCCGCACGCGCCCCAGCCCGGCAAGAAGCCCGCTCCCCTCTCCAAGAAGGCGAGGTGAGAGCGTGGCCGGCTGGACGATGGCAACGGGCTCCGGGACTGCTCCTTCTGCCTGCTCTGCTTCCCAGCCAGCTCCGGGAGGACCCCGAGCCTTGGAACTGTGCGAAGGGGGCAGCGCGCGCGGGGACCCCCCAGCGGGCAGGACTTCTCCAATAAAGGGGGTTTTTGGGGGCCCTTCCCCAGCCACAGTGTCCTCGTGCTGTGGCAGCGCCAGGAGAGCTGTGCGTGAGCCTCTCCCACCTCCAGGGAGCAGCTTCTGCAGCGAGGTTAAGTCAGAGCACCTGCAAAACCCTTTGTTTGAGCAGCCTCGATGCACCTCCTGCAGCCTGACCCCCTTCAGCTGGGTTTTTCCTCGTTCCCTTTCTTCGCCTTCCCCCAGGGGGTGGCGGGGAAGGGAGCGATGCTCCCAACCTGGGACACAGACACGCGCACAGGCAGCACGGAGCCAGGCGTCTGTTTATTAGGGCCCCCCCAACCCCGGGGCCATCACACGTTGTTGGGGTTGTAGCACAGCATGTTCAGCGTGATGTTCTCGTCCCAGTGACGCAGCAGCAGGAACAAGTGCCTGGCTGCCCCTTTGAGGCAGCCCACGTCCACCCCTTCGGGCAGCCGCTGCGCCTGCAGCCACGCGTCCGCCTTGGCCGCCACCAGCTCCCACTCCTCGAAGAAGCCGGCGCAGCGGTGCTCCAGCCACGCCAGGGCCACCGCCGTGGCCCAGCTGGCGCTCTCCAGGTCCTCAGGGCCTGCATCCTGCCAGCCGAGGCCAGCCTCGGAGGGGGCGGCCGAGTGGGGGCCGGTGTCGGACTCGGAGCCGTGCCCGCTGTCCGCCTGCGCCCACACGGCCGCGCTGGGCACCTCGGAGCAGGTGCTGTGGGACGGGGGCGAGCCGGGCTCGGGGGCTGCCGCCGGCTCCTCGGCGGAGGGTCCTGCCCCGGGGCTGCTCTTGGCCACCGGGGACGTGGGGCTGAGGCTGGCGCGGTGGGAGGCGTACGGGGAAGCCCGGCGCAGGCGGTCCAGGGGGATCTGCACCACCTCGGAGAAGCTCTCGGTGAGCTGGAAGGGGCCCCGGGCTTGCTGCAGCTGCACCTGCAACGGGGGGGTGGGAGAGTGGGGGAGGCAGGAGGGGACCCAGACCCTCTGCAGGCCCAGTACACAGGGTTGGGGTTTCAGGGACTGCCCAAATCCTCCCCCAAAATAGCCCTCAGAGGCCCCCAGGGCCACGCAAGGACACAGCAGCACCCCTCCGAGCCGCTGGATTTGCATCCTCGGCTGTTTCGGCCAGGCTGCTGCAGCTGGCGAAACTGAGCATCTGCCCGGGGTGCTGCAGGTGTGGGATGCATGACCTGGGGAGGGAGGGGACACCCTGTTTGACCCCCCCAGGGATGGTTCCCTACCAGCGGGAGGTAGTCGTGGCTGGCGCTGGTGCTGGAGCGCTCGCTCTCGGGGCTGAGGCAGTGTGGGCGCAGCGCCAGGCTGGGCCCCCTGCGCCTGCTCAGGCTGAACCTGCCCGGGGCAAACAGCAATTAACGGGGCAATTAATGGGGAAAGGGGGGGACCCAGTCCACTGCCAGGCTGCTGGAAGGAAGGGGCTGGAGCACAGACCCCCCCCAGACCAGGAGGCGGCACTGCCCCTCTCCCCGTGCCCCCTGTCCCAAGGCACGGAGTGGGGCAGCCTCACCTGGAGCCAGCGATGCTCTCGGTGGATTTCTGCAAGCCCATGGAGGAGGTGGAGGGGCTGGTTGGAGGCCCTAAAACGGGGAGAGCTGAGCGTGGTGGGGCCGTGGTGCACGGGGAAGCGTTCAGCCCATGTGTCCCGACTGGTGAGGGGATTCGGGGCATGGGGGGTGCCAGCACCACGGGGCTCCACCGGTGATGGGGCCGCCCCCGTCCCTCACCCCTGGACGTACCGTTAGTGCCGTTCTGCTTTTCCCAGCCCGAGGTGGCGGAGGAGACGCTGGCTGGAGAGCCGGGCACCTCGTCCCTCTCTGCAAGACAGCAAAACCCCAAGGGCACCGCGTCCGCCCCGTCCTCGTGGCACGGAGCTGCCGCCCCCTCCCCAGCGCGGGGCAGAGATCGGCGTCTCCTCCTGGAGCCTTATGACTTGGGGCAGCTCACCAACAATTTTGGGAACACCCCACAGCACCCAGCGTCCTCAGGGATCCCCTACCTGGGCCGATGAGAGCCTCCTCCTGCTCCTCCACGTCCCGCTGCTGGCCCATGCTCGCTGAGCCGCTCCGGTGCCGCCAGCTCCCTGCTGAGCCGGCTGCAAGGCACCACGGCAGCTCAGCCCGTGCCGTGCCCGCTCCCCCTTCCCCATCCCGTTCACCCCCCCAGCTCCGCGCCAGGACCCCCATGGCCCTGCCTACCTGTGCCCCACACCTGCGGGGCCGCGGGCAACGCTGCCCGCGTGGCTCCGTCCACGGGCACCACGCAGGTGTAGAGGGAAGGCACGTTGCAGGCTTTGCTGGTCTGCATGGCTTTCAGGCGAAACCGGCGGGCGAAACCTGCCCAGAAGGGGCTGTTAGCGGGGGGTGAGAAGCAGCAGGGACCGGGATGGGGACCGGGATGGGGACTGGCACCCACCCTGCTCCAGCTCAGCCTCCCGCTGAGCCGCCTTCTCGCTGTCCCGGATGACGGAGCGTGCTGCCAAGCCGTGCAGGGGTTTCTCCCCGTCCATACCCGCTCGCCGTGGGGGCTCCTCGCCTCCCGTCCCATCCCGGGGCCGCAGCAGGGACTCGAGCGAGGCCGTCACCTCCCAGGACACGGGTTTGCCGGCCCGCAGCCCGTGGATCACCACGTGGCAGCGCAGGGGCAGGCAGGGATCGCCCTGGCTGGGCTCCCTCACCTCGGGCGAGGCGCTGAAGAGGTAGGAGGGCTCCACCAGCATGTCCCAGTCCAGGTGGGTGGGCGAGAGCAGGTTATCTGAGCGGCACAGGACGCGGGCTTGGCACGGTGGCTCTGCGTGACACTAGGGCCACCCCTTGTCCCCAAAGCCACCACTCACTCGACTCCCCCACGCTGTGCTGCAGCCGCGGCGTCTTGGGGCCCAGCTGGTCCAGCCGCCCCTCCAGGGACTGGTTCCTCTTCTGCGACACCTTCTCCAGGGCCCGGCAGAGCCGCCGTGCGTCCAGCTCCCCGTGCGGCGAGGAAAAGCTGCGACCGGCCAGGGCGGCTCGTGCCAGAGCCTTCTGCTTCCGTGCCAGCTCCTCGGCGCTCAGGGCCGCCGGTACCTGCGGGGAAGGCTCACGGCGAGCTGGTGGGCACCGGCAGGGAGCCCAGACAGGGCCCGGCTGTGCCAAAACGCAACGGGGCATCTGCAGCCCCGGCTGGTGCCCAGCTCCTCTCTGCCCTGCTGCTCTGCAAGCTGGCAACAACGACCCAACAGCCTCCCCAAGCAACAGGTGATGCTCGCCAGGCACTTAATGCACGTGGGCAGGGCTGATTGTGCCGAGATGGGAGATTGCAAACACCTGGCTCAGGTCAACATGGAGATGAGAGGATTTCTCGGTGATGTTTGAGCTTGTGGGGGCTCAGTTTGGCTGCTCAGGGCTGGAGCACACCCCGGTGCCTGCCTGGGCTTCAGCCTGGAGCTGGGGCAGGGCAGTGGCACCCGTCTGTGTCACCCCAACAGCACAGGGGGGATCGTTTACGCCACGGGGAAATCACTTACGCTTGACATTTCGGCTGCAAAGGCCACCAGCTGCCCGTGCTATTGTGCAGCGGGTGCGGGTTACCTAAGCCGCGCCGGGGAGGAGCAGCAGGGTGTCCCGGAGCCGCGGGGACAGCTGGCCTCGCCTGGCCTCGGGGCTGTCCTCACCCTGCTACCAGGGAGCAGCCGCTCCCCAGCGCAGCGACCTGGCTGGATTTTAAACCCAGCCATTAAGCAGCCGGGACGTGCCCGGCGCTAATGAAGCATCGTTCGGCTTTGGCAGAGGGCTGAGGAAGCCGGGCAGGAGCCAGCCCACCCTCTCCCTCGCTTGGCAGGCTCGTTACCTGGTGCCAGCCCAACTGCTTTCGCTTGATTCCTGCAGCGTCAACGAGGACCTGAGCTGGCTGAGGCTTTGCTTAGCCACACGGCTGCCTACCAGCCCCGGGGAATGGGGGGGGGACAAGGGAAGAGGGGGCTATTTGGTCCCCAGCTGCCCTTCCAGCGGGACAAAACCACACCAGGAGCCTCCTGGCAGCACCCAGAGCTGAACCCAGCCTCCAGCCTGACAGCCACGTGTCCAAGCACAACGGGACCCCAGCTACATGGGGAGCAGCCCCAGCGCCGCGGGTGGATCAGCCTTACCTTGACGCCAGCCGGGGCTGGGGCCGAGGGCAGCGGGGCGGATTTGGTGGAGGACTCGCAGAGGGACAGGCTCTTCTGGCCCTGCTGGGAGGCGGCGTCGGGGGCCGGGGAGCCTCCCTCGGGGGCCACATCGCGGGAGCCGGTGGACTCGCTGCTGGTGGAGCTGCGGGAGAGCAGCCCCTGGCTGCGGTCGGTGCTGACGGAGCAGTGGGTCAGGACGTACTGCTCCTGGATGTAGGAGGGCTGGTAAATCCGCTTCCAGATGTCTCCCCCCGAAACGAGGTCCGTGCCTGCTCGATAAATGCGCACCCCCTCAGCACGCTGCCCCCGTGCCACCCCCGCTGCTCCCACTGCCCGTCCCCACTCACTGCGCTCCGACTCCTCCGTGCCACCAGCCGAGACCTCCAGGGAGACCTCTCCGGAGCCTGCGCTGCCCCGGGACAGCTCGCGGCGCTCCCCGGGCACCGGTGGCCGCGTCCCCCCGGGGCTGGGCACCTCGTCCTGCGAGGGGACAGCCGAGCCCCTGTGAGCCCTGTCCCGGCCCTGGTGGAAAGAAGGTCCCACCATCAGCCCCGTCACACACACAGCCCCATGGCACGGCCACGCAGGGGGCTGGAAATGTGCCGGGGAGGTCTGTAGGGCCCCCGGTCTCACCGCTGGGCGCCTGTCCCGGAATCGGGCGATGCTGTACAGGGTGCAGTAGCTGACCAGCCGGTCCCCGGGGTACAGGGCTGCGATCTCGGTGGGCGAGAGCAGGGCCTCGGTGCTGTCGGGGACGTACCAGTCGATGGTGATGTCGCTGACGGCCGGCTCGATTGCCTTCTTCAGGGACTTGATGAGCTGGGGAGGGGAGAGGAGCTGGCATCCGCCCCGCGGTTCCCCCATTCCCTGCCCCGTGCCAGGCCCTACCTTGGGCTGCAGCCTCTCAGCCGGGCTCAGGAACTCGGCACAGCCCCGGCTCAGCTTGGCCACGGCCGTCAGCAGCCGCCGGCACGCCCGTGGGCCCATGCCGAAGCTGAAGCACCTGCGGGAAGGAGCCACGTGCTGAAAAAAATAAACATTTTTGGGGAAAAAGTGCCGTGCCCCCACCGCGGTGCCGTACCTGGCGGTGCTGGCCTGCCGGCGCACCAGCTGGAGGATCCTGCCCGTGCCACCCACCACCGCCGCCGCGGTGAAGAGGAAGAGCTGCCGGGGGTAGCCGTGGTGCAGGGGCTGTGCCAGCGCCCAGCTCAGGGCCACCAGGAGGTCGGGGCCACCCGTGGCCACCCGCAGCTCGCCCAGGTGCCGGCAGGCGCGGCGCAGCGTCTCCTGCACCCACGGATGGACAGATGGACGGCTCGTGGGATGGACAGGAGCCATGGGGAAGGGGTTGGGGTGGGGAGGATGGAGGGGGCCGGGGCTGTGCTTCCCCCAGCAGCACTCACGTTGCTGCAGAGGCGGCTGGAGGGGAAGAGTGGCTGGACGTCGGAGCCGAAGCCGGCGATGTTGAGCAGGGTCCCCGACGGGAGGCTCTTCAGGGCCACCAGCAGAGCTTCCTGGGGTGGTGGCGAGGGGACGGGGAGCGCTGCTGAGGGCCTGCCACTCGGCGAGAGCCCCCAGCCCCTGCTGCCCCTCCTCACCTTGACCTTGTCGACGTCGGGGCCGCTCATGGTGCCGCTGCGGTCGACGAGGAAGAGGACCTCGCGGGTGACGCTCTGCAGGTCCCCCGGGGCGGGCTCCACCACCGGGCAGAAGTTGAGCATCAGCACGGGGTTGGGGAAGATGTCTTTGTGGAAACGCTTCTGCACAAAGGCCACCTGCAAGCCAGGAGGGAGGGCGAGGGGCTAATTCGCACCCCTCAGCCCCACAGGGCCAATACTGGGGTCTTCCTCATGTCCCCCCCACCCCATTGTCCTCCCTGTGGGCTGGCACCAGCCGTGCCCTGTTACCTGTCTCTCGCCGCTGCCGTCCTTCCTGGCTATCCGCGCGTAGTCCCGGCGGCTCCGGATGTGCGCCTCGTACTCAGGGTAGCTCATGGTGCCTTCCTCCATCACCAGGTGGGGCTGGTGGGGCTCTGGGGGGGGCAGAAAGGGCTCACAGCCGCCCCGAGCCCAGAAATTTTGGGGGCCATGCCCAACCTCCCTCAAACCCATGGCTCTTCCAGGCACCAGCAGCCCTTACCGCAGGGGTAGAGGATGATCTCCACGTCCCTGTCGTAGCGGTGGCGCTCAGCCAGGGTGACACAGGTGGTGGTGGCAGAGGTGGCCCAGGGGTCAGCGTCGGCACGCAGCGCATGGGTCGGGCTCTCCAGGCCTGGGGGGGGACACGCAGAGGTGGGGGCAGCCCCGGTCAGCTCCAGACCTGGCACGGCCACGGGCCCAAGGACGCCGCTCGCCTGCCAGCGCTGATGGGATTAGCGCTGCCGGCGGCCAGGAGCACCCCGTCTGCCCGGCACCCCCCGCAGCCTCCATCCATCACGCCTCCGCCGAGGACAGGACGGAGGCTGCTGACTCAGAGCCTGGTGGCAGCGGCCCAGAGCCGTGGCCCTGCCAGGTGTGGGGCGATTTGGGGACTGGGGGGTGCTCATCCCGCAGCCCCCGCGCCCCCAGCCCTACCTGCCAGCAAGCAGGGGCCCTTCACCAGCAGCTCGAAGGCGAACTCGTAAGGAAAGGGGTTGCGGGGCTGTCCCCAAAAGACGTCCGTGCTCTCCGCGGGGGCCGCGGGGGCAGGCTGGCTCCGTGCGCCGGGCCCCCCGAAACAGCTGGTGGGGCTGCAAGGGGAGCGGGGTGAGGGCAGAGCCGGGACCCCCGCGCCTCCCCTGCACCCCCGGCGTCCCCCCCCGGGACGGCAGAGCCTCAGGAAGCAGTGAAAATCACCATAGGGCCAACCTGTCGTCACACAAGCTTCCCGGCTCGCTCTCACGCTCGGGGGCGGCGGCGACGCGCGGCGCGAGGACCGGGGGGAGGACGAGGCGCAGGGCCCCCCCCGGCAGCGTGGGCAGCTCCTGCGCCGTGCGCAGCGTCACGGCCAGGCTCTCGGCCGGGCCCAGCGAGCCCGTGCTGATGACGAAGGTGGAGCGCTCGGCGTCTTCGTCCAGGACGAGGTGACCTGGGCAGAGGGGGAGCGGTGAGGATGAGGAGCAGCTCCACCACCCTCCCGGAGAGGGGACGCCGGGATCTCCAGTCCCAAAAGCCTCCAAGGCACCGGGATGGCCTGGATGGGGCTCTCCAGCCCGTGGTGCCCCCCACCTTGCCATGTGAATAGTGGCACCGTGGTACTCACCAGCGGCACAGCGGCGCGGCCGCCTGGGGCTGGTGCGGCACTCGAGGCAGCAGTCCTGCGCTCGGTGCCGGCTCTGCACCTGGAAGGTGACCCGCCGGCTGCCCGCCGCCGCCTCGAAGCCAGCCACCACCTCCGACTCCTCCAGCGGGTAGATGAAGATACCTGCGGGTGGGAGACAGCCCCGAGGCACAGCCCCCAAAAACTCGTCCGAGCTGCAGGGCACACGGGGTGCCCTTGCGTGGTAAAGGGGTTGGGGACGGGGTGCTCCCCGGCACGGGGGTTTTTAGGGTTCCTGCAACCCCTCTTACCTTCCACGGGCTCCTCGCGGGGGTTGGTGTACACCAGGTGGGCGGCGATGCTCAGGGCGTAGCCGTTGGCACAGGCCTTCACCCTGGAGCTCTTCAGGGGCAGAGCCTCCCAGGAGGAGAGCGCGTACAGACCCGGCATGGTCCCTCGGTGTGGGCTGCCGGGGAGGGGGACACGCTCATCATCCCCACAGGGGGATGGGGCGCATGGACCTGAACCCAAATCTCAGCTCTGGAGATGGGGTCTGGAGCCAAACCTCAGCCCTCTGGAGCCATGGAGCCCGGGGGCACCAGGACTCCTAGGCACGCAGCCACACGTCGCCCCATCTCTCGGCCACCCCAAAGCAGCCTCGGTGGCTCTGGGGCCTCCCCAGCGCATCTCCCGCGCTGGCTGGGAGGGGAGCGTCTGCTGCTCCCATCTCCATCCACCCACAGAGGTTACCAGGGCAATTCGTTTCAAAAAAAATAAAAAAGATGCGAGAGGAGCCCGCAGCGTAACTAGGACAAAACAGAGTGCGGTGTTTGCTGGGGGGTTAATAATTAACAACAAGGTCAGCACCGCTCCGAGGAGCGGCACGGAGGGGAAGGCTCTGCAGGGAGGGGATGCTGAGGGGATGGGTGATGCTGTGCCTCGGGGCAGCGAAGCTCGGCACGGAGATGCGGGTGTGTGGCCATGGGAGGAGGCTGCCTGGGACGCCTTGCCACCCACAACACCCAGGAGCAGCACCCCAAAATGCTGCCTGGGGTCTGCCCAATGTCTCCTCACCCCCTGCCGTCACCAAGTCGCGTGAAATATTCGGGGCAGCCTGCGTGGCTCTGCACCCCCCCAACACATCCCCAAGCGCCTGACACCAAGCAGCCGCGTCCCGCTGTGGGTTTCAGCGCGTGGCAAGGACAAGGCCAGGTAGAAGCAAACCATCTGGTGCCCCCGCCCCGGCGGCCTTCGCCCCAGGAACAGCTCGTGCGGGTGTCGGGAACACGAGGCGGGGTGCCCTCGTCCGAAGGGTGCCTCGGTTGGAGCATCCTTGAAGGCAGAGCAGGGCTGAACCTCAGGAGCTGAGCCTGGTGCGGGGCAGGGAGCCCCCGGGGGGCTGTGTTAGCGAGGTGGCTGCATCCCAGTGAAACCATGGGGTCAGAGGGGTCCTTGGGGTGGTGCTGGCACGTCCCCGTCACCCTGCGCTCCTCGCCACCTCCAGCCCCACGTGCCAGGTGCCCCCTCCTGCTCTCACCGCGCACGGGGGGCACTCTGCTGCAGCACCCAGCTCTGGGGAGCAGGACGCCCCCCGCCCGGCTGCCCTGAGCCATTCGGGAGGGATTTCACCCCAAAGCCCTTCCATTAGTTCCCAAGGCACCTGGCTCAGCGCTCAGCAACGCGCCCGCTGTTTGCCGTGCCGCCCCCCGGCCGGGGCACGCCGCCTTGTTTACCGGGCTTAGAGGAGAAGCTGTCCCGGCTGCTTTTTATCACTCCTCATTGCATTTACACTGCCAGGGTAAACAGGGCCCATCTGGCCCTGCCGCGCTTCCCGCAGGCTGCTCTAAGCCCCGAGGTAATGAATAAAACCAGACCTGAAGGTCCTCGCCCCGGCCACAGCCCCTGGAGCAGCAAATTGTCCCCGGTGCCAGCGCGGCATCGCCAGCACATCCCACCTCCAGTGCAACCACAGGCACCTTCACAGCCCCCTCCTCATCCTCCCTGCCCACGGAGCTGTGATGGGCACTGAGGGGAGAAGCAGCTCGCCCCTAGCTCTGGATAACTTCGTGTCTGTCCTCTGAGCAGGGGGACTCGTTCCAGGCAGGTGCTGCTGAAAGCCAGGCGTGCGCGGTGCCCGAGCTCACGGGGCGGCTGTAGGCAGCCGGGAACAGCGGCACAGCTTCACCTGCTGCACCGATGTCTGCCTGGCCGGGGCCAAGGGGGAGCTCGGCCCAAACAGGGGCAAACCCAGTGGAAATTTCCACTGGAGACGAGTGGTGACAGTGGCACAGGGCTGGGAACAACCGGGATGGAGGGGCTGGGTCCTGAGTCCCTGCAGCAACACCCCACGGGGATCATTCCACCTGCTGCTTGGGGGTGCTGCCCCTGCCTGCGGGGCATCGCTTGGTTGGGATGTGAGGCCCTGGGAGCAGGATCTGCCCCAGCACAGCCACTGGAGCTGGGGCAGGCTGCTGCCTGTGGGGCACGCTGCTGTGCAGGGAGCCCGGGGCAGTGGGATTTCCCCAGGGGCTGCAAAAGGCAAAGGGCACCACGGGCAGGGGGCTGCCCGGAACCACAATCAGCTGTGCTGCCCCCAGCCCCAGGTGCTCTGCTTGATGCTTTCCCTGCTGGAAAGTCTGAGCAGAGCAGAGCACGGTGCGTGCAGGCACACAGAAAATGCTCAGGACAGACACTGCCCCCCTCAAAGCCCCCTGCCCACCACGGCACACGCTTCCCAGCCACGTTGGTGCTGGCTCAAAGCTCTCTCTCGCCCCCCCCTCTGTCCCATCCTGCTGCTCTTCCCTCCCCTGAGCCACTAAACCCCCTGGAAAACCACAGCCCCGTGCCAGGGAGCAGGAATTCCCTTCAGTGCACCCCCACAGAAGCATCCCAGCCCCACGGAGCCCCCCAGGACGGGACGTGCCGGCAGGGGGGCCCTGCAGAAGGCTCCCGCTGCCCCTGCAGCCACGGGGTGTTTGTGGCACAGCCCACAGCCCTGAGGGATGGTCCTGCAGTTATTAGAGCCACCGGTGCTGGCTTTAAAGTCCTGGTGGTCTCAGCACTTTCACAGCCTGGCTCCCTTCTAACCCCCCCCTGCGATCCGGGGCTGCCCCACCAGCGGCTGCGTGAACCCAAAGCGCCCCGATCCCCCTGCCCCAGGCCTTACCTGCAGGATGAGGATGACACAGAGGCTGCAGGCTCAGCACCACGAGAAACCTCTGCCCTGCGGGGGTCCCTTCCCCTCGGGTGGGGGTCCGCACAGCGGGGCCGAGCGGTGCCGCCACCGCCCCTCCTGCTGCAGCTCCTGCTCTGGCACCGACTCCTTCACCGCCGCTGCTCCATCCCTCGCTCCCTGTGCCAGCAGCCAGAGCTGCTCCAAGCCCAGCCTCGTTAAAGAGACACGATCCCCGCCACCGTGGCCCCGGGGAGGGCTGGGGGACGCGCTCACGTGTGGCACCGGGGGGGTCCCAGGGGGTGGCCGAGGGGACCAGGCCTCCAGGTGGGCGTCACGCAGCGCCGAGGCAGCGCATCCGCCCCAAACGCAGGCACCCCGGGGACCCACGGAGCCTGCACGTGGCACGGGGGGATCCCAGCCCTGAAGAAGAGCAGGAAAAAAGCTGGGGGGGACCAGGGAGAGCTCGGCTTTTGGGTGAAGAGCGTGGCGAAAAGTCTGCTGGGGGGGGTGCGGGCGGCCAGGAGGTGCTGGCACAGGCAGGACACGTCTGCTGGCAGGGAGATCCTGCTGAGCCCAGCCTGGGGCGCTGGGAGTCCCCCAGCCACCACCAACCTGAGCAGTTCTGGGCAGAAAAACAGCAGATTTGGGGCTTATCCCTGCACTGCCTCTTCCAGGCAGCTCCCTCGCCGTGCTGCTATAGATAGGGCTGTGCTGCCGCTGCACTTTTTATAGAGCATGCACGGGGGAGGCACCGTCCTCTCGTGCGGCACCAAACCCACCGTTGCAGCCTCACCAAACCCGGAGCAGAGCCGAGCTGAACGGGCAGCAAGCGGGGAGAAGTGGCAGCGGCAGGGCCAGCAGCCCCCGGTCCTCAGCAGCAGGTGATTTCGGAACAGAGCATGGGCTGGATCTCACCCCCAAACCATCGCAGGCTTCGGGGTCCTCAGCACCGGATTTGGAGGCGGTTGCAGAAGCAGCAAGGGATGGAAACCTCCGCTGGAAGACGCCTTTTGCCGCACATGGTACCGCAGGGCACGCTCCCTCCTCCCGGCTCGTTACGCTGCACTTCAGCCAGCGCAATTAGCTGCTGGAGAGGCACTCTGCGGGTCCCCTGGGTGCCTGCAAGAGTGCACCGAGCCATTCCCTGCCCCTGTGCTGGATGCTCCAGCACGCCACCTCCAATCCCTCTTCTGCACAGCGCTCAGGCGTGCTGCTGCTCTGCTCCCCTGGCATATAGGGCTGCGATGTGAGGGGCTCCCCATGCCGGGTGCCACCCCATAACCTCACATTTCCCCAAGCCGGGTGCCATCCCAGCGAGCCGCCAAGGCACAACGCGCCCTGCAGCGTGCGCAAGACTCCCGCTCCCACTGCGAGCACCGCGACCGCTCCAGCACCAGCAAAAAAAAAAAAAAAAAAACAACATGCAAGCTTTGATTTTTCTCGGAGATATTGTTTCTAGGCCAAAGCGACGCTAAGAAAAGCTTCCAAACGCGAGCGCTGGGTTGGTGCCACCAGCTGGGATGATACGGGGCTCGGGTGCAGCTGATGCTGTCGGCAGCCCCCGGCGTTACCCCACAGCGGGTGGGTAAATGCAGCCGTGCCCGGGGTCGGGGATGCAGCAGTGCCTCCCAAAAGGGCTGGCAGCCCCAGGGAGAGGCCGGCTGCCTCCATCCCTGTGCTCACAGCAGCACGAAACAAGAGCCGTGCGCTGCCTGTTCTGCACAGTCACTGCTCCGCCGCTGCAGCCAGGGAGCAGCCCTCGCTGCGAGGCTGGAAACAGAGCTGAGAGAGCTCGGTGCAGCCGAGCTGGGCGTTAAACCCTACAAATGTGTGCCGGGGTGGGCCCAGCAGCCCCGCTGGGCACCCACAGACCCCAGTCCTGCCGCCAGCATCCCATGGAAAGCAAACCAAGGCAGAGCCCCGGCCTGGGTGGCGCTCCCCAAATCTCCCCGTAGCTCGTGGTGGGCTTAATGAGCTGCGTTATCGCCCTGAAGCTCCCCCAGGTGCTCCGAAATCACTGCAAAACCCTACAAATTTAGGGCCACCTGAAGAACCACCCAAAAGCCGAGGAGATGCTGGCCGTGCTCAGAGCACCCTCAAGGGGTACAGGGACCCCGGTACCCCCCAGGATGAGCCCAGACCCCCCCCCATGGGGGGCTCGCAGGGCCGGATCGGGGCTGATCCAGCCCCAGCCCCAGGCGGGGGTTCCCGGAGGACACCGGGGGGGGGCGCAGGGTCGGGCACGGGCGGCTGGGGGCGGCCGCACTCCGGGAAGCGGAACTCGGAGGCACGGGAGGGGCCCGGAGGGGGAGAGCCCGGTCCTCGGTGCCGGCTTGGGACGGGGGTACCGGGGGTACCAGGGGGAAGGTACCGGGGGGGGAAAGGGGGGGGTATCGGGGGGTTTTGGGGAGCACGGGGGGTGTGTGGGGGAGAGGGCAGAGCCGCAGCAAAGCCCTGGGGATGGGGGATCGGGAACCGGGATGGGGACCGGGGGTGGGGATGGGGACGGGGGTGTCGGTCCTGGGGGGTCCGAGGGGCTCCCGGTTTCCATACGGTGCCCCCACCCCAGCCCCGCCCGGGAGGCTGCTTCCCTCTAGCGGGCAGAGCCCGGCAGGACCGGGGCTGGGGGGGTCGCTACCGGGGGGGTCGGTACCGGGGGGGGGGTCAGCCCGGTCCCTCCCGGTGCCTCCCGGTTCCCGGAGCAGCCCCCCCGTCCCCCCCTTGCTGCCTCATCCCGGATCGGGCGAGGCGAGCCCAGGCTTGTCCCAAGCAGGAAGAAGGAAAAAGGGAACTCGGCCCCGTTCTGCCCTGAATTTTTCCTTTTTTCTCCCCCCTCCCGCAGCCAGAAGCCCGCTGAAGCCCAGCCATGGGGCGGCCCAGGAAGGATGCCGGCAGCACCGCGTCCCCTCGGCCGGCGGCAGCCCCCAAAACGTCCCCCGCTGCCCCGCCGCCGTCCGCCTCGGCCGCCCGTGCCTCCAGGAGCACGCCGGTGGCCGGACGGAGCCAGGAGGCGAAGCCCAGCTCGTCCCAGCCAAAATCCACGGCAGCGACATCCCGTGGGGCACGAGGCGGTGCCGGGGAGCAGCGTGGAGCAGCCGGCGGGGGCTCCTCCGCCAGCACGAGGAAGACAACGGCCACCAAAGGAGCTGAAGGCCAAGCGAAGGCTGAGCCGTGTCCCAGCAAGGCTTCATCCCGGTTCCTGCCCCCCCTGGACAGCCAGGACATCCCCCGGGTGGAGAAGGAGACGCGGGGCCAACGCAACAACCCCAAGTGGTACGAGTGGAGGGAGAACCGCATCACGGCCTCGGTGGCGCCGCGCATCGCCGGCAGCAAGTTCGCCAACGGGCGGACGGACGAGGTGCCGCGGTCGTACCTGAAGGCGGTGGTGAGCCCCGGCCCCACGGCGCAGACGCCGGCCATGTCGTGGGGCATCCGCAACGAGAAGGCGGCCGTGCGGGCCTACGAGCAGCTCAAGTCGCAGGAGGTGGGCCGGCCGGTGCGGGTGGAGGACTGCGGCCTCTTCATCCACAAGGAGAAGACGTGGCTCGCCGCCAGCCCCGACGGCGTCGTCACCGAGGCGGACACGGGGAAGCCGCTGGGGCTGCTGGAGGTGAAGTGCCCCTACAAGCACCGCAACAGGACGGTGAGGGAGGCCTGCAAGGACCGGGACTTCTGCCTGCGGGTGGACGGCGACTCCTACGCGCTGAAGCGGGACCACGACTACTTCACCCAGGTGCAGTGCCAGATGGCGGCCGCCGGCATGCGGAAGGCCGACTTCGTGGTCCACACCAAGAAGGAGACGGCCGTGGCCCCCGTCGAGTTCGACGACGAGTTCTGGGGGCAGACGGTGCCCAAGCTGGAGAAGTTCTACACCGAGGCTGTGATCCCCCACCTGGAGGAGCAGGCCGGCGGCTCTGTGTGGGCCAAGGAGGAGTAGGTGCCCGTCCTTGCTCTCCAGGATGCTCGCTTGGCTTTGGGTTGGCTGCACAAACCCGGCTTGGGCCCCTAGAATAGAAGCTGCACCTGAGTTTTCTGCTGTCTGTCGAGCACTCACTGCCTCTGCCCCAGCGCTGCTGCATCAGGATGGAAGAACCTGCACCAGAAGGGCCTGCTTTGGGAAGGGACCCGCCAGTAATGACTTCATCTGCCCAACAAAGGAGAGAAGTCCTAGAGCCCGTCCAGCACGGCCCTGTGCTCACTGCCCACCAGTTGAAGCCCACAGCACTCCGATGGCAGCCAGCACACACCGAGCCCACCTGCGGGGAACACCAGATCCCTCTGCACTGGAATAATGGACTCATTTTGTGGGGAAAACTGGATCCTTCAGCACCTACACTACTGTCAGGACTAATCCTTCATTCTTCTCCGGAATGGGAACAGAATCACGGAGGGTTTGTTAGAGCCCGAGAGCAAATCAAAGCCTTTGAGATAAATCACGTTGTGCCTTAGCAGTCACAGCGGGGACGCCGTTCCTGCCGAGCCACCAGCCCTGCTGGCCCTGGAGCCGTCCCAGGGCGCTCAGAAAGGGGGCACCGGCTGCAGGATGGGGACGGGGGTGCCTGTTGAGGTGACCTCCACAGCGGGGAGGCTCTGGAGGAGATTCCTGTGCCACACTCCGTGCACCGCAGCAGGGCAGGGAGGTGAGCATCACCCCTTTGCAGCATGGCTCGCTCTGTTCAATAAAACCTGTGGTGGATTGCATCTTCTCTGGTGGTTGTGCAGCTGGGGGGTTACCTGATGGGGGGGGGTTCACAGCTGGAAGCGTTTCATTTTGGCCAGACAGCCCCTGGCCAGCAGTGCCCAGCTCCCTGTCTGGGCTGGGAGCTCATGGGTTGTGTCTCAGGGCAGCTCCCTGTGAGCTGAGGCAGCCTGGAGGTGCCAGCCCCATTGGGCTCCCCCACTTGCATAAGAGCACGCCAAAATTCACCCAGGGAAGGGAGAAACACGCCAAAACCACCCCCGTTATGGCAAAAGTACTTTATTATATACAGACGACTCCAGCCACACTCCACAGGGCAAGGACCAGAATTTTGCTATTTTACATATCCATACAAAGTAACTATAAAAACATAAAGCACTTTTGGGGCCCAGGCTTTCCACAGGAGGAGAGGCACAGGGACGAGCCTGGGGGGTTGCTGGGTGGCGGGGGGCTGCCCCCCACCCTCCCCCAGCCTGTGGTCCCACAGTAACCAGATGTGCAAGTAGGAAAGAACCCAGTTAGGAGAAATAGTGATGGGACTGGCAAGTCGGGGTCTGTGTCCCCCCCTGGAAAGTGCAGAAGGCACGCGGGCCAGGCTCTTTGGAGGGGCTGTGAGGAGGAGGAGGTGGGAGCAGACCGTCAGTGCACGCACACACACACCGCTCCCAGAGGGAGGAGGGTGATGGGGAAAAAACCCTTCCGCTCTGAAACTTGGAGGAGGCCTGGAGCGGGCAGGCCCCGTGCCTCCGGAGCAGCAGTTGCATAGCAGAAGGGGCTGAGGGCCTGCCCTTGACAAGATATCAGACTTCACTCTACGTGTCCAGGAAAAAAAAAACAATAATAAAAAAGAGAAACCAACAATTTCTCTGCAGGAGGGAGCGCTCGGAAGCAAGGCCCTCCTGCACCTGGGCTGCATCACACCCAGGGCTCAGCATCCAGCTGCTGCTTACGCCGATGCTTCACCTGCAGGCAGGAGGTGGCCACAGGGTACAAGGTTCAATTCTTTTAAACTGGGAAACATGGAAACCACCCAAACCTCCCCTGCTCCCCTTCCCTAGGGCTCCCCAGCCCTACCAGTTTTGAGGGTAAACCGTTCGGGTCTCCTACCGCAAACCCCGCGTCCCTTTTGAACAGGAGACTTCAGTGCAACTGGAGAATCTGAACCGAGGAGGACTCCTCGGCAAGAACAACTCGTCTAACAATCTACTCGGACTATCTTGGGGCCTTGTGCACAGCAACCAAAATCAGGAGCACCACCAGACAGGGGCAGGGCCTCCCCTGCGCAGCCTACAAGGCTGATGAGCCAGAGGTGGGACACCAAACCCCCAGGAAAGAGCAGCCCAGTCTGCTTCAGGCGTTGGCAGGAGCAATATTCCTTCCCTCCCATCCCAGAGGGCACACTGCATGGAAGAAGCCTGCCTGGGCTGCATCTCTGTGCTGGAAGAGGATCGGGTCACTGGGGCTTTGCCGTCGCAGCTCACCCCGAGGCCCAAGGCAAGGACAACGGTGAGGAAAAAGGAGGAAGGGGAGTCACATCTCGGGATAAGTGTAAGCTTCCACCACACCACAGGGAAACTATTTGGACTAGGTTCTCCTCGGCTGGCCTGGGGGAAAGGCACTGAGCCAGGTTTGTGCAAGGACAGAGATGTTTCTGAGCGACCTAGTGCATGGCTCTTCTCCCCCCACACCCCTGGGGTCACCGAGCTTCGTGGTTAACGCGACCCCCGGGGAGGACGGCAGCTCCCAGGAGGCAGAAGAGCAAGGGGGACAGCCCAGCACCGCGGCCCAGCCCTTCCCCTGCCGTTACTGTGCATTGATTGTCTAGCCAGACTGAGCTACAGCCTTCGGTTTAAAAAGGGGCCCCCCAGCCTCCCTGCTCTGGAAGAGCCTCAGTCACAGAACCGCTTGCGGGGCACCGTCCGAGCTCGGTTCGAGCGGCGGATCTCCTGCTTGGCGTCGCGGCATCGCTGGCAGATGAAAACCTCAGGCACGTTGGATTTGCGGATCTTGGCACAGGAGAGGTGGATCCAGGTGGCACACTCGTTACATTCGATCATGGGCCTCCCCGCGAAGGGCTTCAGGCAGAAGCAGGTGATCAGATCCCAGGCGTCGTCGTCTGGTCGGGGAGAGAGGGACACCGCTCAGCACCCACCTCATCAGCACCCCCCCGCTGCAGCCTGAGCAGCCCCCCAGGGAAAAGCCTCCAAGGGCGCAGCACCACCTCTAAAGCCACAGCCAGTGGAGCAGGAGAGCCCCCACTCACCTTCTGCTTTGGTGTTGGGAGCCGCTGCGAATTCGACTGCTGAAGTTGCAAAGGGGGGAAAGAAAAAAGAAAAAAAAGAAAAAAAAGAAAAAAGGATCAGCAAGGCACCCTTACACCCCACTCCCCATTTCAGGTCTGTACTAAAGAGAGCCTCCAAAGCTCCCTGCCCTTGCTCTGCAGCTCTCCCAGGTCCCTATGGCTTTCCATGAAGCCCCTCGCCCGGAGAGGCCGGGACCACCTGCAAGCTCTCCCCGCATCCCATGTGGGAAGCTCTGGCCAAGGCAGGGACGATATTTGGCACCGACCGCAGCACAGCTCCGCTCCCCAGACACTCACCACCAAGCTGAGAGCTCCCTCTGCTTGTATCTTCCCCTTCGCTTTGGTCCAAGGTACTACAGGAACTGGGGCTCTTCGCGCCTCCAGAGCACTGCTCGTGCTCCTTTAGCTGCGGCTCGTCTCCTGCGGGCTTCTCTGCCCCCTGCTCTCCGTGCAGCCAGTCCTTCTCCTCCTTCAGGGGCTCCTCCAGAGGGGCGCTGGGCTGGGGGTCCCCGGCCGGCTCGATGGGGGGCTCTGAGAACGGCTCTTTCACAGGAGGCACCTGTCCCTCCAGCACAGCCGGCTCCTTCCCCCGGTCCTGGTCTAGCACCGAGCTTTTCCCAGCGCTCGGCGGCGCCTTCTTCTCCACCTCCTGCTCCAAAACGAGTTTCTTCGGTGGAGGTTTCTTCCTCTTGCTCTGCGGGGGTCGGATCTCGTAGAAACCAGCAGGGAAGGCCGGGCAGTCGGCGAGCAGGCTGCTGTCCGCAGCCCCCTTGGCCACGGCCGTCCTGCTCCTCCTGTCGTCCGCCAGGAGCTGGCAGTCGGAGGAGGGCAAGGAGGCCCAGCTATCGCTGTCCTGCGTGCTCCCCGTGCTGTTCTGGGGGCTCATGCTGCCGCCGTGGGTCCAGGGCTCGTTCTGCAAGCGGGGGAGAGGCAGGGCTAGCAGGAGACACCACAGCGCGGGCATTCGGGGTACGGAGAAAGGGACTGGGGATGGAGAATGACCCCCCCCTGACCTCCAGCGGGGGATCAGGAGCTGGGTCTGTGCTGGCAGGACACCCGGGGGGAGGAGGATCACCCCACAAGCCCACTCACCTCCTCGGGGTAGGGGATGTAGCCGGCGTAAGCCAAAACGAAGGTGCAGAACTGGTTGAAATCCTCCACGGTTCTCTGCCGTTTCTGCAGCGGCTGCGACAAACGGCACTCGGTGGTTACACCCCCGCCCCATCCCGGCACCAAACACCGGGGTCCCCCCAAACACCCGTCCCCCCGTTACCCCCTCCCATCCCAACCCCAGCTCGGCGGCAGCGGCCCCTTCCTTAAAACCCTCATTTATGGCAGGGGCGCACCCACAGCCGGCAGAAACCCCACAGCGCGGCGTTGACTCAACGCCCCGGGATCCCCGCCCCGGGAACGGGACTGGGACCAGTTAGGGCCAGCAACTGGGGGAGCACCCCAAAAGGGGACCCCTTGAGACCCCCGGGGGGGGGGGACAAAGTCTGGGAGATAAAACTCCGGGGAGCCGCCCTCCGGCGTGCCAAGGGACCCATAGGGAAGGGCTTCCCGGTGCCCCCGCTGCCCCCGGTGCTGGGTGGGCCCCCGAGGGGCTGTAGGGGGTCTATTTTTGGGGTTCCCCCCCTCAAAAACCCCCACACATCTCCCCCCGCCCCGGGGGTACCGGCAGCGCGGCGGGGGCTCCTCGCGTGGCCCCAACCCCTCCTGCGGATGGGGAA
The DNA here is from genome assembly GCF_963932015.1 of Anas acuta. Taxonomy (NCBI): domain Eukaryota; kingdom Metazoa; phylum Chordata; class Aves; order Anseriformes; family Anatidae; genus Anas; species Anas acuta. The sequence continues at coordinate 9,271,535 of NC_088987.1, forward strand.
CGGCGGCTCCCGGCACCCCCCTCCCCGACCCCCCCAGACCCCTTTGGGGCCCGGTGCGGGTTGTGGGGGGCTCCCCCTCGGTGCCCCCCCCTCAGCCCCGTCCCCTCCCCGCCCGGTGCCGCCCGGGGTCCCCGCCGACACCTGATCGCTCCCAAGATGGCGCCCGCGCTCCCGGGCTGCCCGGGCCGGCCGCCCCCCGCCCCGCAAGGAACCGGGCTGTGCCCCCCCCCTCCCCGGTACCCCAAATCCCCCCCAAACCCCCTCACCCACCCCATAACCCCCCCCCGGTGCCCGCACACCCACACGGCTGCCGGGCACGGCGGCGGACACGCGGGGTCACCCCCACCCCGGGGCACCGCCGCGCAGCCCCCCCCCCGCCCTACAGCACGGCGAGACCCCCCCCAAATTCCCCTCAGAGCCCCCCCACACCCCACAGGACCCACACACATCCCCTACACCCCCACACACCCCCCAGGGCCACGCGGGGAGGGCGCCCACGCAGCGCCCCCCAGCACCCCCCAGCTTTCCCCGGTCCCCCCCCGGTCCCGGTGCCGGTCCCGATCCCGGTCCCGGTCCCCCCCCCGGTGCCGGTTCCCCCCCCGCTCACCTCCTCGGGCCCCGGGGAGCCGGGGCTGGGCACGGGGCTGCTCCCCACCGAGCCTGGCCGGCCGCGGGGGCACGGCCGCTCCCCGCCGGTGCTCATAACGCCCGCGGGCGAGGCTGGACCGGCGGGCAGCGGACCCCAACCGGGCCGGTTCCCCCCCCTCCTCCTCCTTCTCCTTCTTCTTCTTCTTCCTCCACCTCCTCCTCCTCCTCCTTTCGGTGCCCGCCGCCGGTCGGAGCGAGGCCGCCAGCACCGCCCCGGCCGCAGGGGCGGGCCCACCTGGGGGCGGCGGGGAAGGCGGAGGCGGTGCCTGGCTGCCGGTCCCGTCCCCCCAAAAACCCCATGGATGAAGCCCCCCGAGGGATGAAGCCCCCCTAAGGGTCCCCCCCGGTCCCCTCCGCTTCGCCCCCAGCCCCCGCTGCCCGCAGAGCACAGCCAGATCCAGGGGGTGAAGCTCATAGTGCCCCCCCCAGCCCCCACCCACCCCCCTGAGGTTTGAGGTTGGCAGTGAGCCCCCCACCCCTAAAACAACCCCCCCCCCAAGGACATATTAAGGCACACCGAGTAGCGTTCTGCTTTTATTTACACCGCCACCCCCATGCTGGAGGGGCCCACTCGCACCCCGCACCCCGTGGGGGCACGCAGGCGAGCCCCATGGGGGGGGACAGGCAAAGCGAACCCTCGCCCCCAGTGCTTCCAGGGGTTTGGGAAGAGGCTGGGGGTGGTTGTAGCAGCAAAGGTCTCGCTTCCCGCCCGGGCAGCAGAGGGGACGGGAGCGTAGGAGAGCTGGGGAGAGAAAGACGGTGTGAGAATCTGACCAGTGCGCACCAGTTAACCAGAAAAAAAAAAAAAAAAACACAAAGAAAAAGGCAGTGGGGGTAAGCGAAGAAAGGAGAACAGCTCCTCTCCTGCCCTCGCGAGCACGGAGTTACAACCAGGGTGGGGGGACACCTCCTTTCCTCATCCCAGCGGAGCAGCAGCTCCAGGCACGGCCCAGGCCTGGAGCACGGCGCAGGCAGCGCCCACGAGGAGCAGCGCCCGCGGCTCCCGGTCCCTCGCTGTCCTTGCACGGGCGGCCGGGCAGAAGGGCAGAGCGGGGGCCGCCCGCGCCCCAGGAGGGGAGAGCAGTTCGGGTGGCAGCTGGATGGCGTGGCTGGGGTCCGTGCCACCTCCTCGGCGCTCCGCCGGGCTCGGCGCGGCTGGAGGCTGCAGCGCCCGAAGCCTCCTTGGGCAGGCTGGGCCCCCCCCCGCCTCGCTTATAGGAAACCCTCCTTTCGGAACTGCTCCTTCAGGATGTCTCTGTACTGGTCGAAGCCGCCCTCGATGCGGGTGACGGTGGCGTTCTCGCACACCCACAGCTCCTGGCACACCAGGCGGATGAAGCACTCGTCGTGGGACACCAGGATGATACCGCCCTGCGAACGCAGCAGGAGAAAAAGGGAACTGAGGGGACCACAAAGCAGGGCTCTGGTGGCAGGGGACCCCGCACGTGGTCCTTTGTGCCCTTCCAGCCAGAAACGGGACTTCAGGTTTCCACCTGCACTGGGGAGAGGCACGGTGCTTCACAGGCAGCCAGGAATTCCGGCCTTGCCTAAGGGCTTTCCTGCCTTCAGCTGGGATGGACAGATCTGGTGCGGAGGAGGCACGTGCACAGCAAATGCTTAGGTTCCCTTCCCTGAGGGCAAGCACGGGGTTGGCCACTGGCTCTCTGGACCTCTGACAAACTTTGAGGATGGAAATTCTAGTTGGAGGCAACGACAGCCAAAAGGTGACGGGACAAGGCCCTGAGTAACCTCGTTTTTCTCTTGTAGGGAAAATGACCTAACGCGGGCAAGTACAGAACAGCAAGAACCCGGTTCATTACAGCGCTACCTGGAGGCTCAGCTCTGAGCCACAAAAAGCTGCCTGAGGAACAGCCACGAGGGCCCCAAGGCAGGGCTGGGCGCTGCACGCAGCAGCAGGGGAGCGGTCACAGCCCGTAGGTGGCTGGCCAAGATGGGGGACAAGCTGTGCTCTGGCTCGCTGCTGCTTCTCTCAGCCAAAATCAACAAGCGAAACAAGCCACCAGCACAGACAGCTAAGGCAGAAATGCAACCAGCTTCCCACCGCATCTCCTGGACTTGAAACCACCACTGGAATTTGGTGGTTTTGGAGTTTTTCAGCCAGGAGTGGATCATGGTCCGCTCCTGGCTGAAAAACTGAGTCACCCAAGCTGGAGGATGCAGGAAGCGTTAGAAAAATGGGAGATCTCGGCTGCCGAGCCTTACCCGGAACTTATTCAGCGCCTTCGCTAGTGCCTCGATGGTCTCCATGTCCAGGTGATTTGTTGGCTCATCCAGGATGTAGAAGTTTGGACTGGAAGAGAAGACAGCTCTGAGCACCCTGCCCGTGCCCCTGTGCCCTGCTGGGCCCTCCATGCAGGGAGGAGTCGAGGCAATGGCTTTAACCACGTAAAGCCACAGCCACAGGCACTGCATGGCCCCAGGGTCTGTGCTGCCCAGCTCCAGGGACACCCTCTGAGCTCAACGCAGCAGCAGAAAACCGCCTGCCCCCTCCGCCACAGTCCCCACCAGGTGACAATCTCCCTCCCCAATCTCCTCTCCCTTCCTCCTGGTGAAGCAGGGCCCCGAGGATGCGGCCCCGCACCAACTTCCCACGTGTGGGAGGGAATTACCAGGACATTGTCATCTGCGCAAAGGCCACTCGACTCTTCTGCCCTCCAGACAGGCTGGCCACAGGGCGCACGGCCAGCTCCCCCGAGACGCCGTAGCTCCCCAGCTGATGCCGGTACTCCTCCTCCGTCTTCCCTGCGGGAGCACGGCACAACACAGATATGGCACACGAGCATCCCGGGACCTTGGGGCCAGCTGGCGCTTCCTGCAGTGCCCTTGGCCTGTATCAAGGCCAGGCAGCCGAGGGATTTGGCAGCTGCTCGGAGGCAGTGTCCGAGCGGAGGGTTTGTGTGGAAAAGACTGACTGACACAAGCAGGGCAGGGGCCGCGCAGCCAGCGGTTGTGACCAGCTCTGAGTAACGCTGCCCCAAACTCCTCGTGGCAAACATCATGTTATGTCATGGAGAGGGGAGCTGGGAGGTTTGGGAGGTGGCAGAAAGGAGGGCCAGCTGCTTGTCCTGTGACTGGCAGGGAAGTCACAGTAAAGTGGGATCAGCTACCTCCAAAATATGGCCAAAATATGGCACCAGCGTGAGATCTGCTGGCCACAGAGCTCCTGGCAGGCTGGCTGCCCCTGCACAACCACCTCAGCTACTCAAGGCTGGTGACCTGAACTCATGCTTGACGTGAACAGTTAACTCAGGGCAGAAAGCATCCCCCGAGCACTGAGGTGACAGGGCCTTCTGCCCAGGGACCACGTCTGAGGGACAAATCGATCTGCGTGGCAGGGGAGATTCAAGTGGCCCAGAGCTCCTCAGATCTCCAAAACCCACCTGGGAACTTCCTTGCCAGCAGCTCTACAGCACTGATGTTCAAGTCCAGTTGATCCACGTGGTGCTGGCTGAAATAGCCGATCTTAAGGTTTCTGCAGAAGGAGGAGAGAGACGGGGAACTGGCACCGGGCGCTGTAACCGCAGCACTCCCAGCTGCAGCTACAGGAAGGGGGCACAAGAGGGGGGCGTGCAGCTCCCATCCCATCACAGCAGCAGCCATCACCCCAAAGCACAGCCCCGGAGCCCTCCCCAGCTGCACCATTCCCCCCCAGTCCCTCACCCCTTCCTACCAGGTACCTGTGAGCATGCCTGATCCCTCTGACTGGTGCCAGCTCCCCCATTAAGATCTTTAGCATGGTCGACTTGCCAGCTCCATTCTCCCCAACCTAGAGAAGCAGCAGCAGCATTGGAGAACATGAAATCCACAAAGGTACCATGGAGAAGGGGGCAGTGATCAGGGAATTCAGCTCTCCTGGATGATCACGCAGTGGAAGGGGCAGGATGAGTGTCAAACCAGTGGCTCCAGCCACCTGGAAGCTGCGTTCTTATCGCTGAGGAGCTGCACGCACAGCACTGCTGGAGCATGTTCCCTCCCCAGTTCTCAAGCCCAAGGATTAATTGGTCCCAGCCTCATCTGGATGTCCCCAGGGAGGAATATTTCATCCAGAATTCAACTGGACAAGGACCTGAGCAGCCTGACCTGACGTGGAAGCTGGCTCTGCTTCGAGTGGGGACAGCCACGGCCCCTCGCAGCCACCCTTCCCCTGCAGTCCCAAACCTACCACACAGATGCGGGACTCCAGGTCGGCAGAGACAGAGAGGGAACGGAAGATGTAGTGACTCGGGTCGTAACAGAAATCTACTTCATCTAGCTGCAGGATGGGGGGGGAGAACTTCTCAAAGCCATCGGGGAACCTGGGAAGGCAGGAAGAGGTGAGAGCTGGCCAGGTACTTCAGAGACCCTGCTCCCAGCCCCCCCGGGACAACCACTGCAGGTGGCAAAGGGGGCTCCCGAGCATGCAGGGACTCTGGGAGGGATGGTCACGAGGAGGGGACACAGAGGGAGCCCAGCCTGAGCGTGGGGGCCCATCCAGACCCCATGCTGGAGGAGGAGCAGTGGTTATCCCAGGAGGAGCTCAGGGCGAAAAGGGAGCTGGGTCCCCTCCCGGGTCCTTTCCAAGCAAGGGGACACTTACTTCATCATCACCTCAGACTCCTTGTCCACAGGTTTCAGCTCTGGCCTGCAAGAGGGAAGAGGTGTAACTGAGGAGCCCTGCACTGTCCCCACACCAGCAGCCCAGCTCTGTGAAGCCTCATCCTCGGCAAAGCCTCTGGACCAGAGAGAGAGCGCCCAAAATCCAAGCCACACCCATCCCTCCAGATACACAGCGCCTTCCAGGGCCCTGGGGACCACCTGGGAACATCCAGTTCTTCCCATCAACACCTAACACACCCCCAAACCTCCAGAGAGGAGCAGGACAGGCACTCACAGCTTCTCCAACAGCTTGAGCTTGCTCTGTACTTGGGACGCCCGGTTCGCGTTATACCGAAAGCGGTCGATGAAGACCTACAAGTGACAAAAAAGCATCAGAGAACCCCCGGGCTCGTTCAGCCACAGGTCACTGCAAGACTGAACAGCAATGAAAACTCCAAGAGCAGAAATTACTGGAAGCAGGGCAGCCTGGGAGGCTCGCTCAAAGCAGGGAGAAAGGGGCAAGGCTGGAAGAAGAGTGTCCAAACCCTACGGGTGTCCCCCAGTACCTGGATATGCTCGCGGTACTGCTGCTGCGCTTCGTACTCCCGCTGCTGGTTTTTCAGTCGCTCCTCCTTGGTCTTCATGAAGTTCTCAAAGTCCCCCCGGTAGGCGTCCAGCCGCAGCGAGTGCAGGTGGATGATGTCCGTGGCCACCGCGTTGAGGAAATTCCTGTCGTGGGACACCACGAGGATGGTCGACTGCCAGGTCTGGAGGAGACAGCAAGAGGGAGACCCGAGGGAACCTGAGCGTCATCGAGCCGCAGCACGGGGCCCGGTGCCACCACGCAGCCCGCGAGGCTGTCCCTGTCCCCTGGCTGCTGAGCCCAGCACAGGGCTGGAGCCCCTGCACCGCACAGGAGCCGTGGCCAAGGCTCGCGCTGCCCCGCACCGCCCCGTACCTGCAGGTAGTTCTCCAGCCACAGAATGGCCCTCACGTCCAGCATGTTGGTGGGCTCTGAGGGAAGAGAGAGGCGCTGAAGTTAGGAGGGGTTGGGAGGACTGAGTTACGTCTTTTTTACATAGGAGAGGCTAGTGGGCAGCCAGAGGGGCTGCCCGAGCAGGTTTCCTGGCTGCAGATGGCTCCACGCCATCCCCAGGGCGCAGTGACAGCCCTGCGAGCACCAGCCCTGTCACGCAGGGCTATTTTGAGCAGGCAGCTAAAGGCCACGCTGCGTTCCCAACCCAGCAAGGGCATGGGCAGGCCCGGCGGCAGGGGTAGAAGGGCTCCTGGGATCAACTTACCGTCCAGTAGAAGGAGATCTGGCCTAGGGAAAACAAGAGAAGCATCAGGAGCAAAAAGAGCACAGGGTCAACGCAAAGCACATTTTACCATGCATACAGAGCCCTGATGCCTCGAAAACCTCCCACCCCGAGAGGCTGAGTCGAGAGAACAGCCAGGCAGCCCCCCTGCCCTCTGCAGCACGGACAGCAAGGAGGGCTAACAACTGGCCACCAACCTGGCAAACAGGGCTCTGGCTAAGGCCAGTCTCATCCTCCAGCCTCCAGAAAACTCTCTGAGGAGAGAAAAGGTTGTACCCAGGGGTTAGAATTTAATCACAACAACCCCGCCTGCCTGGCCCCCTGCTCCCCACCACCCTTTTCTCTCTGCTGTCACCCACGGACAGCTCGTCCCTGCAGGCACAGCACGAGTTCTCCCCAAACCCATTAAATTTAAGTCTCTGCTGTCCAAAGCCTGGGCACTTACTTGGTTGTCTGTTGTTGCATCTTTGCATTGAAGCCCAGCCCAGCCAGGATGACAGACGCCCTGGGGGAAAGGTGAGAGAACAGGAAGGTGGCACACCGTGCACCTACAGAGCACAGCCTCAGGTCCTGACCCACTCTGCTACATAGCTTAAGTCCATCCTGGTGCACAAAAACTCCCGTTTGTGCCCAAGAGCAGCGTTTGGCTGGGAAATGCAGCCCAGCAAGGCACAGCACCCACGTGAATTCCCAAGAAGCTTTCAGCTCTTTGGCCAAGAGGTTCCTGCCACCACCATCCCAGAAATTTTCCCCAGCCACCAGGAACCTGGGGAGGAGCGGCAGCAACAACGCAAGCCATTTGGGGCAGAAACACCTCCAGCTTCTGGGGGAAGCTTGAGTACTTCTACCCCAGAAGAGCCCCTGTCCCCGCATGCTGGATGCCAGGGGCACAGCATCACCCTTCCAAGCTGCAAAGCACATCTCGCCACGCCAGCAGACAGCAAGCAGTGCCTGCAGGGTCATCTCACCTCGCTGGGGCCTTGTCTGCCTCAATCTCCTCCAGCTTCGCGTAGATCTCTGACAGCCTGGCGCCTTCCGTCCCTTCTCCCCTGGAGCAGAGCAAAGAGGAACACGTGGGATGGACTGGGGTCAGGGGCTGAGCGCTGCAGGAGGCTGATCTCCCCAGGCAGGACTAAAGCGAGCCCTGCCGGAGTCCTCCACTGGAAGGGAGAGATCTCAGAACGAGACTTCGTGGTCGAGAGGCTGTAGAAGGGCTGGAAATCCAGCAATATCTCACCTGCCGGCGTTAACCTTGGCCGTCAGCTCCTTTTCCTCCCGCAGCAGGCTCTCCCGAGTGGTGTCACACTCCAGCACGCTCTGCAGGGCCGGCGTCTCGTCCCCCGCCACCTCCTGCTCCACGTGGAGGATGCTTATGTGCGAGGGGATGCGCAGGCTCCGACTGGCGATCATCTTCAGCAGCGTGGTCTTCCCCAGCCCGTTCCTGCCCACCAGCCCATAGCGCCGGCCAAACGCCAGGTTGAGGTCTGCTCCCGCCAGCAGGACACTGCAGGGAGGGAAAAAAACAGCTCCCTGCTCATCCCGCCCCGTGGGGAGAGAGGAAACCAGCAGCCACCTCCCCCCAGCACCTTTCCAGGCTGTGCTGGGGCCATGCAACCACCACGGAGCTCTCCAATCCACTCCTCAGCACGTCCTGCAGCCTAGCAGGGCTCATCCCACTGTCCCCTCTGCACTCACCGCTCACCGAAGGAGACGTCGAAGTTCTCGATGCGGACGTCGTATGATTTGTTCTTGCCTGAGGACTCCATGCGAGTCTCCTTCTTGCTGGCAGCCTGGCTGGCAGTTGCCTCCTCGAGGACCCTGCAGGCAGGTGGAAGACAGAGAAGGGGGCTCAGCAGGAAAGCTGAGCCCAAACTGATCTCAGCCATGCTCGGCAGAGCAGGCGGGGTGCTGGAGGCACCCTCGGTACTCACAGAGGGCCAGATGACTTGGTGGAATCCTTCTCCATCCTCCGGTCCTGCTTGGCTTTCAGCCTGGCTTCTGCCTTCTCCAGTTTCTTGGCATCCACCATCTGGGGCACAACCAGAGTTTACAGAGAGAGCATCTTCAGCAAAAGCCCCCAAACCCCAACTCCGAGAGAAAGGAGCTCAGCCAACCCACCTGCCTGGGCGGAAGGGAGAGCAGGAGGGAGACAGGACAGGGGAACCGGGACAGACTCCAACACATTTTGAGGAAGCTAATCAGGCCAGGAAGTCACTTCAGGACTGAAGTCCTAAATCAACCCCTTGCATGCAGCAGTTCTGCCTCGGCGAGCACGGGGTTTGGCTGACCCTAACCTGAATGCTCTTTCCCACGGGCAGTTTCTCTGGTTCTCTGGGTCAGCCCCAGGCACCTCAACACGGACCTGCTGTCCCAGCGCCTCCCCCGCAGCCCCTACCATCAGGCACTGCCCCTCCCCGGCCTGTTAAACTTTAGCCAGCCTGGAACTAACTCAGGTTATGCAGCAGATCAATCAAGACAGAGCCAAAGAGCGTTTAATTAAATCTGAAGGCAAAAAGAAGCCAAGCGTTTTAACACGGCCTCTGGCCTTTGCCAGGCTCCCAGCCCCCTCCAGTTTATTCCTGCATCGAGTCAAATACTTGTGGCTGACCAAAGGCCCTCCCAGGCATCTCCAGCCAGCTCTGCAGCCCGGTTCCTACAGGTAGGTGAGATCACCCCATAAACGACACTGAGCTCCCTCAGTCTCCTGGTAAGCCATCCTCCAAAACTCGAGGGATCTGAACCTTTTCCACTTTTTTGGAAAATCCTTCCTGAGCTGCGGCCGCGCGAGCCAGACGACAAACCGAGGAGCAACAGCCCCAGCACCAAACCCAGCAGCAGCTGCTAGCTGTCCCCCTCAGCCACGCGGGGATCGCCTTGGGTCTCGGCTCTGGCACGCGGTTCTGTGCTCGACGTGAAGCCCCGGGAGGAGAGCTCTGCAGCAGAGCACCCAGCAGAGACGCTGCCCACCCCGCGCAGCTGCCAACGTCCTGGCTTTGTAGATCCTCCTCGTGCCCAGACCTCGGCACAGCCAGCACAGAGGGCACCCCAGGCCGCTCCTGAGCCGCTACACACTTTTTTGGCAAGGGCGTTCTGATTTCCTGCACGCCACAGAGTGTAATGACTTCCAAACTTTTCTGCTCCCCATCTTCCCAAATCACAACCCACAGCAGCTTTTAGAGCTGGGCTGACAACCTCCCCACAGCCCTCCGGAAAGAGCAGCTCCGTGCGAACTCCCTGAGCCCTGATCGCATCTCAGGGCTTCTTCCCTCAGCACATGCAGCAAGCTCACCCCCTACACCCCGATTTCACAACCCAAAGCCTTGCTGCAGAAACCAAAGTCCCTCATGAAGTCAGGCAAGCCGCGCTCTCAGCGACACAACCACGCTTTGAAGCCCATTAAGAAACAACAGCAAAACAAATCTGGTCAGATTAACGAGCTGCTAACTCCCACCGAGCCTCTTTACCTGACCGAGAGCATCACAACTCACAGGGTGGCTGCTGCAAGGGAGCAGCAGCCTTGCAGCTACACCTCACCACCACGACCCCTGCCCTGGCTGCTCACAGAGGGCGAGGTGACGGGGCAGAGCATGACCCTGCAGCCCCAGGTGTGAGTTCTTCCCAGCGGGTTACAAGAAGGACGCAGCGCTGTGCTTACCGACGCCTGGCCTCTCTTCAGCAGCAGCCCCGGCAGCAGGTCCGCGTTGGAATCTGCGGGGAGACGCTGGGTGAGGCGAGGGGGAGCCGGGAGGAGGATGACAGCTCCATGGGGACGCTGTGAGCCCTCCGTGCAGCACTCACCGTATCCATCCGTGATCTGCGAGAGCTGGATGGGGGCATCCAGCAGCACCTGGCTGCAGCGCTGCGCCCGGCCCTCATCCCTGCGGGCGAGGAAGAGGAGTGAGGAGGGGATGAGGGGGATGAGGAGGAGGGTGAGGATGATGATGATGGGGAGGAGGAAGGCCGCTCACAGCTGCAGGGCGTTGAAGAGCCGCTGGCACACCTCCCGCACGGCGCCCTCGTCCTTGCCGGCCGGCGCCACCTCCTGCAGCAGCTCGCCCACCGCCTCCACCAGCTCGTCCACCGACTCGAAGTCCCCGCCGCTGCTGTGCAGGATCCCTGCGGGCACACAGCGCTGCACACCCCCCCCCCCCTTTCCTCCCTCATGTCGCGACATGAGAGGGGACAATCGCGACACGGCCGACGGAAAGCCGCCCTCCGCTTCCCCCCCCCCCCACCCACACCGTACCGGGACGGCTCGGGGGCCGCCCTCACCCGTCACGTAGGCGAAGACCTCGCCGTCCAGCTCGGGGAACTCGCTGCGGAGGATGTCGGCGCACGACGCCATGGCCCGAGCGGGGCCCGGCCCCCGCCCGCCGCCGCCTCACGGCCCCGCCACACGCCCGGAAGGAGGCGCGGGGGCTGCCGGGAAGAGGGAGAGAGGGGAGGGGGAGCGGGGGATGCTGGGAAATGTAGTCCTGGAGAGGGCCGCGCGTGCGCAGTGCGGGGGAAGGCATCACTGGGCGCCCTATAGATTGAATGGGGGATGAAGGTGAATGGGGGATGAATGGGGTGCAGGGGATCCCCCTTTAAAACGCTCCCAGGGACAGGGTGGGTCCAGCCCTGTCCCCGTCACTCCTCCTCCTCCCCCCCCGTGTTCCCCAGAGCCCCCCCAGCAGCACGCAGAGCCGGCTCCGTTCTACATCGTTTATTAGGTTGAGCGCTGGACAAATCACAGGGTGTACAAAATGGAGACCACACTACCAGAAGCGGGACGGTGGGCGGCAGCAGCATTCCTATGGCCCAGAAGCGGTCGGTAGAAGTGCGGAGAGGGCGGGCTGGGGCAAGGGGCTTACTGGCGAGTGCGATTTTCGGTCCCAGAGGGCAGCCCCCGGTCGCATCCTGGCAGAGCTCAGCTGAGCCACGCTCCCCAGGGCTCCGAGACATTTGGAAAGGAGCCTGGGACAGGTCCAATTCGTTTGGAAATTTCCAACAAATCTCCAATTCGTTTGGAAAGGAAAGACTGGCTCGAGCCAGCAGCAGGTAGAGGGTAAGTGCTCTCAGGACCCGAAATGCTGTGCCACCCACGTACACACCAGCAAGAGTCTAAACCCTCCTCGTGTTTTGGTCACAAACCTTCCCACAGCAGGACTCGATACTGAAGACTTTGCAAGAAGGAGGAAGGTGGCGAGATGCGGCGAGCCCACCATCTCCTCGGGTGGAAGCCCAACAAAAACTCACCACCTCAGGCATCTCAGACTGGCCAGCAACATCTACCACAACAGCAATAGCTAGTACAGAAGCCAGGGTAACTTCAACTCAAGATTTGTCCAGTCTATGTTTAGGTCTATTCTACGAGTACATATGCACAAGAACTTCAAAAATACTAGGATATGATGCAAGTAGTGAGACACCAACAGAAGAGAAGTTTAATGGTGGACGTTCCCTAGAAAGATCACGAGAGGAGGGGAGTTAGACTAGCCCTTCCCCACCCTGGGACGGGGAGCGGGAGGCTGGCCGCAGCCCTGCACGAGACCGGGTTCTGAACTTCAGCTGCGGCGCGGGTGGAAACCAAGCACGGACAGGCAAGTCCGCTCCCAAGGTGAGCCCCAGGGGCTTTCGATCTGCGTAGAGGGGCCAGGCCGATGTTCTCTGAATGTACTTGAAGACTGAGGAGACGCGGAGGATGGCTTGGAGAAGAGGGAGCCTGCCAGCCCCTTGGGGCTAGCATCTGGTCTCGTAGATCCCACTCCTGCCGATGTACCTCACCCATTTGATCACGTCGTGGTCACTGTAGTTCAGCTTTGGCTCAAAGACTTTCAGGTAACGCACCTTCAGCCCAGAGGGTGCAAACGGGACCTGTTGGGAAAGGGAAAGGCAGCGGAGAACATTGGAACAGAGGGATAAGATGCACTCCGTACCCAACAGCCCAGAACAGACACCAGGAGCCACCACTCCCCTCCCCTTTGTCACCATGGCCGGTGACAGACTCCAGGGGCTTTAAAGGTGATTTTTTTCCCCCCATTAGCTTTGCCACCTGGCTGGCTTATATAAGGCAGAGCCACACAGCAGCATGGGACAGAGAATACTTGTAACCGTGCAGTTCCCATGAGGGCAGAAGGGACTGTTCTGACAGAGATTCTCTAAGGTTAGCTGCCCCCAGAAGGCAGACAGAGACTCACCTCAAAGTTCATGGAGATTGGGGGCCGAGCCCACTTCTTCTTGTCATTAGTGGGCAGCAGCTCGATCTCTGCACTGATCTGGGATTCCTTCATTCCAGCCATACGTTTTATCCTACCAGAGAAAACCCAGAAGTGAGGAGGTGCCCAAATTTAATCTCCCCTCCCCTACAGGTGCTCGGTGCAGCCAGGAGCACTGAACACTCTTGCCTCCCCAGACCCTGCCCCCAGCACGCTCACTTACTTCCACACAATGGCATTCTCACTGGCCTTGTACTTCGCCTTCCCTTTCATGCAGATGACTTGCACTCCACTGGTGTTGAGGGGTGTTGGGATCCGGACCTGGAAGGCAGAACATGGTGAGAAGGGAAACTGAGACTGCAGCCAGGGCACTCTGTGCCATCTCACAGGAAAACTGCCTCCTCCTATGTCAGGCCGGGGGTCTGGGACAGCAGCTGCCCTTCTGTCTCCATATCAGGGCCCCAGAAATCAGCAGCTACCATGAGGCATCTTGTCTAACTCTAATTTCTTGCTTTGAAGTACCGACTCAAACATTTTCAGAATCCACAAGGGTGTTTCAGAATCTGCCAAGGGTGACTGTGCAACTGAAAATAGCTTCCACTTTCCCCCTGCATGGTATTTCCCTTCTACAGGGCAGCAGCACCATATCTGCGAGGCATTCAGTTCACTTTGGGCCTGTACAAGCTTGAGGACTCCTCCACAAGGACAGCACAGCAGGGGACATAAGTAGAGAGATAATATGCCACAGCTTACCTCTATCTTCTGAGCCAGCAAGGAAGGCTTGAAATTTGATTTTATCACCACCTTCACCTCCAGCTTGGTCCGGCCCACCTCCCGCACCAGGGGTATCACCCGGAAGGGAAGGATGATGTCCTTAGTGGTTCGGTATCTGCGGGCACAAAAGCAACATCAAACTCTGAGGAGTTAACTTCCCTTAGGCTCTCAAATTGTACCACCTTCCTAAGGAGATAGACTCTTTGCTTAGGGAACAACCTAGAAGTACCAGCCAGAAAGGAAGCAGCAGTCAGATCTGCGCTGCCCTAGGGCAGTAATAACTTCTTCAGTCCAAGTTTTGTGTCAGGTTCCTGCCAAGTGACCCCGCTCGTGGATGCCAGTTTTAAGAACTTGAAACAAAATCCAGATCGAGCAGGCTAACAGGCAGGAAAAGACAACCATGCAGCTAGGTTTCTATCACATCTGTAAGAGGATTTGTGGGACAATCTACAGATTCCACTCCGCAGAAAGGAGACAAGCACAACGCAGGAGCACACACAGATGCCAACACGAGCCTGCTCAACCCCCACACCATACCTCATGAGCTCAAACTCTCCGTCTGGTGGAATGAAGCTGATGCTCCTCTCAGAATCAAATTTGCTGAGCCTCACGCACTGGTGGAAAGTGCAGTCGTCAATGGCGATTGACTGTTTGCCACTGAAACACAAGGCAGTGTTAAACAAGTGCTCAAAGTTCAACAAGTGCAAGCTGCAGCCCGTAGTGCAGAGTCTGCTCAGGCAGAAACTATTCTACAGAGCACGGTGCCAGTGCAGGTGTCCAGGAAATGGGGAGGCAGGGAGAGATTCAGGGGACAGCGGCCTCCTGGCTCAAACTTCCCTCGCTTCACCACTGCCAAGGTCGTATTTCAAGACATTTGTTTAAAAGAATTCTCTCCCTCCTCTCCCCAGAGATGCGACCCTCCTGTCGCAGCCAGAGGAACACCGTGCTGGGGTCTGCCTGCCAGCAGCACCTCGGTACTGCAAGGGCAGCTCTGCTAACCCAGGTCACCTCGCAGCGCAGTTCAAAGGGGAGAACACTTTCCTGTCCACAAAGCTATCCCACTGCCACACACCTAGGAGATGCTAAGTTTTGGGTCTTCCTTTTCAGAAATCTCTTCAGAGATGTTGCTTTCCACAGTGCTAGCAGCTGGTTTGGTACCAGACAGAAGCTTTGTCCTCAGGCCAGCACAGTAACTGATTTGCCAAGGACCAGAGTACCATGCCACAAAAGTTAATCTCTCGCTTCACACAAAAAAAAATCTCCCCAGCTACCATCTGTGCATTTAGGTGCATGAGCCTAGCCTGACAGCACTCAGTTTGTGCTGGGTTCTAGCAGCAAGGAAGATGTCCTAGGGGACAGGTCCTAAAGTTAGCTAAGAACTCCCTTCAGCTACTGAGAGGGACCAGAAAAGAGAGGGAAAAAAAAATGGGAATTAGGTAGCAACAGGAGAGGCATCATACAGAAGAGGTACTGCAGTGTAGTACGGTGATTTCTAGGTTGCCTCAACTGCTATGAGCAACAGGGTAACCACACGAGTGTGCAGAGAGAGCCTATGTGACACAGGCAGCTCCAGCTGTCCTAGGAGCCACCACTACCTGCACAGAGGGGAAGCAGACTTGCCCCAGGCTGACCAGCTGTTTACTTGACATAAAACGGTGTAGTTTGTGCTTTATAGCAGGAGTTAGTCTTTCCTGATCTGTTGCCCAGCATTAGCAGACTAGTTCCTTGTTTTTTTGGAACGCTGCTGGGAAAGCCCTGCTGCCCAGCACTAGTCCAGGCATTGGGCAGCATTGCTCAGGGCTTGGCATTGCCATGTGCCAGAAGCCAAAACACAACTGGCAGCAACTGCTCCTGCTGGTCACCTCTGCTAAATACCTCTGGACAGTGACACCTCCAACCTCTTGCCTGCTAGAGAACCACCCAGAAAGAAACCACGTCCATCCTGCTTCTGTAACTCAAAAAGGTAACACATTTACAGGTGAGAGGACTCGCAGTATACAAACTCTGGGGCAGTACTGCTGACTCTTCAGAGGCCTACGCAGATGATATTCTCACTAGGGTATCTCCCCTAGCTGAGGCTCATCCATTTTGTTAGCTAGATTCATGTTCTAGAAAGACAGCTTAAAGGTGACAGTGAAGTGATAGCTCTTGGCTTGGTTCTGAGAGAAGAGGCAAATAGCAGCGCAGCTCCGTTTACAGGAACCATCACGGAAAGTGTCTGAGGTCTGAGTTACATGCACAGGTCACACAAAGCAAGAGACGGGGAGAGCAGAGTGCACACAGCTGAAGCAGGTTATCTACCTTCCCAATTCACTGAGGGGTCAGCAAAAAAAAAAAAAAAGAAGAAACAGCTGAGTCACAAACAGTTAGTGGGGAAAAACGTGGCAGTCCCTTTGCTTTTCTCTCTTCATCCCTAGCAGGAAGGCTGGAAAAGGCTTAAGACCCATCTTCATCTTCAGGGTTGGTACTGGTTGAGGCACTTCCTGAGGAAGGAAGGCAGCTGGGCTCCCAGAAGGGGCAAGCTGCCAGTCCACGCAGCCAACCGTATGCCAGCAGCAGGGGCTTATGCAGTATTAGCCTGCCCACCAGCCTAGTGTGTGCGAACAGTCTGGGTAGGAAAGGCTACGGTCAGAGGGGTCCCTTCACTGCTCCCAGGGAACACTGTTACCACTGCAACCTATGAACAAGTCTCCACGCTGACTAGAACTGCTACAAATTCTGGGAGAATCCACCTTGGAGAAGCATTTCCAGCTGCAAGAACTCCACACTTAACACCATATTTGAGTCTTAAAGATGATAGCCCAGAGAACTCACAGCTCCTCTCCTGACGCTTGTTTCTGTATAGATGTGAAGTCAGACACCAAAAATGACATTCCACCTGCTCACACCAGCCCTGCTATGGAGAAGCCTTCCATACCGAGGCCCTCAGGCTGGTAGCTCGCATGACAGCTGACCTACCCAGAGAAAAACCAGCAGTAGTAGCTGAGGGGAAGAAGAGATGAGCTGCTTCTGTCAGATCAGAAAAAGCTACCAAGTGCTGCCCTTCCATAAGGGTCCCTGGTGGCAAGTGGCTTTTACCCCAAGTTACCCCAAGGCTTCTTACCTTTTCCCCGTTTCATCTGCAGTCCCTTTACCCTGTTTTTCAATGACAATCTTGTCATTCATGCCAAACTTGCACTCTGGCATTCCACTCAGATAACTCTTCATCACAACTCTGCCAGAGACATGAGCACTCAAAACCTGACCTGGAGTAGAGAAGAGAACAGTTAGCACACTTAGGCAAGTCCCCACTAATAAACCTTGATGGGAAAAAGGATGCCAGCTCAACACCTCCCACTTACCCTGGGGGGACATCAAGAGATTCACACTCTCCAGCACATCAAGAAAGAGTTCATTGCGACGATACTTGATCCCTTCACGTCTCCATCCAATCTGTCCAGTCACCTGGCTGGTGATCTGGGACTGCTCTTCCTTAGTCTGAAGGGAAGAAATGACATCTTAAATCTCTAGATACACTGAAGGACTAAGAAAACTTTATCTAGACCAAAGAGCAAGAGTTTGCTTATTACTGTGCACAACTGCTTTTGATATTTAAATTATAAGTGTCATCATACACCCCATGATTCGGTCACAGAAGCATTCCCTCCTCAGCAGATTGTATGCCTAACTAGGCACTGATCATGGAAGCAGCTTTCCTGCTGTCTTTATTTCATTAGCGAGTCCTTTAGGCTACGTTTAGGTGTGGGGAGACACAAGCTCTGCTGATGACATTCAAATCACGTCTGACAGAATGTCACACCAACCCATGCGTTAGGCAGCTGACAGGCCAGCTCACACCCTTATCCAACGCGAGACCCTAGGGCCATGAAGCAGCTGGAGCTGGTCACCAGGGGCTGCTTCATAATGACTGCAGTCATTAGCATGCCACTGGGGCATCGGTTGTGCACCAATATTAACTTCACATGAATCTAAGTGCCCATCCTCTAAGACTCCTGGGAGCACAGTGTGGAGAGGCACTGGGAGGTTCCTACCTGGTGCTACAGGCGGGGTCCAGTCACGCAGAAAGTGAAGGAGATGTATAGCAGCAAGTGTGGCGCACACAGGGTTAGACAGGCAAGCAGGTCAGTAGCAAGAAAAAGGAGGAAGGGAGAAAGAGGCAGGTTAGGCTTAAGGCTATCTCAGGACAGGAACAAAGCAGGCCAGCTCATTACTAATTAAGTAGCTGATCAGTACAAACAAGATGAGGGGCTCTGACCTTCAGCTCAGAAAGCCCAGCAAAGAAATGGCTTCTCAAACTTCAGCCCACCCCCCCCAAAATACAAGGCAGAGGGAGCAACAGATGTGCCAAATACCACTCCCAGTAATGGTGCTTGCAGAGTCAACTCCACATGCTGCCATTCCTAAAGCAAGCCCTGGATGTTTACTGTGCCACCGATACCCGGTCTATGAGAAGTACACAGCACCCAGGACTGCGATAACAAAGATGTTTTAATAAAACTGGGTCCTGTAAGGAGTTGTGTCCTTGTTAATCCCGTCTCTTCCACTAGGGTGGCTGCAGAGCACCAAGGTGGGTCCTGCCCCAGCAGCCTTGCCCTGGGCCCACAGGGTGGCAGTACTCGATCTCAGCTTAGAGACAGCACAGGGGCTTTGTTTCACACATTTTCTTGCCACAGAGTTGGTGGCTCCTTGAGCAAAGCCATTATCATAACAAAGAGGCAGAGCATTCATACTCCACTGGAAACTGAGGAGATAAGTGTTCAGTGCAGTACAAAATACTCCTCTGTCCCACCAAAAAAAATCCACACAACGTCCTTATCTGCCTTGTTCAATGCTTCATGCCCTTCAAGATGGATCGAAGGTACCCTGGTCTGAAATTTCTCAGAACCAGGAGCTTGCCTGAGCTGGAAGAAGCCAGCTCAACTGGGACAGGAATATTCAACCTCCTGACTACTCAGCAGCCAGCACAGTTCCTAGGCTAAAGGCAGACAGCTACCAGCAGGTTTCCTAGGCTCAGGCAGCTGTTGGTAGCCCCTTCCCACCTTCAGCAAGTAACACCAGCATTTTAGCATTACAATATGTCTAAGGCTTGGGGAAATGCTGTAATTAAGAGTTAAAAATCACACTCACAGAAAGCACTTGGAGAGGATGAAAGTGAAAACGTGCTGTTAGTTGGTGAAGCCTGGACAGATGCAGACAGAAGCTACAGACAGAACCAAGCACACAGAGCATGGCTCCACCCTGAGCTTTAAGAGCAGGTTTAGCCTCTCCTGGAGGAAGAGATCTGAGGCAATGCCTGCACCAGCTCTGTTACAGGAGATCAGCATGGCCTGCAGCCCTGCTGTTTGACTAGTATCACGGAAGGTATCATGGTAAAACCATGCTGCACCTTTTAAAATCTCTAGTGTGCTGTACCACCCCACTCCCAGAGAACAACGGTACTTTTCTTGGCAAAGAATGCAGCAATAGTGGACTATTTTTCAAAAACAAAGCAGATCTTATATCCCAAGGTCGCCAACCCTGGCAAGACCACCGGAGCCACACAGGGTGGGCATTCAGAGGGCAGCAGCTCAGAACACCTCAAATTCCTCACAGAAGTCAAAAAGTTGAGTTGTGAAATTCTGCCCTAACTGCAGGTTTTGTTCCTTAAAGTCAGCAGGACACAAAGCTCAAGGAAAGCACCCCCATAAACTAGGCAGGGACAACGGAACAAGGCTGACGAATGACCCAGCCCCACATTTCAGCCCAAGGTATCTGTCAGAAGATGGTAGTAAGTGAAGGAAGAGTTTGAGGCTAGAAGAACCAGCATAAAGGGCAAACCAGGAAATACAGAAAGTACTGTTTCAGTTGTTTCCCCTGCAGTACCATGTCTGGAAAGGATCACTTCTGCTCTTCTTTGAACTGGGATGCAAAAAACTCCCACACAAAGCACAATAACCATGAGCTGTTACTTATGAATGGCTGTAGACCAGAACTCCTGTTTGAAAGGGAAGGACTAAACCTGTTGTTGAACGAGGTAAGGTGCTGTGACAGTAGCTCGCACACAAGCTGTATAAGAGTTTGTTAAAACAGTCAAAAACACAAAAAAAGAGGTAGGGAAGGAAGTGAGGGTGGTGGTTAGTTTTAAGTTTTCCTAGGAACAGGAGCTGACTCAGCTATCTGGAGTGCTGACTGCCCAGAATGTCAGACTGCAGAAGGCCAAAGTGATTTACATTAAAGCTCGGGATGGGGGACGCAGACCGGATGCACTCACATCTGGCCACTGATATGCGCGTGCCCTCTTGCAAAACACTGCTTGTTGTAGCAGAAAATGTTGCTCGGGGCAGCTTTTCTCTTCCCCTTACTCCTGAGATGCAGCTAGGCTTGCTACCAGTAGATTAAAAGGAGTCCTTAGGAAGGCAGTGTTAATGAAAGGAGCTAGAACAGAGCCTCCAGAGACTCTGACCTCTGCTCATCCTTAAAAAGAACAGTCTCCAGGCAAGCTCTTGCTTAGTACTTCTGTTTGTACCTTGGGTACAAAGTTTCACCCAGACCTCTTCTCTTTTGCAGACAGCTTCATCACAGACTGACTCCCAGCTTTTCTCCTGACTCACCTGCTACATAGCCTAAAACTCACTCCTCTCACCCAAGTCCTCATTAGGAGTTGCACAGCTACATTAGAGGGACAAGGTGAGCAATATCCCTCGGAGACACAAGAAGCAGTAACTATTTTGTGGACTAGTTTTGAGGATTAGCCTGGTGTAGGATTAGAACTAGTTTGAAAAACATTCCCAAGAACAGCCTAATTCAACTGTCTTTTTCCCCCAGACGTCCTTTATCTTTTATCTCAATGTAAACTTTGTTGCAAGGGTTTCTACTATACTGAATGTGCCATAGAGAATTTCACCTCTAACATGAGAAATCCCACACCGTACTGATGCGTCTGCTGATCTGCAGAGATGTCACAGGCAGCAACAGAATAATGTCAGTTTCCTGACTGCTGGCAAGATTCAGAAGGCTGAAGAATACTTCATTACAAGGAAGGCACGAAAGCCTGACAGCTCAAAGCGCTGAAGGCAGGCGGAGAACAGACCTGCTCAGTGAGATTCACACACAGGACAGCTATTTCTGGTTCAGCAGGCAGATGTGTTTATTCTCTGCCACAAGCTGACACAGACCAGCACCTGAAGGCAGCGATCATTTACATGCAAGGGACTAGCACCACCCTAACACAGGGCCTTTCCTCCCACACCTTACCAAATGCCAGGGAGGTCACACAAGCACAGAGACATCTAGAATGAGGTGACAATGAGCTACCTCCCAGCCAGGGAGTTCTCAGAATACCCAGGCATTTTCACCCAGCACAGGTCAAGTGGTTAGTTGCATCATCAAGACCGTGCTTTCTTGAACAAGCTGAACTAGCAGAGCAGTGCTGTACCCCAGACCCTGTGGTTACCTGACTCTTGATGCCTTGCTGAGTGATGAAAGTCTTCAGGGCCCCCGTTTCAGAGTTCTGAGGATAGCCAAAGTCCAGGATTTCTATGGAAGAGTAAAAGATGGTTAGCTCACAGCCACAAGCCAGAGCTGCAACATATAAACACAGTAGCCATGTTAACCATTGCTGTAAGGAAAGCAATGCCTGTGCAATAACTTGCTCATATATTAAGCCTCTGGGTAAGAGGCTGGAGTATTCTTTAGCAAGAAGAGAATAACAAACAGCCCTGCTAAACTAAATTGACTTCCCTGTATAGTATTTTGGATAGAAAGAGTGATGGACAGCTGTCCAGAGCGATCCATTTGCTGGTTTCTAAGCTAACAGCTACAGAATGACCAAGTGCAATACCAGGTATCAGATTAGAAGGGAAGCATCTCACCATCCAGCAGCTCATAGATCAGCACAAAGTTGTTCTTTATGTTCTCCTCGCTGATCTTCCCGAAGTAGGCGGTCATCACGTCACACATCTTGTAAAGAAACTCGAACACCATGGCGGCGTTGACATTCTGCTTGGTGACAGCAGCCAGCCAGATGTTGGAACGCTTGACGTGGAAGAAACTCGTGCGGGCGATGTTGGTGACAGGCGAGCGCACCTGCTGCCGGGCGTGGATGACATTGACGCGGAAGGCGTC
The DNA here is from genome assembly GCF_963932015.1 of Anas acuta. Taxonomy (NCBI): domain Eukaryota; kingdom Metazoa; phylum Chordata; class Aves; order Anseriformes; family Anatidae; genus Anas; species Anas acuta. The sequence goes on from NC_088987.1 coordinate 9,293,172, forward strand.
CACGGCATTCCGCCTACAAGACCACCACCAAAGGAGAGTTAGCACAGTGTCTACAAAAACAAATTCACCATACAGCTCTGCTTATGTGATTACCAAGGTGAACTAAACACACCCAGCTCGCTTAGGAAGGGCGCCTGGGATGTCACAGCCAAGAGGGACAACCGAAGGCTCTGAGCAGAGGTGGACGTTAAATCCTGCACAAACTCCAGGAGAGGAGTTACTGGTCTCTGTGGACCTTTGGACTACAGGGCAATTCTAACTGCAGGCAGAAAGAGAAGCAAGCTAACCTCCACGTGGAGTCAGACGACAAAGGAAAATTCCCTTCAGTTTATTCTGCTAGCACTCCTGATTACCATAGCCAGGAATGAACACTAGAACAGGCTCTGGGGCACGTGTTCTGACCAAACTGCTAGTTAACCTGCCCTGCGTGCCTAAGCCTTCATACCCCTGCCCCAAAACAAACCTGCAGTCTCCCATTATATTCTTTAATGGCAGTTCCCCCCAAATATACCGCTGAGGAAAAGGCAGCAAAACCTACGCAGGTCACCTGATGGATGGCAGTGCCCGGGTACACCACGAAAGGCAGCTTCAGTTTAGACTCATCTCACCCCCATTTCCCAAAGTACCCTAGAGGGCAGGCTAAAAGCAGCAAGCAGGATTGGGAACATTTTGGGCTTTCCAGTTATATGTCCTCTCAAGCCTGCTATGCTTCTGAGCAGGTCTCTGGCAGACAGAATTGGGGTGCCCATGGTGCCACATGTGAGTAGCAACACACTACGTGCACTGGAAGATCCAGTACCATTTACAATGGGAAAGGAGTTCTGCAGGGCAGAAAATGTGCTGCATGAGTTTCTCCTAGCTGCTAACATCTTTAATCCAAACTTGTTTCACTGTCCATACACTAGTGACAGTGAATCCCTCTTAAAAATCCCTCCTAAATAAAACACTGATGTCCCCGTGACATCCTGGTTTCCAACCTCTTCCACACTTTCTCATCCTGCAGCTACACATCAAGATAAACTCCCCAAATTAAGTCAAAATCCACCGATACTAAGACCATAGGAAGGAGAACTGATGGGTTTATATTACAGAACTGAGACTTGGAGCAGTAGCCTACCTACCAAGCCAAGGCACGTCTAGTTGTGCTTTATTTCCCATACCCTTCCTTAAGACTACTCAGAACAGGGGGGCTCCTCGCTGCAGTGTCAAGGCCCCATGGCAAGGAATATGCAGAACCGTGTTTGAGAGCAGACAGCAGTCACATCCTTGCAAGCAAGGATAAAGGCATACAAATGTTCATAAGCACTGAGGGTTGTCAACAGTCCAGCAGACAGTTTGAAAACAAAGGATATTCAGGGGAACATGTGCTGCCATGGCAGGTGTTTTTTCCTTGAAGGTCTGGGTAGACATGTGGAAGCCTCATCAGTAAACACCCTCCCCCATAAGCAAAATTCTGGCCTTCAAATACTTCCCAGGTTTTATTGCTCCAGAAGGCTTGTGAGTTAAATCACTATTTGATTTCTACCTTGTTTTTTCCATAGGAATGTAATTATTCTACTGTAAAATAGCAATATCTAGAAGTCCCACTCCTCCCCTTCAGTAAGCCTCACAAGTAAAGCTCAGCTTGTTCTGGAGCATCAGCCCTCCCGGCCTTCTACCCACTAGGGCTAGCAGCAGAGCCAGCAGTCAGACTGGTGCACGCTAGAGGAGAAGCCTCAGGTGAGTGAAGCTTTTCCAGCACACCAGTTGCCCGCTGTGCAGTGCCGGTCATGGCCTACCCGCGTCTCTTACCTATTGCTACAGCAGCCAATGAGATGGGATGGACAGAAATGGCGCCAGCGGAGAAAGGAGGAGTGACAGCAACAAGAGAAAGGGTTAGAAACACACACACAAGGCACAATGAATCCAAAGAGATAAGGAGAGACCAAACAGCACCCCCTCCCCCTGCTCCGGGGCGCAAAAAGGCCCAGGTAGGCCTGGCTGGAAAGTAACAAGCTGTGGCAGCAATGGAGCCCTCGCAAGGCACAGCGCTGACATGCCATGGTCAGATCGCCAGTGTTGAGACCGGGCTTCTTTGGAATTTCAGGACTAATTGGGTGTTTAGTCCAGATGAGTGGGAGCCACATCACATCATTGGTATCCACGCTGCTCTGCTAACACACGTGGCAGGCCTCAGTGGGGAAAAAAAGAAAGAAACCCTCAATCTGAGGCACAGCCTGGGGACCGCAGAGTACCACTTTTCTTCTTCCCTCACCACAGGGCTGCAAGTCTGAGTGGGCACTGCTATGGCAGCGCTCTCATTTGAGGCTGTTTGGGCTGCTGCTTTCTGGCCTGGTCCAGCCAACAGGAAAAACACCGAGTTTGACAGAGCTTCAGCACATCTGGAGAGAGATGGCACGTCCTGCAGCTTCAGGCACTGCTCTATCCAGCTTGCACTTTTTCCATAATGAACAAGAGCTATGAAGCAGAAGTGATGTCTTAGAAGCTCAAACAAAACACCTACCCCAGTTAAAGTGCATGCAGTTCGTCATGTAAGCTGCTCAGTTTCAAATAGCTTCTTTTTTAAAACAAAAAATTAATAGCTACGTTTTTAAATGCAGGTAGGTTCTCCCAGTGACTACATCACTGAAGAACAAGGCACTTAAGGTCACAATAGAGCCCTCCACAGTATCCTGAATTAAATGCATAGTGCTTTGCTGATATTTTTAAGAGGCTGCTTATGCATGCAGCTAGCTGCTGTATAGACAGATGCACTACATGCACTAAAGCCATTCTTCTAAGTTGCAAGCAAAGGAAGTCCAAGTTCTGTGGGGACTGTTTTCTGCCTTTACCAAAGTCAAGGGAAGTGTTGCTTCATTGACTGCCACTTTTCTCATTAACATTTGAGCTAGTATGTGCTAATTTAGATCCTTAAACTGTGCAAGAGGAGAGGTTCTCATTACCAGAAATGGCTTTTAATCTCTCCCAACTGAGATAAACTCTCCCAAGCCTCCCCCTGAGGCTTCAAGACACCAAAGGGAAGTGCCAAGGCCAAGGAAGCCTTACAGGTCAATCACTCCGAATGCCCATGAAGACAGGCAGCAGCTATGCTCCTTTCCCACTCGGCCTACCTCCCAGCAAGCTAGATGGGCTCAATTCCCTGCACTTCAGATCCATCTGGATTAAAGACTCAAGTGTTCCAGAAATCTATTGACTCATTGTTTTGAGATGGAACTCCTACAGAGGAGAGTACAAACTGCAGGGAAAGGCTGTTCCTTTCCCTACCTCTCTGGAAGTTAGGTAGGGTGCTCAGAGCTCTCAAGTACACCTGGTACTGACGCTAGCATTCCCAACATGAAGTAACAGCTACCTACTTGCTACAGAGCTGAAGATTCTCAGTTACTTGATTACAAGATGTAACTGTTCTAAGACAACTTGTTTTATAAGGTTACATATCCAAAAAATGTAAGCCAAGTTTGATGGCCTGTTTCAGAAGGAATCCAACACCTTGGGAGCAAGCTCCATTAATAGCCAGCACCAGCTCCACTTATCACAAGACTGACAGAGACACCCACAAAAACTGTACAAAGGATTTTATTCAAGGCAACGCTAACTTCAGAAGTTCTAGAGAACATTTGAATCTTTGGCACCTTTTTCCAAAAGACAAAGTGAAGATTGGATCAAGCAGGAAATCCAATTTTTTAGTTTTGCCTGGCCAGCCAGTAAGAAGTACTTCATTACTTGCTGAACGACTCGGTCACTTCACAAGAGGGATGAGCCAAGATAAAAGCAGTGGAAGATCACTACATTAGAAGAACTATTTCACTCTCCAGTTTACATCTCTATGGCCAGAAGGCCCTTTAAAATTAAGAGGCCCTTCTTGAATAAACATCAGTTCAAGCACGGTGCAATCTACTTGCCACAACAACAACAAAATCTTATTGCCAGGAACTGCAGCAACATTGTCTCTAGCTCCACATACAATGTTCTCAAATTTTATCAGTAATCCAACCTCGTTTGGTTTGATCACCACACTATTCATTAATTAGAGGAATTTCCAAGTCAGATCTGGCACATGAATTGCTCTGAAGACCTTCAGCTAGCCAACATTCAAAAGACTGAAAGAATTACTACAGTAGAGAAGAGGCAGAACTTCACGGCCAGCAGTTTTCTGCTTCAGAAGTACAAAAGTACAAAGCTTCCTTGGCTCAGCGCCATGTGGAAGATCAGGGATAATTTGGCCATTCTCACAACTGCTACTTTACTCCACTTAGAACAAGAGAGAGTTAAGGTATCACCTAGTGAGCTTATCACAGGCACTGTTGACCACTGCTACTCCTTCAATGAAGCTGTGAAAGCCTTGGCAAGCTGCTAGTTCTACACCATTTTTAGCCTCCACTAGACAATCCATGTCCGGAAGGGAAGCTCTCTTCAGACTGTCTTGATTGTTTATTACAATTTGTGGCAACAAGTTATCTCACAGCACATCCTACCACTATTTATTTTGAAGACCTTGTAAAAATGTATTTTTCCTAAACTGGGCAAAAGTATCTCTTGCACTTTGAGAGAATGTTTACAGTGACCTTGCTTCCATTAGCTGCATTTTAACTTCATGCTAGCTTCAATTACTAGCTTTCACCTAATGCCTAACAATAATGATAACCACCAGTAACAGCCTTGCTGTGTGAGAAAGCCACTTAAGGCTTTCAGTCCAAGCAGCAGTATCACTTATCAGGCTCCTTAAAGCACTACCCACTGCTCAAAAAACCCCAGTTCTCATAGGGTTCCTTTTGGGAACTAGCAGTTTAAGAATGGTACATACCTAGTCTAAGTGAGTAACAGAACACACTTGTGTGAAGTGCAACATACCTATACCTACTGAAGGCTTTCAGAGATCCCACAACTTGAATTACCCCACAGATGTAAGCTTTTTTACTTACAAGGCTGACATACAAGGTTGGGGCAGAGAACATTAAGTGCGCAGAGGTGGTTACTGGCACTTTGACACTGCAAGCAAAGACCAGAGGCAGTCTTCTGTATGCCTGTACTTGATACTCATCATCTGTGTTTGAAACTAGTTCAGAGCCCTGGTCACAATGCATGGCAGACAGTTCCCACATGACTCCTGTAACGTTTTAATGATTACATTAGGCTGGTAGACTTCTGCAGTGGCAGTCCACATTGGTGAAGCGTTTGGAAAAACACCCAGATCTCTACCATCCAAAACGAAGTCCTAGCTTTGCCTGCAGGTTGTCCTTTACTACCACCTGTAGATGATCTGGGCTTAGTAAGAACTTAGCTATTTCTTAACTAGGCCTAGAGCAGCAAGTTGAGTTGCAGTCTTACATGCATGCACAGCTAATGCAGAACAAAGCAGCTCTGGGTTGTCGTCTGCACCACAGTGAGACAGAAATGCAAAGACCACGGATGCAAAGGAAGCACTTACCCAATGTCATCCCGGTAGACTCGAGAGATTAAAACCTCTCCTTTGTGATTATAGATGAATAAGCCTCCGATCATGGTGGAACTTTAGTCTTCTCTTCCCATGTTGCTTAAGACCTGAAGCAAGAGAGCGCACACGTTAGGCTGCAATGAACAGTACAGCAGGCACAGGCTGACATCCAGCCAGGGCACCGAGAGCTTTTGTCTCACACCTCCACCGAAAGCACTTTGTGCAGTGCCTGCAGTGGTGAGGACCTGACAGCTCACACCTTGATGCCCCAGGAGTAATGAACTCAAGCACACTGCAGGGAAATAGGAGTGGAGAGCACACCCAGAGACACCACTGAAGGTCTGATGTTGCCAGCTCCCTCATTAGTTTATATCGTTATGCCAGGCCAGGGCTGAGGCCCAGCAGGGCAGCTTAACGCTCGGTGCCTGCCTCATGCTTGCAGGAGGAATACAAAGCTCCTTACACAGGGCTATCTGAACGCGTTTTACTCTGGAGAGGAAGGAAGTAGCCTTACTGTTAACATTTGAGGTTATGCTTTTTGTATAGGCTAACTATACTTTTTGTGCAGACTAACTTCACATTCATCCATCAGCACAGATGGATCAAGGCTCAAGAACTGGAAGTGCCTGGCCTCTCCCCTGAATATGAGGAAAAACAGACCTGGAACTGCAAGGAAATCAGAGACCCTTTATTTCCCCTATAAAGCCCGCATCCCCACTGTGACTGCCACACAAATCAGATCACTGCATGGCGGGGTGTTATTAGCAGCAGGTCCACCTTGGTTGATTACTGCCTGCTAGGAAGGCTGCTTAACTTAAGGAGATAATGGATTCCAGGGCAGCAGCCAGTGATCTCGTTGCTCCAGCAATTCAGCCTGCTGGATGAGGAGCCATCAAGAGGAATGCTCCTAAATATCTTTTCGACCAGCAAGTCTACAGATAATGATTATTTAAGCAGCATCTTGACAAAGTTCAACGCTCCTGCTTGGGATCACAGCTGCCTAGCAGTAATGGGCTGTATTGATAACTAGGTACAAAAAGCTAGCTTCAGAGCCAAAACAGAGTGGCCTGGCCACCAGGTGCCACTGGAGCAGATCTCAACCGTGAGCCACTTTAACTGGGGACTAATGTCTTAGACATCATCCCCTTAAACTCATCTTTCTGCAGAGATTGGTTTGAAAAGAGCTTCAAAACTGATAGACATTGAGGCAGATTTTTTATTTAAATAAATATACAGCTTTTTAACCAGATCCCCTTCCTGCAGTCACCCACACTCCTGCTTCCCCTCAGTCCAAGCCATAACACCCATTCAAGCCAGTGCTTGGCCTGCTTAGCCCAGAGAAGAGCACCACAAACAAGATAGGGCAAGGCTTGTCCCCAGGTCTGGGAACCACCATAGGTGCTTCTCTCAGCTTCAGCACTGGAGAGCATTAGATAACCAACCACCTCCGCAGTGCTGCTGGGGAGATTAGCCTACACCCATTTGTCTGGGGTGGGCAGGAAGGATAGGGACAGGCGAGCCTAAAACAGCTGAGAGCAAACCGATACGCCTTTGTGCAGGGACAGCACAAAGCAAGTTGGAGTGACCTTGCCTCGGCTCATCTCAAAGGTCAGAAAAATAATAGAAGAGGAACACACACGGAGGGTCAGAAGGACTTCCAGCACAGAAGCCTGAGGAACTATCTCCTAACGGTTACGTTCAAGAAACTTCAGCAGCTGCCTATCTGAAGGTGGCATTGCAGACACGAGCTCTGCACTAAAAGAAGGTTTTTTTGATAGTGCAGCCACTACTTTTAATTTCAGGAAGACCAAAAACCTTTCACTTCCATCAGTCTTCACACCAACAGCTACATTTTCAGCCATGCCTAATGAGCCCTCAGAGAGCAGCCTTACACATACACTTCTGTGCTACTGGTCTTCAGCTTCCAGATGGCTGCTTCTGCTCATTACAAGGAAAGAAAACACCAGAAATAGTCACCAAGTCAAAATAGTGAGAAACTGAGGTGCAGTTTTCCCAAAACTCAGCAGTGAGCTTCCTGGCTTTTCCTCCCACATTTTGCTGGCTGTGTCTCTGTGGTGTAAATGCCTGAAGTAACTAGGAAAATAAAACTAACATTCACATTTTTAAGGAAAAGGTACAGCATTGAAGAGGCTTTCAGGGTAGGGCATAACTGCATTATCTGAGCGTTCCCTAGGCTCCCAACCTTAGATGCTATCGCACTGGGGAAACTTGGTGTGCTAGCTCTAAGGAACACCACGGAGCGTAGAGTGGAGTGGAGACACCATGGCTAGGCTCTGTAATCAGGTGGGGCCTCGATTGTTCTTGTGCACAAAGCTGCACTTTTTGCCACCCTAAGCCAACGACCTGTCATGTTTTGACAAATGCTGTACCCTAGTGTACTTTTTGCTCATTATAATATCATTATAATACCAAAACACACCTCCATCCCAAAAGCTACCCGCCTCCAAGGTGCGACCACCCCTCACTGAGCATGCGCCCTGAATTTCTCGGAGCCTATTACTTTAAACGGAAACGGGAAAACTTTACACCAATCATAACTAAGATATGCTTGACTAGAGCCACTCAAGCTCCACCTAAAAGATAGAAAATAATATAAATTGGCCCAAGAGAGAGGGGATGTTAGGGAAGATACCATCGTCAGGGGAGATACCATCCCGAGGACATACAACATCCTTAGGACCTCCTGACTCCTGGGATCAGTCGACGGGCTGAGCCTCTCTTCCCCCCCCATTGGGACGCCTTTGGGTGAGATCTGAATATTTGCTTATAAATCTCTATAGAGTCTTTGATCCTTTTAACGCGTTTATTTCTAGGCTGCGCACCTGTAACACCTACCTAGAACCCACACCTAGAACCCACACCTAGAACCCACACCTAGAACCCACACCTAGAACCCACACCTAGAACCCACACCTAGAACCCACACCTAGAACCCACACCTAGAACCCACACCTAGAACCCACACCTAGAACCCACACCTAGAACCCACACCTAGAACCCACACCTAGAACCCACACCTAGAACCCACACCTAGAACCCACACCTAGAACCCACACCTAGAACCCACACCTAGAACCCACACCTAGAACCCACACCTAGAACCCACACCTAGAACCCACACCTAGAACCCACACCTAGAACCCACACCTAGAACCCACACCTAGAACCCACACCTAGAACCCACACCTAGAACCCACACCTAGAACCCCTGTGTATTTCATGCATACTAGCTTGCTTTTGCAGATAGTCACTATCACCGGCAATCCAAAAGAACCTGATTATCTGTTGCTGTAATAAACCATACTTGATTGCATTGTGATAGCTCTCATTAATGCAACTAGGGTGAGGGTGGTTATCCGTGATAGTTCAGTGTTCTGAATCTAACCAGACCCCCAGACGGTTAATGCATTGTTGGTGAATGTCTGAGCGGACCCCCAGGTGGTTAATACGTTTTTGGTGAATGTCTGAACGGACCCCCAGTTTTGGTGAATGTCCGACTGGTTCAGTACTCTGAATCCAACCGGGCCCGTAACGGTTAATCAGCTACACCCCTTTAACGCGACAGTCTCTGGCTATTATCAGGCTGCATCCTGCCACTTGTCAGTGGCTTCACGTCACTGTCATCACCAATTTTTGATGGCCTCAGACTCCACCTAACACAGGAAAGTTTAAAATAACTTTGAAGACTATTTTTGCACCAGTGAAACAGTTATACTAGGACCTTAACGCACTACTTACACTTTAACTCTTGGATGCTTGTCTTAGCATTGCCAAGTTCTGAAACCTCACCTAGAAACAACATATATATTTCTGTTAGTGACTGCTAACTTTAGGATACATCCCACCTGCTTCCAGGACAAGTCACTTGTACCATCATGCAGAAACCAAACCTATTAACATAGGGGCCTGAGACTCCCATGGAATTACAGAGCAAAAGTCTTCTGAAGCTTCTCAGTGCCCCACATGGGAGAATGAGGCTACACACACAGCAAGGCTCACATCTCCATGCCAGAAGACAAAAGACAACCCAGTTGGCCAACAGAATGAGACCAGGCTGTCGAGTTGAAGGAAGTGGCTGTCACAGACCCACAGCTACCCACACAAACTCACAACCCTAGCAGGCACGAAGAAGGCCACTGAAGGGCACAGGGCAGGAACCCAAAAGACCAACATCTATTTGAACAGATGCCCAACAAGTCTGGCAGATGCTGCTGCTGTAATTCAGCAGCCATTTGAAAGGGCATTCACACGGGCCAAACGATGAAAACAGGAACCGTTAAGACAGTGAATGCAACTTGTTGCCTGCTCTAAGAAATTCTTTCCTAATTATTTCTTTCTTTTCCATCTCAGACAAGAGACAAGGACATCTTTCTCAGACTGTTGCAGTGGTGGCTTCCAAATTTGGATACGGACCACTGCTACCAAACGTGAAGCAGTTCTTGCATCTTCCTTCAGGCTTACATTGTACAGAATGGTTTCCTGGAAGCTTATGCAACTGGCCAAAGCCGGATGGTGCGAATCCTACAAAACCTTTCCAGAAGATTCCTAGAAAGCACATCCTAGTCTTTAAAAAAAGTAATCTCCCTCTTGGGCTTTAATGCTGCTTAACTTATTTGTTCTATTTTTAGCATAAGGGAAACATCTGCTTTGATGAGCAACAAGATCAGACACGGCATACAAGACAGAGCATCGTGCTAGCATGACAACTGCTTCCTGAAAGCGCCTTGGTTTAGCTACTTGCTACAGTTCTATAAAAACAGATTGCTGATCAAGCTTCTTGCTGAAAAATTAAAGCCTTCTCTGGAAAACCCAGGTATTTTCAATGGTAATAGAGATAATGAGGTTATCCTCTCTTAGGTTAGAGCATGTTCTGTAATAAGTTACAGCCAGATATGTCATAATTTTTAACTGCATCACAATACCAGGCAGCAGAGTCAACTGCATGTTAGATGAAGAGTAGATACAGGGTGATCCAAATGTTTTTAGTCTCAAAAGTTCTGTTAACACACACAAATACACTGCTTCATCATACAAGCATACTGAGAGCTGACGTTGGGCTTGGAACTTTCCACGTGCAGTCAGCTCCTAAGCAAGCAAACTGCACTAGGTAGGGTAAGAGCCACATTGGTTCACACTGCAGTTCTGTTGGCCCAGTATCTTGCCTCTGGTGCTGGCAATAAAGGGACAGAGATAACAGGAGGCACAGGTCAGGAAATACTCCCCAGCAGATCCCCCAGCAATGGCATGTTTATTTAAGGACACCCAAGGGCTCTTTTTAAGAGTATTTGCCCAGCCTTGTCTTAAATCTGTGCATCAGCAGCATCCCATGGCAAAAACACGCTGTGTAAAGAAACCTTTTTTTTAAAAAAAAAAAAAAAATTTGCTTTTTCTTTTCCTCCCCCAGCTTTAACAGCCTCTAGTTTGTGTACAGGGACAAGAGGTGAAGCACTAGCCCTCATGCTCTCCTTCCAGGCCACTTGGGACTGCGTAGAACTTCTCTATTGCCTTCACTGACTCCTTCCCAGAACAGTACGTTCCCACCTTACTCAGCTGCTCTTCACAAGGAAGCCGCTCTAAGCTTTGGTCTTTCTCAGTGCCTTCCTCTCAAAGTTCTCCTTCTGGAAGGAAATTCAAAACCAAACATTATTGGAGATGTAAATAAACCATGGTATAGATAATATAACAATCCTGCTTTGATCTCTTTTTTTAGTGCCTGACTTTTTAAAAGGAAAAAAAACCTCAGTGTAACTCCCAGATCACACTGAATTCAGTCTTCAAGATGACTGCCCATGTCACAGGTGAAGCAGGGTTTGCCTTTGCTCCCCAGCCTGATTTAGCCAAAGAATCAGGACTGCTCTGCCAGCTGGTTTTACAACGGCAGTCTGCCAGCATAAACGTACCTGGGAGATGCTCACTGGCATTATTTTACATGCAGTACCAGCTTGCCTCCATAGAATTCTCCTCAAGCCTGGAGAACCTGCAATCCTACAGCTCTACACACTGAGCCCAAATCCACATTTAAGTGCAATTTACCTAACTCAATTAGTCAGACAACTGTTAATGAGCTTCCAAGTGCTCAGTAAAGTCACGTGGGCTGGGGACAGTGCATCGATGAAGGTGTTTAGATGACAAACCCAGCTGTATCTGCCATACACAAGCTGTCTTCAGCACTTCAAAGACACATGGAGCATAAATCTCTTGCTGCTGTCCCATCTAATGGCATCAGGAACCGAAGATGTCTCAGGTGCACAAGGTACCCGACACAATTATAAGCAGGTCTTCCTTGCTCTACTTGCCTTTTACACTCTGTCCTCTCAAAGAGCTCGAAATGTCACAAGCATCAACAGCACAAGCGCGTCAGCACAACTGACGGCAAGCTCAGTTTGATGCAGCGGTGCCGTCCTTTCACTCAGCCGCCCCAACCCATCCATGGAGGTTCAGGGGACACGACAATATTCCAGGCTTCTTAGCAAGCCCAACATTTCATTCCCTCCCCACTACTTCCATCAGCTAATCAGACCACGTACCCAGCTGGGAAACTCAAGAGGTGGAACGACTAGCCCAAGGATATATGAACCGATGAGAAGAAAGCTACACAAAGAGCACCATGCACGAGAAAGTTGCTTAAAGCTTAGCAAAGAGAAGGGCTCTTTAAGATGACAATGGCTGTCCTTGAAGCTGCTGCAGTGAAAATAAGCCTGCTTTGTTTTGATCCTCTCCTATGTGTTCTGCTATGAGTCTCATAGATACTGGTTTGAACCACTTCAAGGTTACACGGCAGCTACAATGAGTTTTTAGCGGGGCACTTCTGACCTGGTAAGATCATCCCCACGTTTTAGGACAATGAAGAGTTTTTGTTTCCAAAGCTGGTCTGAGAAGAGCCCAGTGCTTGCAACGGTTAAGAACTGCAGGGAACAGCACTCAGATTAATCTGAGACTGACATTCGGTGACTCACGGCTGTTGGAACCAGAAGGCCCCAGAATAAGAAACCCACCACGGAGCTGGGTTCATCTGTTCGCTGTGCACAAGCGATGTGACTCAGAAAGCTTCCCAGTAACAGGCTTGCTCAATCAGCTTTCTATGACTCACTCAGCTCCTCTCTACAGCCAGCCTTTCCTCGGGAGATCGCCCTGCGTTGTTTTGAGTTTCCTCAGGCTAATGGCTCATTGCAAGACAGTTTAAGAGCAAAGCCCATCACTTTTTAACTGCCTGGAAGCCAAGGTGACTAGCTGAAGCCTTTGGCTTATTGGTCTGCCAGCTGCATTTTCAACCTCGTGCAGCTACGTTCCTCCTGCTTCACAGCCTCAAACATATGGTGACCCACTCCACACTGCTAGCTACAGCCTTGTTTCCCAGCTATGGGCTGGATGGATTTATTCTACTTCAGGTGCAGAGAAGATCCGTTTGAATACTGAATTTGCACCCATTGGTGAGTAATCGCCTTAATTTAGGAACAACGGTCCTCTCCCAACAGCCTCTTCATTCTTTGAGCAGCCAGCCACCAGGGTAGGAGATCAGACCTCTGAACGCCGCTCCTACAAATACCTCAGGCCAGCACGCTTCCTGCCCTGCTGCCAAGAGCTCACATTCCAGTACACTTCCATTCCAACCCATAAATAGAAGGCAGAAGCATCCTGAGGAGCATTGTAGACAGACCACATACTTGAACACGCTTATAAACACACGAGGAGTTAAGGCTACATGGAAATGCTTCTCCACTCCAGTGAAAGTGACAGCACCAAAACACAACTTTTCAGCAACTGTGAAGAAGTTACAGCCTTAGGACAGCCTACATCAAAAAAGGAACATGAAGGATCTCTGGGATAGGGATTTGAACACATTTCAGGAGCTGCGTAACTTAGAAGGAGCAGGATTAGCTGGACCTATAATGACTGACATGGAGATATGCACCCTAAGAAACAAATATCCTCTTCTCCAACCATTTCACTGCTCATGCCATGTGGGGATGTGCTTTAGGGAGTGTTCCTCCCTCGAAACTCCATGACATGTCAGACCGAGCCCCAGCAGCCAGCCAGCTACAGACCGTGACCACGGGAGAAGGAAAAACGCAATAAAAGCATGGTACCTCAAAAAGGCTTTTGTCTACCACAGATGGTATCAGAGATGGTTATCACAGACAGAAAATGCTCTGTTTATTGGGCCTGACCTACAGCCAGTCCCTTTTTGAAAGCCGTCAGACTTTGCCCTTGCAGACCTGCACCGTGCCACGCGTTAGGAATGTGTGCGTGCGGTCAGGAGAGCAGGCTCAGCACAGCCACATCCTGCTGCTGGGCTGGGAGCTGCCCAGGGGGATGCACTAACCCGGTGCTCAGCGAGCAGGGTTTGGGTAATTCCCTCCTCAGCACACCAGGGGCCCAGCCTTTACTTGGATTCCAACTTAGTACAGTTGTAGAAGTGAACATACAGCACAGAGCCTTCGTAGACTAAAGAAGGCAGGTGTGGGGAAGGGACTGACAAGCATGGTTTGTTCCCTCTGCAGCAGTTTTTTTCCCCCAACAATTCTGGAAACATGACACGGAGGAAGGATCATTTCTCCAGTCCTTGTCCAGTGAGTAGGCCTTGCATTTTCTCTCTGCCCAAGAACCAGGAGTAAGAGAAGCACCACTTCAGTACCGTGGTCATCGATCATTAGGGAATGAAGGACAAGCTTGAGTTCCAGCCTAAATCCCAGATGTATGCAGACATTCAAACAAGTGAAGTCCCAAAACCTGAAGTGTTGAAGTGACACCACAGAGCCCATCAATCCTTCCTGCGCCAGCCAAACAGCGCTAGCTTCAACCCACACTGCAGACTTCGAGCACAGCTGTCTGCCTTTTGTAACTGTATTTGCAGAACCGAGCACTAAAAAGCTGATCTGCTCCAACTCACTGCTCAGGAAAAATAGCAAATTGCTAGTGGAATGAGGCAACACGCCTGCAGGAACTGCAGTCTCACGTCCAGGCAAGAGATGCTTGCTCTAGCCCTAGAAGAATGAGGCACTGGCTGGAAGAAACACGTCACTAGCAGCGTGCCTACAGCCTGGAGTCCTGTAGCAGTACACAGCCACCATGCAACATGAGCATCTATTGGTATTTTTTGCCACAAGGAAGAGTGAACGCAGCTCTCTGCAACACCCCAACAGGTTCCCTTCAGCACAGTCAGCACCCACTGAGTTCTCCATCCATTTTAAAGCACACCTTTAGGACCAGCTGTATTTATGTCCCTGTGCGTTTGGTACTCTCACCAAGACCCAAGGGACTTTGCTCAGGACCCAGCCACTCCGGGCTGTGTCACTGCCACTGCAGGGTGAGGAGTTTCCTCCCAGCACAGCCACCACTCAGCTTGAAGGAGAGCAGAGGACAACACTTATTCCTCTACACGATGCTTATTCCTCTACCCTACACAGCACGGCTGGGGAGCAGCAATCACAAGTCAGCCAATAAGCTGGTGTAAAACAACCAACCCCTTTAGCAGTCTATTAAAAGAAAGTTTGGGTTCTGACTTACCAGCAAGTAAGCCCGCTGTGCATTAATGAGCTTACCCAACTAAGCAGTTCAAGGTACATTAGCTGCCTCAGCTCACAGCCAGGAAGAAGCCAGCGCTCACCCAGAGGACTGAGGGCAAGTCAACTGCAACCATTTCCGCATTCCCAAGTCACTATGGCCTTGGACAAGTGACAGCAGTTGAAGCAGGAGGGGGATTAGCCAAGATGCTCGGGCAAACTGGAGTTCCTTAGGAAGCCGATCCTGCCAGGCTGGCACTGGTGTTATCAAACCAGAGGCTTAAGGCTTACATCGATGTCACCACCCCAGCAGCTAATCCGAGCGCCTAAGCTTTGCTCTGAGGGTTGCATTAGCCACCTTCCAGGAGGCCACTGGCTGCGCCTGGTTTTAAAGAGTAGCTGCAATCACTTCATCCTGGGGAAGACAGGCTGCGTGATTTAATTAAGAGGCATACCGCGAGCTAAAGAGCTACCGAGATAAACCCATCAGATTCAGAGGAACTGTTCCTATTTTAAACCCAATCCCATAAATCCCCACAACTGGTGGGCAGCGAGAGAAGCACGTTCAGCTCCTACCAGGCTGTCCTCCTACAGCCTGTTTCTGGGTGCCATGCAGCACGCAGGCAGTCTGGTGGGCAGCAAGAGAAACCCTGACAGGAAAATGTGGCCAGCTCCCTTAACGCCACCGAAACTGCGTTTAACACACCCCTCTGCCTTACTGGAGTCCAGCCTTATCTGAATAGCCCCAATTACTTCTTCCACCTCTAGTGGCTTTGTTCCAAGGCAGTTTTAAAGTCAGTCTGAAGCAGTTTCCATTCTAGAAGTCTGAGCAGTGGCTTCTGTTCCATTCATCTTCTAACTGAAAAGGCTGCAGATATGAGCTGTAGTTCACCACAGACCACCAACAGCCTAGGTGCCTCGACCTGCCAACGTACCTCTTTCTGCTGTTCCTGTGGGGCAGGTAACTGCCTTCCACATTCTGTGCCTCAGCCTGCAAGCTCCTAGCTAAGCTGCCAACCTGCTGAGATGGAAATAACATTGCTTATTCACAGCTTTTCGTTCTGCAGGTCATCCTCTAGAGAAAAGCAGCTGACTCCACCTGCTATACGTTGGCACCCTAGGCTGCATTTCTGGCCATCCTTGCATCTACGCCTAAGAACATCCTTAAAATACACCAACAGCCATTATAAACTCAGCAAACTGATGGAAGGCGCTGTGCTGTGCTAGATAGTCTTGTCGCATCCCTGCGCCAAGTGATAATGCCAAGAAAAGTTTAACTAGGGTCAGTCACATGAAGTTTCTTTACAGAAAGAAATTTTGTTCACTGATTGTTCCCATTCCTTGAGGAGAGAAGCCAAGATACTATCAACCCCCAGAGAGCATTTCCTGTCATTTGTGCTTCAAAAAACTGGAGATGCAATTCTTTGCAGCCTCAAGACTTAAAAGACTAAAATTGTGTTATCTCAGGAGGAGGGGAGAAGCCAGCCATAATACCCTTCAAGGATATCTCAAATGCTCTCCCTGGAAGGAAATATGGCCAGCCCGCAGCCCAAAGAACGCCGGGTACCTTGTCACTAGATGTCAGTAACATGGCACTTCCTACAGAGGAGAAACGATGCCTCCCCTCTGACAGGGAAAATATGGAAGCAGGCAGCTTGGCAGCATCTCATCAGGCTGGTGGTTGTCCCTGCAAGCAAAACTCACAGGGACGAGCCCAGCTTTTACTAGAGAAAAAAGCAGTAAGCACAGTTCTGACAGCAGTCACATCGCCCAACAAGCATCGTGCCCACAGGAGCCCAGATGGGCTTAGAAATCCATAACGCCCAGACCTGCGAGTCGCCAAAACCATCCAGACGTGCCTATCTGGGAAAGTTCCAGGCTCAGATTTTGGCAGCCGCAGGCGAAAACTTCCCAGCAGCTTTGTCATACTAAAGCAAGCAGGGAACAGCTCTCGGAAGCACGCAGCTGAGAGGGAGAAGGCGAGATGAAGAGAGGCATTTCCTACCGGGGAGAGAAATCAGCTGCAGCAGGACGATAAACAGAGGCTGCGCTTCCTGCAGCCTCCACAGCCCAGGGAAGGGAAGAAAGGATGTGGGGAGGCAGCGGGGGAGCTGCTGGAGCGGGGACCGCTCGGTGGGCTCTCCACAGAGGAAGGCAGAGGCTGGGAGCCGTGCCCCAGCTAATTCGTGTGGAGAAACCTGAGGGAAATCCCTGCCCGGCCCCGGCCCCAGCCCTTTGCTCGGGCTGCCCGAGCCTCTCAGGGCTCCTCCATCCCCACCCGCACCCAGCCCGGCCCGACCACCGCAGCGCAGCCACCAGACGCCCCCGCGCAGCCAAAAATAATTAAAAAAAAGGCAAAAAACGGGCAAAAAGCGGATCTAGGCTGGCGAGGCCGGGGTCACGGCGCAGCCCCTCGATGACAGAGAGCCCTCTCGGGGGAGCCCCACCGCCCTCCCCCAGGGCACAGCCCGCCCGGGGGGCGCCCCCAGACCCCCCTGAACCCCCCCGAGCCCCCCTCAGCTCCTGCCAGCGCCGCGGGCCCGCAGCCCCCCACCCCCGGCGGGCGCTGAGGGAGCCGCCACCCACCATCCTCCAGCCACCCCCCCGGCTCCGGGCGATGCAGCGAGACTCCCCGGTGCAGAGAAGCCGCCCGAGGGGGATGAAACGAGCGGCTCGGCCCCTGCAGAGCGCGGAGCACCGGCGCGGAGCCCCCTCACCTGCCGCCGCCCGCCCGCCGCTCTGCCGCCCAAGATGGCGGCCGCCGCCCCCCCCCGCTCTCCTCAGCGCCCCCCCTATCACTGCAGAGCCGCCTCCGCGCATGCCCCGCCCGCGCCCCGCCGCCAGCGCGCATGCGCCGAGGGCAGGGCGGGCGGCGGGGGCGGGCGGCTCCGCGCGGTGCCTGCTGGGAGTTGTAGTCCTGTGGCGGGGGCGGGGGGGTGGAGGGTGGGCAGCGCCCGAGCGCCCCCCCCCCAAAGCAGTGTGTCAAGGGGGGGCTGCCCCCAACCCAGAGGGGCTGGAAGGCACCGTGCTGCTGGTCCCCGTCGCCCCCCGTGGCGATGAGACCCCCCCCCGGGGCTCGCCTTGTCCCCAAAAGGGCAGCCAAAGCCTGCCTGAAGCCCCCCGGGAGAGCCCCACAAAATGGGGGACCCCACAGAAATGAGGGACCCTACAGAAATGGGGAGACCCCACAGGAAAGGGGGTACCCCACAGAAATGGGGGGGCCTCCATAAAATGGGGGACCCAGGGAGCCCCGTCCCGCTGGGAGCTGGTTGTGGAGAGGACACGGGAAGGAGTGCAGGGGAAAAAAACACCACCACAAAGCAGGAGTCCAATAAAACTATGTTTATAAATAAAAACAAGGAGGTTTGGATTCGTTCGTATAAAACCCAGCGGGCAGGCAAGGGAGCGAGCGGTGGCCGGGGAGGCTGCTGGGTGGCATTAGGGGCGAGGGGGGGGACAGTGCCACCCCGGGCCGGGTGAGCTGACCCCATGGGGACAGGAGGGGCTGCAGGGGGCAAAGGGATGGCACGTGAGGCTGGCTGAGGGGTCGCGGGCACGATGTGGGCCCCACAGGAGCAAAATACGCGTCGTCTCTGAAGTATAAAACTGCAAACACGAAAAGACCGAAGGAGGCAACGCGCGCGGATGGGGGTTGTGGCGCCGAGCGGAGCTGAGGGTAGCGACGTACCGAGCTGGGCCCCCGGCCCCTCTCCTTCCCACAGCCCAGCAGAGAGAAGAGGAAAGGCTCCAGGATCCATGAGAAGAAGGAAGAAGGGGAGCAAGCGGACTCGCCTCGCTGCCTGCACCCTTTCGCTCTAGGCCCCAACCCAAAGAGCTCCCCCCGGGTACCGTAGGCAGGGGGGAGCGGGGCAGTGCCAGCCCTGTCCCTCCTGGCAGACAAACACGGGGGACCTCCACATCCCCCAAAAGTGTGACAGCGAACCCTCGGTGCCCTCCCTCTCCTCCTGGCTGCACCCCGGGTCTCAAAGAGGGCACGCTGCCTGGCAGGACTGAGGCTGGGCATAGCTGCCCGAGGGACAACCCCTACAAATGAGGGGCAGCAGCAGCCTGGGCAGCAGGGCAAAGAGTAGGGTGGAGGCTGAGGTCCCTGTAGAGGATCCCTCAAGCCGGGCAAGCTTTCACCCCCACAACCCCAAGCCACACAAGACCCACAGGGCAGCGCCAGGCAGGGACCTGGCCCAAAGGGGAGGCAGGAAGGCAGGGGCAGCATCTCTCCCCTCCCCGGAGGCACTGAAGCCCTGGAACATTCACGCGTTGGCCAAAAGGCAGCTACAGAGGGATTTAAAATGCACGTAAGGCCGGGCCCCGCTCCCCTCTCAGGGCATCTTCCGCTAGGGGGAGAAAAGCAGCCATCTTCAGCGCCATGCGCGCCCAGCGCCCTTGGAGCTCCGTGTCCTTCTGTCGGGCCACGCCACGCTCCAGCTCTCCCCCCTGCGGGCGGCAGGCTCAGAGAAAGTCAAACACCCCGTAATTCTTTGCTGCTTGATAGAAGAAACACAAAAGGGTGAAAAGAAAGAAGAGATGTTTAGGGCGGAAGGACCGAGAGGCGGCAGCGACACACGGGCAAGCAGCACAGGGCGCCGGGATGGATGCGGATTAATGGGGTTAGAGAGGACGGCAGGAGGGAATTACCATCGGCAATACACAAGTCTGGTGGCGGGATGGGCTGGCAGCGCTCAGCAGGCCTGCCAGGCCCGTCCACCCCGCTGGAGGAGGGATTAGAATCAAGGTTTAGTTCCATTTATTTTTTTTTTCCCTTTTTTTTTTTTTTTCTTTTAGTTATCAAGACCAAAAAAAAAAAAATCCCAAAAAAAAAACAAGGGGTGAAGCCAGGGCTGGTCCTAGGAGACAAACGACGGGGACGGAGGTGGGGTGGGGAAGGGGAAAGGAGGGGCAGCAGACAGACAGGGGACGGGCGCTTCACATTACATCCACAAAGAACTCACTGGGGTTGCCCATGGCCATTCGGAAGGACTGTCTACTGGCTGTCAGTTCGGGGGGCACAGAGGCCAGGTCACGGCCCGGCGGCGCCCCGGGGGGCCCCATGGCTGAAGGCGGTGGTGGCATCAGCAACATGGGGGGGCTGAAGAGAGGGGGGAGGCCGGGCGGCCCGTACGACTGCTGGCTGTGGTGGCTGCGGATGCTGTGAGCCAGGGAGTGCTGGCTCCGCTGGCTGTGCTGGCTGGCGGGCACCGAGCGCTCGCTGGCCGCGCGCTCCCGCCTCATGCTGCTCCTCGTGGTGTGGTCCGACTCGCTCCCGCTGCCTCCTGACTTGGACTCCCCGGTCTTCTCTCTCTCCTTCCTCCTCTCGCTGCCGCTGCGATTGGAACCGCTGCTCCGGCTCCCTGCGAAGCGCACGGGGTAATGTTAGGTGACGGCTCTGGGAGGCCAGGAGGAAAAAGGAGCCTCCTCGGGGCAGGAAAGGATTATGGCACGCTGCAGCGCAGCCCCTGCTCTCACTCTGTGAGTTTTGAGTCCCGTAACCCTCCTGGGATGCACCTAAATGCAGGCTTTTACTCTCACTCCCACCACGCACAGGGGTTTGTCTAAGGGAGCCATCTTATCCCGCTGTTACCCTGTACTGAACAAGGCATCTGCCCAAAAAACACAAATTTTTGGTCCTTTTCACTCACCTTCACTGTGCTGGCTGCCCGCACTGCCCCCTCCGTAGCTGTAGCCTGGGTCAGGGAAGCCGGGGTGGGGGTTGTAAGGGTGAGGCGGTGGATACTGGTACGGGAAAGCCATAGGCCAGGGGGCGGCTCCTGGGTGTGGGAGCGGAGCCAAAGTGTCCTGATCGGAGGCACCGCTGGAGCCGTCGTGATCGTGAAGGGACAGGTTAGCCATGTCTGCAAGACAGCAGAGGAGAGGGTTAAGCCAAGGGTAAAGAGCCACGTGTGATTAAGAAGTTCTGTGTCCACCCTAATGGGGATAACGAGGGGGTAAAGCAAGGAGATGAAAGAAGCTGGCACTCTCCCTGCTTGGCCATATAACCATTTGTGCTTCCCAGCTGCACAACAGCCAGGCTGGGCAAGGCTGAGCTGTCCCTGAAACTGAGAAACCACCTTGGTGGGCAAGGACCTGCCAATTACTCCCCCCATTCCTCTTATTTCGGTGGAACCCATGTTTCTGAGCACCAGCCTCTTGCCAGCGCTGGAAGTTCAGAGCCTGAAAATGGTCAGAAAAGACTTAGATTCTGCTTTGCCCAGGTGACAAGGTACCAAAGCAGGTGACATTGTCAACACTGCTTCCAACTTCACAGCTCCAGCAGCATGATAAAGGAGCTGGGATATTCTTCATCACACTCTGCCAGGGTCTGCAGAACAAGGGGCCCAGTAGGACCCTGTCCTGCCCCCATCCTCTCCCTCCCACCCATTCCAGAGCAGAGCCCAGTTCCATACTTCCACAGAGGTCCCCGAAGATGTAATAGCACTGCTCGGAGAAGGTGATCTTGTTGACGGTGTGTCGGATGTAGCCAGCCTTCAGCAGGTTGCTGGCATATTTGCGGGATTCACGACGGTCTGTAAAGCCCTCCACGTGGTGATACAGCCAATCCACCACATCCGAACCTGCCACCGAACATCAGAGTTAAACACAAGAAGGGAGAGGAAGGCAGTCACCCTCGAAGCAGTGGGCCACATCTAGCCGTGACAGCCATAGGTTCAATTTGTGACCCTGGCCTGATTAACAGGCAGTTTTCAGTGAGGAGATGCTCCTTTCATGAGCATTTGCTTGGGAAGCAGGCCACCCACTCCCCGCCTCTGCTGGAGTTGGAAAACAGCTTTCTCTTACCGATGAAAGCATTGGGGATGGTGATCTTCAGCCACATGCGGTCCCGCACCTCCAGGCCTGACTCTGGGGAGGCCATGGCTTTGACAATGGTGGCCATGTCGCTGTGAATGGACAGGTGAAAGTCATCGAGGCCTGTGGTGGGGACAAAGGGAAAGGAAGCCGAGATGAGAGGGGGGCAGAAAAGGCAACAGCACCACGTGGAAGAATCACACACACCGGAGGAATGGGTCAGGGAACAATACATCGCAGACAGCCCCAGGGGCATGCTGGCGTAACCCCCCTCCAGTGCTATCCTTCCCAGGCCAGATGTTTTTTTGCACAGGTCCTGTGCAAAACCCAAGCTAGAGTCTCCGTTCTCCCAGCCTGTCTCAAGCAGCTGAGATCCACAAGCTGCCAGCTGAGCCCACAGAGCCCAGCATGGGAATTCGTCGCTCCTCAAAAACTTAAAACCAACTCCTGTCTTTTTGCCTCACTTGAACTCTCTAGACCGTTCCTTCAGGGTTCTGCATGCTACAATCACCCAAAACCCTGAGAAAGGAACCAAAAGAGTCCTGCTGTGCTCAGCAGGCCCCCACCCCGCTGCAAGAGCCTCTCCATCCTGCCCTGGCTGTTGTCTGGGAGGGCCTTGCTTAATCCCTCTGGCCTCACGCTCTCAGCTGGTAACTCCCTGACTGCTCTCGGAGCCGTTTCTCTGCAGCTGCCACAGCTCCTGGATCGCATCCAGGATCTCCTACTCTCCTTAAGCAGAAGGTATGAAAATGTGGTCTAAATTCACCCAGCCAGAGCTCGCGTTGATCCAGGCACCTGCCTGGTGAGGGCTGCCTCCCTCCCAGTCCCTCGGCAGGGCAGACCTGGCCCGGCCCAGCTGTCCCCAGGCAGATGTATTGCTCCCCTCAGAGCACAGTGAAGGCGTGGAAGCCGTGCAGCGGGAGGAGCACGGAGGCACGAGAAGAACTTACGTTCGGTCTCTGGGATGGAGCTGGTGATGGAGGAGCTGGTGGAAGTGATTGTGCTCATGGATGGACTCATACCGTACGCTGGGTAGGTGCCAGTCATCGCTGCCGTGTGAGACACCCAGGCTGCCGGGTCAATGGGCCGGATGGGCTCACCTGCAACGAACAGAGAGTCAGTTAGCAGCTCTAAGAAATTCTTTCCTCATCAAATCAGCCTCTGGGGGAGGGACGGGGACTCAGCACAGCCCATTGCATCCCCAGCATCTGCCGGGACTCACCCGGATCGGAGCATGGAGAGTCTGGCCCAGCCCAGATCCGCTGGGGAGCAACTGGGAGAGAAAGAAGAGAGGGAGGGTCAGCAGGACAGGTGCAGAGGGAGAGATCCCCCTATGGCTCAGGGAGGGGTTTCTCTTTCCTCTGGCGCCCCGAGCAAGTGACCTCCCTGCCCCAGTGAAACGCGTCCCCAGCGTGATGTGGGAAAGAGGGCTGGGCTCGTGGGCATTTGGGCCTGGGAATTGGACATAGCAGCCTCCCTAGAGGAGAGCTGAAACCCCACCAAACCCCGATTCAGTGCCACAGGGAGTCACACACACACACAGAAGGAACAAGACAACAACCAAGTAAGTGCTTAAGGCAGGGCTCTCACATGAGCTGGGCACCAGCGTTAAGGGTGGGTCAGCTATCCACTTACTCCTGGGTAACGAGAAGCAGCCTCGGGGGCTGGGGTCCCAGCACTTGGCCACCGTCAGGGTGATGGGCCTGCAGCAAAAAGGCACAAGTTAGAACAAGAGCCTGGTGAAACAAAGCCCTCCGTGACCCACTGCAGTTGCTGTATGCTGGCTCTCTCCTGCCAGATGGGGAGAAGCTGCCAGTACAGCGTCCTTGTCCCTCCCCAGCTACAATTTTCCTCAGAGGCATGGACAAACTGGAGCAATAACCCTCCTGTTAGCCAGGCTATGCAAAAAGATAATACAGTATACCCAGAAAAAGGGACCCCAATTTGTCACCACTCTGTCGGCTGCAATTCCTGCTTTGGGTATGAAAATCTAGGAATCAAAGCAAGGCCAAAATCCTAAGTTCTGGGTTCCTGCACACCTGCTGGCAGAGGTGGCTGGAAGACATGATTTGCACGCCCCAAACACACCCCACACAGCTGCCTACGGAGGTAAGAAACAGCCTCGGTACCTACCCCGGCTTGTGCACGATCTCCCTCAGCACCCGCACAGCATCATCGTTGCTCATGTTCTCAAAGTTGATGTCATTCACCTGCAAACAACACCAAGGGGTGAGTCCCAGAGATGCGACCAGAGGCTGAGCTCCCCGCTCAGCTCAGCAGTGACTCAGCTTCCCTCTGCCAAGAGCAGCTTCCTGGGTTTTAGCCTGCCAGAGCGCGCAGGGAGGCTTCTGGGTCTTTTCTTGCTGCTCTCCCAGCCTCAAAGATGGAAGCACGTGGGCGTGAAGTACCTGCAAGAGCATGTCTCCTGGCTCAATCCTGCCATCAGCTGCCACAGCACCGCCCTTCATGATAGAGCCAATGTAAATGCCTCCGTCCCCACGTTCATTGCTCTGTCCCACAATGGAAATGCCCAGGAAATTGTATTTCTCTGCAGGGATGGAAAGAGAAAAGAAGTAAGACACCAGAAAGCAGCAGGCACCAGTTAGCCCTAACTTCAGATGAACCACGTAGTAATAATGGGCACTTGCACCCCTCTCCCTCCCAGCGAGACCTCCTGGGATGCAGAGAAGCTCTTTGAGATACTCTTTTTTTCTTTGAGAAGCTCTTTGCTTCAAGGCAAGCCACTTTCCTAAGGAACCCATCCCTCACACCTCCCCGTATGTGCTCTCTTCACCCCCTCCCCAGTTCCTTCTCCCCCACCCCACCTCGCCCTGGAAGGACTGCAGGCACAGCTCCCACTCACCCATGTTTAGCGTGACAGTGATGATGTTCAGGGACATGGTGGAGTCTGTGATGCTGCTGAAGGACGATGACTGCAACAGAAGTGAAACAGGAGATGTCCTATGGTGCCTTAGTACCATCCCAGCCCCTTCCACCTGCCCCCTGTGACACCACAGCCACAACCCACAACTCCAGCCTCATGCTGGGAGCTTTGCAGAGCTAAAGGACTTCAGCACAGCCCTTACGACCCTCCCACAGCCAGGTCTGTGGTCCCATTTCTTGGGCTACATTGGACCCACTGAAGGATCCGCAGCATTTTATGAAATCTCACTGCTTGAATTCAACCCGCCCACAGCAAACCCAGCTGTATCCCTGATCAGCCCTGGAGCACTAAGTGGAGAGATCCACCAGGCAGCCCACCCTGCCCTGCACAGCCCTCCCTCGGGATCCACAGCCCCATGGTACCCGCTCAATGCGTGGAGCCTTCTGTTTCCGCCGGCGTCGCTTGTGCCTCCTCATCAGACGGGAAGCGCTGCTTTGCTCTGTTGAACTGCTGAACCTAGAGGCAAAAGCCAGAGTCAGCTCTTCTGCTGCTGGGGTGGTGGCAGAAAGTCACAGAAAGACACAGAAAAGGACACAGAACAGAGAGCTGCAGGGGAAGAGGAGAAGGGCATGTTTGTGGGGGATATGCTGGGTGAGCTCTGAGATGACAGCAAGCCTGAGTATGGACGCAGGAGCCTGGAATTTCTATGCCCTGCAATGGCATCTCTGTGCTGAGAGGCAGGGGGAAGCCAGTGTTCTGCCAAGATCCAAGCTCTCCTACCTGCTTGTGGAGTCATCTTCATCGGAATCGAAGAAGCTGGTGGTCTCCAGCTCACTGCTCATGAGCGTGGAGGAGCTTTCGTACCCGCCCAGGTCTCGGCGCCGCTCTCCCTTCACTGTACCGTTCACCCTGGGTGCTGTGAAACAAGACGACTCAGCGTGCTTGAGACAGACCACGGGGAAACATCCCCTTCCCCTCTGCAGGGCTCATGGAAACCTTCTCAGAATTAATCTGGCCATCAGACACCATCTAGAACAGCCAGGCTCTGAGTCCACCCTGGGATCAGATCCATTTTTTGTGGGTTACCAAACCTACCCCACTAGAGGATGGAGAAAAGGCTGATGGGCCATTAGGAACAAGGCTGCTAAAACTGCAGAAGACTGCTGCAGCTGAACTGAGGCAGAGCGAGGAGCAGCACAGCGTGACAAGGCTACAGCACGCTCCACTTGTCAACTAAGGAGTAAGGATATGCTGTCTCTGTCTTGCCCCTGAGACTTCTGCAGGAGATGTCTCCTTTGCCCCCAAGGGTTTCATCACCAAGCTCTGATGCAACACAAGGGTCACATCCTGCCTCCAACTTGAGGCTCTTCTGTGCTGGGAAGGATCTACAGAGCAGAGCTGCCCCGTGTCTGCAGCTCGTGCCCCACACCATGCCCCAGCCAAGCCCAGCAGAGCTCTTGCCGCGTTTCCAGCACTCACCATGCTCAGGCCCATCTTTCCGACGAGGTCGTTCCCTTTGCGATGACACCACTGAGTCTGTCTCTGTCTCGTTGTCCAAGTTTTCCCGACTGCCCCCAGTGTTAGGGCTGCAATGAAGAAAAGGAACAAATGTCCAACCAGGCCCAGCCTCAGCAGGCTCTCTCCACCAGCCAGCACGAGTCCCCAGCCATCGGTTATTTTCCCCTTCTGAGGGACAGGCATAGAGGTGGTGGGGAGCAATCACAGCGCACCTACGAGTGCAAGGGAGAGGACTAGGAGAAGCTGACCTCTCTGCCAGCTTCCCTGCACCACCTTCAGCACGTCCTTGCTCCCTGAATTACGCAGCTCCACCTGGAAGCTGCTCCCAGCCCCGCCACCCTCCCTGTGCTGGCTGTGATCCCTGCCAATTCGGGGAGCAGCGTCCCAGCCCTTGCTCTTCCCACCCCGCTTTACAGCAAAGCCACCACGGGTCCCGCAGGAACCGGGACAGGGGTCTGGGTAACTCACTGGAAAGAGGGGGGCCTGGAGTCTCCGATGCCTCCCGTGCGCTCCATGGACGGCGGCAGCTCTGTCTGGTTATCGGCACAGACCGACCCCGCGTCCGAATGGGATCCCTCTGCAGACACCAGCTGGGGGGACGAAACAGAGGATGAAATGGCTGAGGGAGGGTGAAAACACCTGCAGGAGTGGCCAGAGAAGCTGGCCGAGAGCCTGTCCGGCCCAGGATCCCGTCTCTGATAGTGACAGCAGCAGATGCCTGGGAATGGGTATGGAAAGGCCAAGCACGTAGCAAGGTTCTCCCTCGATCCTTTCCAGAATTGCTGTGTCTCGGCAATCCCTGAGCCAGCAGCGAGGCCCAGGAGGCTGACAGCCCTGCGCAGAGACCGACGGCACCTGCACACCCCCACGGCACAGCTCCTAAGCTCGGGTAACCTCAGCACGTGTCTTCGTGGCGAGGAGAGGATCCCCAAGCTCTGCCTCCATCGGAAGAGACCGCTACCGGTCATTCCTTCTTCCACTTCAACCAGCACAGCTTGGCCTGCAGGCCCTGGGACCCAGCAGGGCTTTCACATTCCCAGCCCGTGGGAGCTGGGGATAACAGCTCCACGCTGAGGATGGCTTTGAAATACTCCAATGTGTGTTTTTTTTTTTTGTTTTCCACAAGTCCTGTGCAAACTTTCAGCTTGTGCCCAGCTAAGCCACCTGGGCACTGCCTCCAGCCAGCTGCTGGGAGGCTCAGCGCTTTCCCTGGTGCAGAAACTCAAAAAATGGTCAAAAACCAGGAACAATTTCTACTGGCTGTGCTTTGAGGCAGCCCAGGCTTACCTACACGTGTCTCTGGCTCTCAGATAAACCACCACTTTCAGGGCTCAGGGAACAAGACGGAGCTTCTCCTGCAGGAATGGGCTCACCAAGGGGATGAAACTGCTCAGCTGAGCTCACGGGGAAGTGATTCCCCAAAATCACTCCTTATGCAGGTTTGCCCCCACCTCTGAGCTGCACCGTGCTGGGCTAATTCACATCGGGCAGGGCAGAAAAGCAACAAAAAGCCTTTTCTGTACAAGAGATGTTCAGGGACCTCCACAGCAGAGCTGACAGAGCCCAGAAAGGAGCCCTCCCTCCTTTAAGCCAGGGAGCAAGTCCCTGGGGAAAGGCTAGAGCTCAACAGCTCTAGCTCAACAGGAGGGACCCAACAGATCATCACGGGGCAAAGGGAGAACGCTCTGCTGCCGGGGAGGCGCTGGGAACAGAGACAGGGGTGCCAGGGAGACAGAGCAGCCCCGAGAAAGCCTCAGCCCAGGGAGCAGACAGGGCAGAGAGCACCCGGGGCTGACAAAAGCTGAGGAGCTCGTCCTGCAGGCCCCGGGACAAGCCCGACAGCTCCTGCCCTGCAACTGCCGAACCAGCTCTGGTCTCACACCCAGCTCAGCCTCCCTGCCTCCAGCGAGCCCCAGGCACCTTCCCAGGCCACATCCCACTCCCTGAGGGCCACGTCCCTGCTCCGGCAGCCACGGGGAAAGGAGATGCTGGAAGTGGCTGGCACTGCCTAGGGAAAAGTGATAATGCTCTGCGCTGGAGTTCAGACCAGGCAAATAAATCCGGTTGGAGAGAAGGAGCTGCAGGCAGCTGCCAAACAGCACCGAGGAGAGGAGAAGAGAGGAGAGGGGTGGTCCTGAGCAAGGGACTGATCCTGCCGTCCTCCTGGGGCTGGGATTTCCTCCAGGGAAGGTATTGACAACCACCCCACGCTCCTCCTGCCCCTTCCACCGTCAGGAAATATTTGCTCAGCCCCAAGCCCCTATCTCCCCCTCTAGCCAAACTTAGTACCGAGCTCCTAAAATAACCTCGTTCCAGCCTGTCTGGCACAAGCAAGTGCTTCCCCCAGCCCCAAAGCACTCACAGACAGGGAGACTCCCAGCAGGGAGAGAAAAAGGGTTCATTAGGGTCTCAGGGATCTCTGAGCCTGCTGTCACCCTTTGTGCAGGAGCGCTGATGGAAGCACAGACCCCGGGCACAACGAGCAGCCAGGGTTTCAGAGGCTGCTGCAGCAGCAGCGCGGTGCCCTGGCAGATGGAAGCACACCCTAATGGTCTGCAGGCAGCTCAGAACAAACCGTGCTGGGCCCGTGCCACTTGCACTGAGCCCTCGGCCCCAGAAAGCCACTGCAATGAGGGCAGGCAGCTGCATGGAGATGTGAAGCGCAATGAAAAGCATGCCAGGTTTAAAAAAAAATAAAGAAAAAGTGATGGAAATGGCTTGGAGCCTTTGGGATGCTCTGGCAGAGCACGTGAAAACAGAAATGGAGGAGTGGGGAGATGCCTGGGGCCGTGTCCAGGCCGTGCTGCCAGGGGTCCTACAGCCGCTAGAGGGAGGGCAGCGCAGCACGGCCGCTCCGTGCGGGAGCCTCAAAACCTCAGCACCCTCACTGCTGGTGAGACCTTGCTGTTTGATGCAGGGACAGAGGTAGTTAGGTCTCACCCAGCCCGATTTGCAAGAGGCTGGAGATTTTTCATTGTTTATGGGCTGTTTGTTGGCACCCAGGGCTTGGTTGTGTTCCTGGGGTAGATGCACACACGCTGATCAGCACAAACTGCAGCTCAGCAGCGGGGAAAAAGGGATAATGGGCCGTGGAAAACCAACACCCTCTCCTCCCCCAAACAGAGGGTCCCCGCTGGGGCCGAGGCAGGCATGCGGGCAGGGGGCAGAGCATGTGCATGGCACGGCACGGAGGGAGAAGCTTGTCCTGCAGCTGCCCAGGCAGTACCTTTAGTCTTCAAGGCAGCCAAATCCAGTCCGCTTCACCAGCACTAGAGTCACTTAAAGCCCTTTGCGCCAGTCACCGCAGCGGGACTTTCCTTGGGAAGCTGACCCTGCCGTAGGGGCACACGGGTTACAGGCTGGGACCACCACCTCTGACAAAAGCATCTCTTTACGGTGAGCTCTCCGCAGAGGCATCATCCCACGTCTTGCCCGGCCCGGGGGGACCCAGCAGCACGCGGCTCAGCCTCCAGCAGAGAGGCTGGAGCACGGTAATCCGCTCCATCAGCTTCCACGGCAGTCAGCACTCCGGCAGTGCAGAGAGGTCGCCGTGCTTTGCTTGGCACTACGCGATCACACGGAGGGAGGAGAAACAGGCAGCAAGGTAAGGAAGGGACTCGCTTACCCACGACACCACGCGGCCGTTGAAACAGGGCAGCTTGGCATTGTCGTCTGAGATTTCTTCTTTCACCACCCTGCGGAAGGGAGAGCAGGCAGTTAGAGCCGGAGCTTCAGTGGTTTTCCCCCTTTGAACGCGGGGTGCTTGTGCCCGACAACAAACAGCCTGGATTTGGGGGTGTAGAGAGGGGCTGCACGGCCCCTTCTGTGTCCCCAGCCACAACTGCCAGGCTGGAGGGGAGAAACCCAGGGCAGAACAGCCTCCCCCAGGTGCACCCAGCTGTTCTGCCCTCAGATATGTTAATCAGTCCAAAAAAAAAAGAATCCTCAGATCCGTATTTCCACCAGTTTGCTTATTTCCAAAGAAACACATAATTTGAACCTCTTTAGAAAGATCTGAAATCATCACAGCCTCTGCCAGAGCCTTCCAGCAGATGAAAGTGAAACGCATTAAACACGCTGCCTCCCAAATGGTACTGTCGCTGTTTAATTACATACATCATATTTCAACATCCCATCGAGCTTTATAGTTGTGCCACAGTGTCATCTTCCTGCGTTACACAAACAGCCTCTTCGCAGCGAAGGGAGCTCGGAGATTTCTCTTCCCCCAGCACTAAAAACATCCGCTCGCTTTGAGGATGAAATTCCTCCCAGTTTAAATATCGCTAGGCACCTAAATAAATTCTCCCCCAGTGAGTACACAGTTAAAAGCAACTTGTAAATGCAGCAGATGCAATTAATACCATCTCTGATAAGTTAAATTTAATGGCAAAGGAGGCTTTTTGAGCAAGCTCCTGTTCCTTTATACTCAACTGACGACACTTCAAGCATTTTTATTCAATGCAAAAACAGCTTACAGATTGGGGTATTTCTTAAATTCAAATTCCAAATTATATTTAAAGTAGTTTGATGCATTATAGCTAAAGAAAGCCATGGAGTAACTAAGCAGTGCGTGGATTATGTTCGGGGGAAAAAGAATCCAAGAGAAAAAGGAACAAAAACTAGAGGAGGAACGTGAAACAAAGGGGAATCGCATCTTACAAAAGCAGCAGAGCGTAAGGGACAGCGCACAGAGGTGGGATCCCATCAGCAGCTCTCAAGGTCCCCAAGCCAGTCCCCAACTCACGGAGGATCGACGAGGACGCAGCTGTGGCACCCGGAGCTGTGACCCATCGCCCCGACGGCCCGGCCACTGCCGCAGGGGCTCAGCACGCCGGCACCCGCAGGACCTGGTGCCGGGCTCCCCGCTGAGCCGAACAGTCGCCGAAAACGGGGCAGGAAACCTCGCCGGGGCACCAGCAGAAGGCAAATGAACCAGGCTCCAGCTGCCGGCCGCGGGGAGCAGCCTCGCCCCACCCTGCCAGCCCCACGGGTTGCGCAGGCTCGGCAGAGCGGTGTCTCCGGGCTGAGAAGGAGCAGGCAGCGGGGGCTCACCAGCCCTGCCTGAAATAGGGGCTGCCAAAGGGATGGAGAAGCCCCCAGGAGGGAAGGCCAGGGGAGAAGCTTGAGCTGTCCATCCCCATTCCCAACACGGGTGCCATTTTCTCCTCCAACAAGCGGGGAAAAGCAGGAAAGGAGCAGCGAGGCTGGATTAAAACCCCGCCACCCCAATGTTCCTTCAGTATCCCTGTGCCAGCCTCTTCCTGAAGCCCCGCGGGCCAGGCTGAGCACCCAGCACATCCAGGCTCCCCCTCAGCCCCGTCCCCGGCGGCTCCCAGGCCTTCCCAAGGCAGCCGTGCTGTCGTCTCCTCGCTTCCCAAGGCACGCACCCTGGCCTGGCCGCGCTCGCATCCATTCATGCTGTCGCCAGTAGCCTGGCCTGCGTCCAATTCCTAGAGAGAGAGCTTCAGGCAGGGCCAATTCCCAGCGCCGCACGCTGCTTGCTCCGGGATGCACGGCCCCGTCTGTGGGCACTGGGACAGGGTGACACAGTTGTAGGGTCGGGGTGACCAACCCTAGGCACAATGGAGCCCTTCCTCCTGCAGTGGGGACAAAGGAAGCACCCCCAGTCCCCTCCTGGCCAGGACCACGGTGCCTGATGGAGAACAAGCAGCTCCTGTCTGAGCACGGGTGGCTTGTCGTTCCCATTACCCCACTCCTACCCCAGACAGCCCCAGGGTCAGTTCTCTCCCCTCCTGGCCCCACAAAGCACCCCTTTTCCCCCCCCGCTGTGCTGTTTATCACCGTGGATCCCAACGATTTCTATATTTAGACCCCGCAGGGCAAAAGCTGATAGCGCTGGGCTGGGGTCGGGCACATGCCGAGCTGCAGTCTCTGGGCAGCTCTGCTCCCGTCCGTCAGCACTCCTCGCGCCCTGCCGAGCTATTCGTGGCCGGCATTCCTCGGCCGAGCCCCCGCCTCTCGGCACCCCGCTCGAGCCACGCTTCTGGCACCAGCAGGACTTCAGGTTCGCGGCAGGAGCCGGCGACCGAGCAGCCTCTGGGGGAGCTGTGCGCGGTGCCACGTCTCTCCTCCTGCATGGGGAGGCAGCCATGTGGGGAAACCTCCCTGCGATTCTGCTGGGAAGAGCCCTCCGCTGTAGGGTCTGGGCATGGGAAGCCCGAAAGAGGAACCCCAGGAGACATTCCGGCTCTTTTGGATCCCTAAAAACCTCTCCTTTTGGGCATGAGCCCCCGCGACCCAGGGAAAACATCTGCCCAAAGCTGATTTCAGAGGGACTACTTTGAGTTTGCCATCCATCACAATGGTTTCCCATTTCCCCACGGGTTCGCAGCCCTGCCGGGGGTGTGCGTAACGTGGCAGGGAACAGAGGGCCAGCGAAAGCTCCCTGCTGGAGGGAGGCAGCCTGAGCACGGCCAGGGCAAGCCTGTGTCCGACCTCCCCTCGGCAGCAAAGCTCCGCGCCGAGCTGCTGTGCTGCTGGGCGCCCGGCCCGCAGCCCCAACTGCTCATCTGCATTGAATTTTCCAACAAAGAGACCTGCGGGAGGGAGGGAGGGAGAGAAAGAGAGAGAAAAGAGGGAGGGTTACTGCGAGGCAGGCCGAGTGGGCGGATGATTCAGCCTCCATCCCCAGTGACACGGGGGCGGCTGCGCGCGGGGCCAGGCCGAGGGGGAGGAGGGGACGAGGCTCTGGTTGCTGCGGGAGCCAGGCTCGGGGTTTTGCAGAGCATTGGTGAAAGGAGAGCGGGGCCTGCCAGGGCTGACACAAGCAGCACATCTGCTCCCATGCAGCTGGAGGGGGAAGGGCGGTGAGGGAGGGGAGGAAACCCAGCTCCGGCCCTCGCCCCATCCCAGCTGCTCCGGAAAAGCCAGCGGCTCCTCTCCCCGCGGGCTGGGAAGGTGCCACGCTGCCAGCT
Organism: Anas acuta; assembly: GCF_963932015.1. NCBI lineage: Eukaryota > Metazoa > Chordata > Aves > Anseriformes > Anatidae > Anas > Anas acuta. Next base: position 9,326,283 of record NC_088987.1, read on the forward strand.
CCCCTCCTGCTCCGGCAAGGAGGACGCGGAGCCGGGCGGGTAGGCGCTGCCTTCTCTAGGGAGTCCCGGAGCGGCTCAGGAAACAAGAGGGTATTTGATAGCACACGGTCACGTCCTAGGAACGAAGGGAAGGTGGGGAAAGGGAGAGAGCGCGTACAGGAGAGAAAGGAGGCACTAAAAAACTGCCCTGGAGAATGCTGTGAGAGAAACCCCGGCCACGCAGAGGTTAGCAGCGCGCAGCTGCCGCGCTCCAGCCTCCCTTCGGTGGCCTCCAGCCCAGGCGAGGCTGCGGATACGAGGGAGCTGCGAGCTCCAGCCAGCTCAGGTCCCTCCTGAGCAGGGCCCGCCAGCCACAGCGGGGTCCTGACAAAGAGCTAAGATGGAGGAACGGCAGCTGCCGTGCCCGGGGAAGAGAAGAAAGCCTGGAGGCTTTCACAAAGGCTCAGGTGGGAGGGTTTGAGCCTCGGGCTTGGATGCACGCCGCAGCTCGGCAGCGGTCACTGCTGGCCTCTGGCAACTCCGGCCCCCAGATCCTCTACCTAAGGGGGAGGATGCTCAGAAAGGAGAATCGCAGGATATGGCAAGTCCTGCAACTCTGAAAAGCTGAATTTGGAGGTGGAGGGGGTGGGGGGGTCAGCACGGAGAAGCCGGAGAAGGGAAGCAATCCCTCCTGCACGTCAGACATCTTGATGGTGAGGATGAAAAGGAGCTTTGTTACCAGGGGAGGTGCAGAGGTTGAGAGCACAGCTAAGCAGTGACAACTTCAGATTAAAAAGAAGATCTAAAACGAGCAGAGTAGATAAAAAAAAAAGATCTGTTCCTTTGTTTAATTCAATTCTTTAAAAAACTTCACAGAACAGTGACATTTCTTCCAAGATCACAAAAAAACGAGATTCAGTGTTGAAGTTATCCTCCTCTTACAACCCCACAAAAGCGCACAGCTTACGTAGGCCACTCCTATGACCTTAACAGCCCCCATCTCCTGCACCCCACAGAACCACAGAAAGAATAAATAAATCAGGAGCCGTTCCTATCTGATAGCACAGGCTTCAGAGATTTGCACACCAAAAATGTGATCTCATTTTCCAGACCTGTAATACACACGCCTTAGGGCAGGGATGTCTCGTCTCCAAACGATTGTATAGATGAATGATGCCGAACAGTAAAAGGAAACACCTTCATGTGTTACTATCCAAACGTGAGCATCGCCCAGCTCTGGAGCAAAATCCCCCTCCTCTCCCTTCTTCAGGATTCAAAAGCTCTGCAGCCATTTCACCAGAAGAGAAAATTGGACAGGGCGATTCTCCAACAGAGCTGAGATTTCAGACGCGAACTATTCGCCTGTTAGACTAAGCCCAGACATGACACGTGCTTCCCGTGGGGATACAATCCCCTCAAGGGCTGCAGGTCCAACCAAAGAACACATAACGCCAGCGATCACACGTGTATCAGCGAGACCTTGGGTTTCACAGGCAAGCAGCACGCATCAAACAGGATTAGAGGATTTGAGGTGTCTGTCTCCGTAAGCCAGGCAAGTCTTCGGGTCTTCCTCGCCGTATTTTTATCTTCTGTGCAGAGGAGGAGAACGTAGGATCCAAGTGTGCAGTGCACTGGGGTGAGAAGGTCTCTCTCAGGGTAAACAGAGACTGTTGTTCCCCATTTTATCTTCCCTCCGAAATCCTCAGACATGGTGTTTTCCATCATGCCTTTATTTCAGAGCAGTGTAAGAAGGGAAACACAGATCTGGGGGTGTTTTAGCTCTGTCAGACCCCGCTCCCCAGAGGCATTCCTGCCTGCCTGTACACCCAACACCCCAGGTCCCTGTGAGAACGTGACCAACCTTGCAGCACCCTCTGTACTGTGGCTCTTTTCTAAGAAACACCAAGCAACTACCCTGCTAGCACAGCGATAACATGGCTCTGCACGGAGCAGGAGGTCACCTCTGCTCTCCTAACAAACCAAGGATGCTTTACAAGGATTTCTCAGGGAGCAGATCACGTTTCAAGCTACTACCTGCACTCCTCAGGAGCAGGGACACAGTGCCTAAGAGCAAAAGCACAGAATAGCCCGTCATTTTCAGCCTGTAACCAGCCCAGCCTCCCTCAACCCCACTCACCACTGCTGCTCCTAAGCCTCCCTGTGCACCCCAGAGCTTGCTGTGCTCTTCCCTTGATGGTCAACAGGACAGGGACCGAACAGACATCTAAGATGGCAACTGTTTTCCCCAAGATCTCCTAATTAACACACTGGATATACACCACAGCCCCCATATCCAGAAGATGCTTGGCTCCAGCCAGACTTGCGCTCAGTCACACAGGTGTCACTGGGTGGGGGACGACAGGACAGCCCTACTGCTCACCTAGCCCACGGACTGGGGAAGGAATGGCGCTTGGGAACGAGGCCTGCCGGGGAGCAGGGCTTATCAAAGCAAAGTTCCAGACTTGGATTTCAAAGGGAGCTGAAGGGCGGGCAGCCCCGTCCCGCCTTGATCTCCGCAGTGACCATCTGGCTGCGGCTCTGCTCTGCAAACCAGCCCGACGGGCCTCGACCCAGGGAGGGGGCAGCACCCCAGCTGCAGGAGGGAATTAATCCTATCCTGGGCGATGCTTCCAGCCCCCGCAGCCCCCAGAAGGCCATTCAGAGACGGCATCAAAGGGAGCCTGCTCCAGGCCCCTGAAGGTGCAGTGACACTTTCAGGCTCTTTGAATTGGAAATCAGGACAAACGGGAACTCCCAGCAGAAGCCCGGCCAGACTCCTCGCTCCGGTAGCTCCATTTCAGCTCCTCAGCAGCTCTGAGAGCTTGCCTACGCAGCATGGCACGAGGGTGCAAGGAGGTGCAAGGGCTCCTCGTGAGAAGGGCAGATCTGAGGTAAAATGTCCGCAGGAAGGACCTCAGGGGAGCTGAGACACCCCCAGGCAGAGCCGTGACCAAAAGTTGGGCTTGTGGTCAAGGTGGGACAGGAATCAGGCACAAAAAGGCCTCAGCTGGAAGGAGACATGTATGAAACAGGGCAAAATCCTGCTGCTGGCACTGATATCTCACACTGATGGCGAGGAGGAGGCTTGGTCTGTGCCACATCGAGCAGAGCCCGCCGCACGGAGCTGCGACATGGCTGACAGAAAGGACAGGGCCCGTGCAGAGGGGGGGACACAAAGGGCTCGCTGAGGGCAGCCAGCACAGCAGTCACAACACTTCTGTCGGTCACAACTCTTCTGTCGAGGCCGGAGAGGTTTCCCCAGGCCCCAGAGGGAATTCCCTGTGATTCTCCACAGCCGTCACCCGCCCCTCTCCAGCTAGAAAAGCAGCAGGCTCCCCGCAACGCCCAGGGACTCGGCACTATGGAGACGACCGTGCCCGATAACAAGGAGCTAAAAAGGGTCCTGGGGGGCTGTGGGGGGCTCAGCACGATGTCAGGACCTGCTGCTGCCACACGCAGGAGCAGGGAGAGGGGCACAATGCATGGGGGAGGCTTCTGTGTGCCCCATGAGGAAGGTGGGCCCAGGGCCTTCCTTTTCTGGCCCTCGGCTGAGGGACGCCAAGTCAGTCCTGCTTTTTCTTAACGGCAGGCAAAGCTCCTGCCAAAAAAGCGCTGCCGCTGTGGAATGTGCTGGGCTAGCAGTACAGCTCATTCCTGGAAAAGCATCAACTCAGCGGGAGAGCAAGGAGAGGAGAAGAGGGGAAAAACGGGGAGAGGGGGAGGGTGGGAAACGAGGTCTGAAGGCCTGGGCTCGCACACCTGGGGGAGGAAGGAGCTGCTCACCAGCACCCCCTTGTCCGGGCTCCCAGCACCGCAGCCCTGCCCAGCACCAGCCCCCTGCTCCCCCAGCACCTCCCTGCTGGTCCTGAGCAGGGCTGGAAAGGCACAGAGCGAGGCAGATGTCTGCGGGGAGGAGCGAGGTTCACGCCCCTGTCATGCTAACGATTTGTATTTAATGACACATCTCCCCTTGGAGGTGACAAAACAGCCTCCACACGTGTCCTGCCTTCAAGACATCAGCTCATGCTCCCCTCTCCTGGCACAAACAAGTGGGTGAGCTTCCCAAGGAAACCTGCCCAGCGTCCTACCTGGTGGGAAAAAGGGGCCTTGGAGGATAACAGATGATGGCTGCACCTACTGCTCACACCCAGCTGCACTACCAGCGGCAACATCTCTGCTAACTGGGTCTATCAGCCATACGGACAACCCCTATAAAAACACCAGGGAGTTAATAAAGCTCAAAACGTTAAGTTCTACCACAAAACATTTGCCAAAGACAATGAGAAGGTCTCACGCAAAGAAGGGCCTTTCAGAGCTGCAGCTGCATAGCAGCAAAGACAGAGCTTTGTCCCTGATCCCAGGCTATTGCAGTACCCTGAAGAAAGGGCAAGTAGTGGCACTACATCCCTCCGGCCCCAAAATGCTGGAAGCAGAGAGCATGAGGGGGGCTGAACGCTCTTAAGAACACTTCCGACCATCGCTAGGTCAACGACACGTGTCCTGTTCCTTCCTCACCTTCAGGTCCTGGATAAAGATCAAAACCTGAAATATTCACTTCACCACAAAATGGGGAAGAGCTTGCAGGGAAGAACTTGGAGAAAGCAAAGCATGAGAGCCATGGTTTAAATAACTGCTCTACTGGTAGAGAAAACCAATCCGAGGCAGAGGAAGGGTAGCTGTTCCACCTGGTCTCCTGCTTTTGACGCCATCAGTGCAGGGGATGCCATAAGAAATTCCCTGTACAGCCAGACAGGGAACAGACAATATTTCAGTAGCGCTTTATATACTTCATCTAGTTCAGCTAGTATCAATCCATCTTTACCGAACTCCTTTCGAGACGCAGGGCTGAACAACGCAATGAGCAGCTCCATCTCCCACCAAGCATCATTTACCAGGCCAGCAGCGCTTGTCCTGCAGTCAGCACCCAGCGAACAAGCACACACTGTTCAACTGCTGGAAGGAAACGACAAGATGCTCCCGTCCCAACCAAACCCAGCGAGTGCTGGCACACAACCCTCTCAACTAGAGGCCCAGACATTGGGTGACAGCTAGCTGTAAAGCAGGAGCCAATCAATTACTGCAAATTAAGAGGAATCTGATTAGCCAAGAAGCGAGGAAAATGTGAGCTGTCTCCACCCCGCTGCTGGTTTATTCCCCGCAATGGTAATTCCCGCTTCTCTTTCTTTTCCTCATGAAAGGCCTGGCCCACAGGACTCCTGACACCGGATGGATGTTCCCCTGGACAAGGCGATTTCCAGGCAGCCAGGAGACTTTTGTCTGCCAAGGACTCCTCCAAAGGAGCGTCAGAGGCTCGCTGACGCAGGGTGCAGGCCACGGTGTTGATCTGGAAGGAAGGCGTTTCTGCAAGCAGCGAGGCTCGTGCGTTTCAGCAGCCTGGCTGGAAGTGATGACTGGCATTAGTCAGGAGACCGTGTGAGGTGCCATGTACAGAAACCAGCCCAGATCCTGCCGCGACTTGCCTCCACACCAGGGATCAGCAGCCGTTCCAACAAGAGGATAACTTCCCCCACAGTGCAGAAGAGGACGGTGCTCTGCAGCACCACAGCAACGCGCCACCGCTGCGGGACGGAGGCCAGCCCAGAGCTGCTGCTTTTCTTTGACTGCAAATCCCCGGGCCTGACCTGCCACACACCATCCAAAACCTTCCGACAACTGCACCGCGGGCCAGATAATGGCCAGCCACCTCCAGAAGTCACCACATGTCTCAAAATGTTGGCTTGCAGAGGGTCCCGAAGTCAAGGCTGAGGGCTCCCAGGTCCTTCGAGGCTGGCGAAGCCACCTCCTGAAACTCCTACCAGGATGCCCAGGCTGGGAATAACTGGATTTATGTAACCTAAAGAGTTTGACATCATTCCACAGCTCCGTCTGGAAGGGAAATCATCTCACATGAGCCCCTTCAGGACCTAAAGGTGCATTTACCAGCTCCCGAAGACAACAGAAGGCCTGCCACAGGGGACTGATGTGCAGCTAGGGCCATGGAAATCCACCCTTCTTGGAGTCATTGAGAAAACATTCCAACGAGGGAGCACAATGCAGTGGCAAGACTTCCTGCACCAAGCCCCGGCACAGGTTTCCAGCACAGCAGGGCCCCAGCTGGGCCCACGGGCAAGTCTGGGTGAATGGCACTAAACTACTAAAATACTGGTTGAGCTAGGCAGGGCTGAAGGAACCGGGACAGCTCGTTAGCCGTATGCAAACTGCAGGACGGAGTTTGCATACCCATCACAGCTTCTGGAGGGGGGTGAAGAAAAAAAAAAAAAAAAGCTTCAATTTGAGAAGCTGCTGAGCCCTGGGGCCAAACACAGCAGCAGCCTTGTGCCCGGCTGATCCCGTCAGGCAGCCAAGCTACGCTTCTGGTCACGCTTCTGACACTGCTCAGTGCAGATCCAAGCCCGACCCGGGGGTTCGGGACACAGGGGACGACCGATTTGCTCATGGGCAGGGAGGCACGAAAGGACCGTGAAAGTCCAGCAGGTCAGAGCGATGCCCAGGGACAAGGACCAAGTCCTGTGGGCAGGCTGATGTGCCAGCACCAGCGTCCCCACTGAGATAATCCACGCAGAGCCACAGCTCCCAAAACACAGACCCCTCCGGCAGAGCCTCACCGTACCCCAGAAGCAGCTGCCAGCCATCAGAGGGGCCACGCAGCACGTGAATTCCCCTCAAAACACTAGGGGCAGTTCAAAAAGCAGCAGGAGAGCCTGCCCATGCTGCGGCCAGTGCCAGCTCTCCCAGAAACAGATCCCTGCTCCACGGCATGTGAGGAAGCCCTGCCCCTAACAGCTCCTGTCCTCTGCCAGGACCAGATTCCCCCTGCAGTCGCCACTCCCAGGATCTCTTCTTCCATAGACAGAGCAGAGGAGGGTACCCAAATGCTGCTTCTGCTGCCTTCAATAGTTATTCTGGAAAAACAGCACCTCTGGCACGTCTCCTTCGATAAATAACTGCCACAACAATGACGGCAGCCCCAGCCCTCTGCTGCGGCGTGGGATTACACGGCACAGGAAGGGCAGCATCAGGCATCTCTGCCTGCCAAAGCCTCCAGAGAATTTCAGCCCGTTCCTGCACGGGCTCGATGTTATTGCTACAACAAAAACAGCAGCGATGGAAACAAGTGAAACCGAGAGCCTCAGAGCAGGGACTCAGGGAGACACAAACGCTGCAGCTCGGCAAGCTTTCCAAAGCAGCTCTGTGGAGACTCACGAGCCAAAAACTCCATGTTCTCCTAGGCCACTATGGAATTATATAAAAAAACATACAAAATTACAACGATTAGATTAATTGCTGTATTTGTACCTCACTTCAGTGACTCCCCAAAAGCTTTCACGAAAGGATTTGGTTCAAAAATTCCCCGAGGCGGCCAGCAGCAGGACGAAGCTTTCCCTCACTCACCGAGCTGGCCCAGGGGCCCTGCAGCAACACAGCCACGTGGTGCCACATCCCCCTTGTGCAAAACCTCCAGCCAGCCAGCGCAGGTCAGAAGGGCAGGCTCCAAATAACAAACAGGGGATGGACGGAGGAGGAAATCAATGGGAAACACCAAAAACACACAGCCACGGCCGCTGCCTCGTCGGATGCGCACCGCGATGCGAAGCTGGTGTGACAACATGAAGGCAATTTCCTGCAGGCACGGCCTGTGCTGCGTTCTGCAGGCCCAGCTTTCCTTCTCGGGCTTTTACACGGATCAAATATCCCAAACCACAACATTGTTCTATCTATTTGGATGCAGTCAAGGGTGGAGGAGCAGCAGTTCAGCACAGCAGAGACCCTCGGCTCAGAGCAGCTCAGCAACCGCCGTGCGGACACGGGAGAGGCTTCCCACTCCTTCCAGCACAAGGAGGCTCAAAAAGGACTCGAGGAATTTTAACTATGCTCCCTACACCTCCCCAGACACAGCCTCCAGGTCAGGACGGAGGGCTGGATGCCCACCGAAAGGACTGAAGCCAAACACATCATGCAGCTAATGGGGAACACCCGTTTTCTCTGCTTATTCTCACAGTGCCCTTCTGCCCCGAGCGTCCCCAAGCTCACCGTGGTGGTAAGATCTGGACATAGAAAGGACTCAGAGCGCTCAGCCTCCATCCCTGTACACCACCACCTTCCTTCAGAGTCCAACACTGGCCACTTTGTCCCCAGGTGCTGGTCCTGCTCTCACCCACAGCCACCAGTGAAGCGAGGTGAGTTCTGGTGCTGCCACCGGGAAGCTCCAGCACCCGCTGTGCGGGCAGATTCTAGAAGAAATCCTTAAATCTGCACTTGGGTGGGAACTGGAAGACTGGGCAGTGGCCTCCTCCATCATCAACAGCTCCTGTGACAGCGACCAACACACAAGCCAAGCCCCCAAGGTGGTTTCTGAGCCATTTTTAATGGTGCTTGACCTGATGTCAGAGACCGAACTCTGTGTGCCCAGCTGTGGGGCAGACATCCAGGGCACACAGCCTCACTTCACGACAACGCTTACGACATCAAGGTAGGTTTCTGTTCTGTGCAGGAATTCAAAACAGAGCCCTTCAAATGGTTTCAACACACAGAACTACACCAAAACAGCTTCGCTCTCACAGATGGGCAAAGGTTTCTTGACCTTTTTGCTTCTCCAGAGACAACAAGAGTGGATAAAATTAAGAAACGTTCCCATCAAAAACATAATTGAAAACAATACCTCTCCAAGAAAAATGCTGGCTTCGACACGACACCATATTTCGGGAGAAAATTCTGACCAGCTCTAGCTGCAAACAAGTTCAATAGCTGTTGTAGAGCTTCATTGTTTGCATAGTACAGACAAGGCCCCAGGGCAGTTGGTCCGCGGCCCAATTTGGCTAACTTGGCTTTCAGAACGCCACCCCTGGGCAAAGAAACCAGGCTCTGACTGCCATCAGACTGCCATCACCCAACACTGCCACCAGCCAGCGTGGCCTTGGCGAGCACGGTGCCGACCACAGCAGACAAAGCCGGGCACCTACGGGGCCGTGACGGCCGGCTCCGAACAGCAGGGCTCCCGGCACAGCCTGGGGAAGGAGCAAACGCCACCACCAAACCTTCCCCACGTGCACCCCAGCCCTGGCACCGCCGCAGGCCACCGCCACCACGCCTGGGGACACTCTCCAGCAGCAGCTATGACCAGGAGCAGCTCCGGCACCAGCGGGACACCCCAGGCACGGGCAGTGTCCCGGGCACGTCCCCGCTCTGGGGCATTTATCCTCTGGGGCAGGGCAAAGGAAGGACGTGGTGCTGCGGTCTCGCGTGTGGCTGAGTGGGACCAAGCTTCTGGTCAGTTTGCCAGGTGACATTTCCATCTGAGGAGGGAAACGTACATGGTAGAGCCCACCTCATTTCGCAAGGCAAGCCACTTCGGGCACAGAGCTGAAAGCTGGACCTGTTTCTCTTTTCCAGAAACGGAGAAGGAGCAGCATGCACGGCCACCACGGGTTCAGGAGCATGGATCTCCACCTCCCTCAGCTCTTCTCGCCTCTCCAGCATCAATTTGGGGAACCCCTCGAGACCTAGCAGGCCTCCCTGCACCCCAGGGATGAGCTATCTGCTGGCCTTCTGGCCCAGAGCTGAAGAGAAGTGACGGCCACCTCGCAGCGGGGCTGGTGCTGTCAGACAGAGGCAGGAAAAGGGAGTGGGCATACAGAGGACTCGCACGGTTTTGGAGGAGCTTCAGCTCACAGCCTCAGCACAGACTTCTTGCCAACCTCTCCCTGCGTGACATCCATGATGACATGGAAGCGCTCTCCGCTGGGAGCATGGCACAAGCAAAGGTCTTCTGCAGACAGCAAAGTTTCCAGTTCAAAATTAAAAGAAGAAAACAAAAAAGGCAAAATAAATCCCCCCTCAGCTCCTGCTACAAAAAGCTGGCAGGGAAGGCAGGGGCACCAGGCCAGCAGCTCACCACTGCTGCAGGACTGACACCGCTTATTAGGCTTAGGATCCCCTCCCCAGCTCCAAAACGCTTTAAGCCAGAAGGACAGTCACTGCTGGCATCGATTTCAAAAAGATCCTGCAATAAAAATAAATCACTCGGCCTTTCAGCGAGCGTCACCGCGCTTCCCAGCGCACATGTGCAGGAGATGAGGTCGCCAAATACCAACGGCATCTGACCCCTGCCCTGGGAACTGCAGCAGGGCCCGCTTTGTTCTGCCTCCAGAGCATCGCCCTAATCACCACCTCGCACCCGCCTTTGGAGAGCAGGTGATAATTAAGCAGGTCTGGATGAGACACCGGGCTAATGATTAGTTCGATACCAATTTTCGCTTGACAGCTGAGACCTAGGGAGCGCTCACCACAGCTCTGAAGTTGTGATTGTAGTCAGCATCCCACCACTGCAGCCCAAGACTCCAGTGTCCTTCCAAATGCAGGACGAGGAGGTGAGGTGAGGGAGGGAGGTCCCCTTGCAGGAGAAACGTCCCTTGCTGCTCCCTCCTGCCTGGAAGAGGTCTGAGGGAAGTGGAGATGAGCGAAACGATCACAAGAGATGCTTCACCCAAGCGCTTTGTCCACACGCTGAAGAAATTCAGGCTTACAGGCACTCCAAGGTTTGTGGCAAGACAGGGAGCAAGAACTTCACGCCAGGTGCTAGGGACTTACAAATTGCACTCATTTAACTGAAACTGCTTTGAAAAGTTTTACTTAAACGTCAGCAAGCCCCTGTGGGAACACCTTGATCAACAGCAACGAGTAGCATCAATTGCAAGTAAAAAATGGAGCTAAAAGAAACCACAGGTCAAGTGATGGACGTCCTCAGAGCTGCACCAGCCACACGGGCAGATGAGAAGCCAGCAGTTAGCTGGGGGAAGCACGCACACAAAGATCTGCCCCGGGGAAAGATGTGCTGCGCAGAGAAAGTGACCTTTCTTGTGGGGGACAGGGGCTGGAGGGACGCTTACAGATCTCTGAAGCCCAATTCCCAACAAACCACACACTACCACGACCCGTCAGCGTGGCTGTTCCCTTCCTGACTGCACAAGTCCCCAGGAGATCTAACACCTTGGAGATCAGAGCGCTGCTATGGAGCTGCGGCACTCAGACCCACACCGTCACCTGCTCACAAAGCTCACAAGCGCACAGGATGAGGCACAGGAGCTCTGTTAAAATTTCCATTGCACAGATTAGGAACAAAAACAGGCAAGAATTAAAAAGCTTGCCCAAAGCTCCCCGAAAAGCCCGCGGGTGGCTTGGTGGGGAACACGGATCTCGCAAGTAGTCAGAGCACCGCACAGATTTTACCTGGAAAACGTTGGCTAAAAGGATTCCAGCTGCATACAAAAACCTTCTCTCTCCAACGTTAGCAGCCGAAGGACATCTCCACGCTTCCCAGTGAAGCAACATCCACAGAAAGCTGCTTCAGGTCCAAGAGGACCTGAAGTCCCCGCTCCACACAGCCGGGCACAGGCTGGATCCTCCGACTGTTTGCTGAGGCAGAGAAACGCTGCGGCTCTCCTGCTGCTCTCATCTCCTCTCCCCACCACCAGGTAGGTTAATTCTTCTCATTTATCCTCCTTCTTGCCTAGCTGTGGCACCATTCTGGTGTCCCCGTGATTTGGGGCCAAGCACTTTGACCAGGATTAGCTCCTGGCGTAGCCTGACAGCCCCACAGCCACCCTGGGGAGCCTCAGTTCACATTTCCAAGGAGATGTAAACACTGAAGCTGCTCCATCACCGCCCTGATTCTCAGAGCAAACAAATATTAACAAGATAAACAAAAGAATGAAAAATCCCACACACCGAGACCGCGGCTGTGATACTGCCCTGGGGATGGGGTGAGCTGAAGGGAACGCCTGGCTGGAGATGCACAGCCTGGAAAGAGGAGGAAGAGGGAGAAACCAAATCGACCTGGGCAGCAGAAGTGAGAAGCAACGCTGGGTCGCAGGGAGAACTTCGCCTCGTGCCACAGGGACCCCACAAAAGCTCCGAGCACTACAGAAATGCGCAAGCCAAAGGATCTACAATGTTTTTGTAGGATCTTGCCCCCTCGCTGATCAGCTGCCTGACACAGAGGGCACCTCGAGGAGAGGGGGCCAGAGGGATAAATGCCCAAACACACACCGCCCTTCCCTGGCTGAACACAGCCAGCATTAATCTTGCTGCTTTTCACTAATCGCTCATAAATTTACAGGCTTTTAGCAAGCAGCTGAGGTGCCTCCTGCCCTCCCATCCCCGCGTCTCCCCGCAGACCGACTGATTGCTTTCTCCTGGACACCAATTACCGGGGAGCCTGAAATATTTCAAGTGCTGCCTGGGGCTGCGGGGCTTCTCGGAGACAATGCGGCAGCTGGACTGGTCTGGCCGTTTCCCTGCGAGCTCCAGCCAAGCACCAATCCTTTCCTCAGCAATCCGGGCAGGAGCAGAGACCCAAACACCTCCTTCTTGATGGGGCATCCTGGGCACCCCGCCACGAGGGCCCTTTTCCACGTGAGGCCTCGGCACGTGCTGCCCAAACCATGCAGTTCACCCCGCAGGACCTCACTGAGGGATGGGCAGCTCACACACAGCCTCCACACAGCCCAAAAAGACCTCTGCAGCTGCTGGGCTGCACACAGCTTCCCTTCCAGAGGGCATTTCTTCCCCTAGGAGTTAGCTTTGTCCCAGCCAACTCTCCCCTCCTGCATTTCCAACACATCTAACCTCGCTGGGTCTTCCTGAGCGATCTTCCCTCTCCCTGCTAGGATCCACAAGAACTCCCTACGCCGCTTGATCTTCAAGTTTCATTAATCTACCATCTGCCTCCTCTCACGGAGCCTTCAAGAAACAGAGGATGAAAAGGCACAAGACAGAACTTTGCTGCCACCAGACCCCTCTTCGCGGCTCGAGACGCTGCTATTTATTACCAAACTTTGTTTATAGTTCTGCAGACGCTCTCCCACCCACATGGCAATGTTTCATTCAAGACAAGCTTGAATTCCCTTCAAGAACAACATTTCAAAGGATCCCAAGGCATTTGTTTACAAACAGCACGCACGGAGAATTTGCTTCTCCCACCAATGAAACTCGGTCCCCTCCGCGCCGGGGAGAGGCAGCTGTTTCGTAGCACCCAACGCTGCTCAACAGCTGAGGGACAGGAAACCATCCGCCGACAACTGATCCCGCGGGGGAAACGGATGGAAAACGAGGGCCGAGGGCTCCTCTCGGCCTGGAGAGCACGGGGAAGCTGTTGAGCGCTCTCCAGCCCTCCGCTGGGTCAGGAGGAATTTCGGGAGGCTGAGCATCCCAGACTGCGGTCGAAGGAGCGACTCCAAATTTCAAGCCTCATCTGAAAAGCTGGCACCTCCCGAGCTAACGGGAACCTGGGCACCGGGATCGCTGGGCTGCAGAGGGGAGAGCACCCCCTGCTGAGGCAGCCACACGGGTTTCCATCCAAGCCCCGAACAGGCCCAGCCCTGTTTAACTTACGGTACGAGCCAAGCTCGCAGCCTAGGGAGGTATTTGGCGCAACGAGAAGACACTAGGAAGGCTATAAAACTGAAAGCCTTTTGCAGCCCCAGCCTCCATCCGCAAGACCGAGGGTAAACACTAAATCTTCAGAGGGGAGGGGGGGGAAAAAAAAAAATGGAAAGGAAGGCGCTCACGCAACCCGCTGCAATCCCACTAGGAATGGGAAAGGGTCACGCTGCGGGAGCCAAGGGAGGCTGCCTTCCCAGGACGGGGCTGTGCAAAAAAAAAAACCCAGAGGAGAGTCAGCTGTGGGAAGACCTCGGGCAAAACAAAGGGTCTCGGGAGCTGGCTTCACGTGACGCTCGCTCCCCGGAGCGGTCGGGGACTTTACAAAGGTGGGAGCCAACGGAGGCCCCGCGTAAAGCTGGCGCGAGGCACAGCAGGGCCCGCCTCACCTCCGCACGCGATGGAAGGAGCCCAGGATGGTCACAAAAGGAGCGATGGGAGAGGATGGGGGCTGCTGGGGGGCTGCCCCAGGGTCCGAGCGGGGGGCTTCTCGCCCCGTGCTTGGGGCCGGGAGGAGAAAGCCGGCCCCGTTTCCCCCGCTCCTCCCAAGGAGATGGGGAGAGGGGACGCTGCCAAAATGGATGGCGCTCCCCAAAATGGATGGTGGGAGAGCACAGCTGCCCCCAGCCCCCCTCCCGGGCAGGGAACGTGGCCCTGAGCCCTGGAGGAGATGCAAGGCCCCCTAAAACACAATAGGGGGGCGATGACACCGGGGGGGACACAGAACCGGGGGGAGCCCCATGCAGGCAGCGGGGGGCACGGTGGGGACCCCTCCCTATGGTGGGGGGGGGGGCGGCCAGCCCCAAAAGGGGGTGCTGGGGAGGGAGGGGAGGGCACCACCCCCAGCCTCCATCCTTTAGGGGAGGGGTCCCCAAAACCGAAGGGGGTGCCCCAAACCGGGGGAGGTGCCCCAAAGCGAGGGGGGGGTGCCCCAAAGAGGGGGGTGGGGGCTCACCCGAAGTCGTCGTCCATGGACTTGAAGTAGAACTTGTAGTTGGGCCGGTTGAGGAGCCCCTTGAAGTCGCCCAGCGTGACGCGCTCGGCGGGGATGGGCAGCTTCACCAGGTACGGCGTCTCCTGCTCGTCCAGGTGGTAGATGATCTTCGTCTCGGCCGCCGCCATGGCGCCCCTGCCCCTCCTCCTCCTCCTCCTCCTCCTCCTCCTCCTCCTCCTCCTCCTCCTCCTCCTCCTCCGCCTTCCTCCCGCGACCCCCGGCTTCCTCCTCCTCCTTCCTCCTCCTCCTCTTCCTCCTCCTCCTCCTCAGCCCCCTCTCGCCCCTCGCCCCCTCTCCCGGCGCCCTCTCCCCCGGCTGTGCGGGTCCCAGCGCCGCCCGCCCGCACGGCGCAGGCTCGGGGCTCCTCCGGCTCCTCCCCTGCCCGCCCGCCCCGGCCCCGCCGGAACCGGAACCGGCGGAACCCCTCCCCAAATCCCCCCCCCAAACCCCCTTCACAGGACCGGGCTCAGGGACCCCCCCCCTCGGCCTTTGTCGCAGCTCCGCAGCCCCTCGTGGCGCTACGTGGCCCTCAGGGCAGGGCACGGGGTGGTTCTGCGCTGCCCCCCCCCCTGCACAGACCCCTTGAGCACCTCACACATCGCCCTGTGCAGCTTGAACCTGGCACTGCTCCCCTACAATCCCCTCATCACCACCCCACAGCCTTCCCCGGTGCTCAGGGCCATTTTGAGTGCCCCCAGCCCCGTTCCCTCACATGGTAGCATCACCACTCATCGCCACCGTTGCCCTCTGTGGCATCCTTTCCACATCTTTCCTTCATCGACCATGCACACATCGGCTCCAAAAGTCTCTCATTTCCATCCTTTTCTCCCCACAGACCCTATTTCAGCCATCAGCACCATGACCCCAGCCAGCTGGAGCTCTCTTCTCCACTACTGCCACCCCGCCGGCACCCAAGGGGCACCAAGGAACTGTCTCCATCAGCAGGGGCCTGGAGCTGTGGCTGAGAGCAAAGCTGGAGCCTGCAGAGCTTGGGGAACGCTCACCACACCAGGAAAGACATTAAGAGCCTTGTCCTGGCCTGGATGAGAAGGAACACACACAAAAAAACATGCCATGGGATCACAGGGAGCATGAGGCTAGATTGCCAGTCCCCCTGGGATTGCCATGGGAGGAAGAGCCAGAGAGCTTGCAGGGAACAGCACCAAGCTCCAAAGGCTGGCAGGCAGGTATGAGGCTGTAAATAACCTCCTCGTGAGTCCTGTAGGTGTTCCTAGCAGTTATCTGGGCAGCACTGCTAGGCTGGGTTAAGAATCCCACATTACATTGAAAAATACACACTCAAGAAGACCTCAGGTAAATCGTAAGAAGCGTAAGGCTCTCCCGTGTTTCCACAAGAATTACAGTGTTCCTCTAGCAGGGCCAGGGCCACTCTCTTGTCCTCGTTCCCACCTCCTGACCACAGCTGCGGCTTCACCCCAGAACCTGCATCATACTCAGTAGCCACCTTTGTTACCGAAAGTGCCAGTTTGTGAAGTGTGAGCTCCCAGGGGACCGCAAGCAACCACAAGGTAAGAGAGGTGTCACACACCCACGGGATGGTGCAAACCAAATCTCATTGTTACAACCTTTAGAAACAGGCTCAAAACCCTTTAAAACAGGCCAAGTGATTGAATAGGCTCAACCGATAGATTGATTTAACTGCTCCCAGGAGTCTTGTGAAGTGTGACTCACTGCTAATGAATGGGGGTTAAGACCACAGAGCCAAAGGAATTATCAGTAAGGGATAGTGCTGAGAAGTCCAGGTCCAGAAGGAAGAGTTTCTGAACATCCTGTTGGTTTGCGTCTAGATTTAAATATTACAGCAGCGATAGCACTGCTGCTCCTTGCAGAGTAAACAGGCTCCAGGCGTTTTAGTGCATCCGTGAGACTTGCTCAGAACAGCCCCAAGCAGATGTAGGTGTACTTGAGTTCCATCACTTATGTCTCTAAGCAACAAAAACCCTACTTTTTCTAAAAGGCACACTATTGTTAGCTGCAGTTACAGGCTTGACATGAGGAACGCCACGTGAAACTCATCAATCCATCCACATTAGATGGGCAGTCAGACCAGATGAGTGCTACAGCCTTAGAAAAAAAAAATCTACTTACTGCTTACATTGCTAAAAAGGCAAATAACAATGACTGCGCAGTCAAGGTTGCTTTCAAAGGTGTTTCTAGTCGTCCAACCAAACACAAGGCTTGATGGAAAGCACCAGAAACCATCAAGCTGACCCTATGCTTAAACAATTCAATTAATGCTCCTTTAAAATGTATACGCTTGTCTGCCCCTAAGAACGCTGCACTATGCCAGAACTCCACCCTGGAGAATATCAAGGGCTGTTCTATCAAGTTCTACTTTGACCATCTCCTTTTTGCTATTCTGTTATCAGCACCTTAAGACAGCCCACCACACACACCACCAAGGCCTAAAGGGTAGGGATATTGGATCACAGAGCAACATTCCCCCTTTGATCTTTGCCCCTGAGTAGGACAGCGGCTCACACCAAGAAAAAATTGACTACTATGGAGCAAAGAAGTGAGGAATGTGGAAAAAACAAAAGTGGAATTGTTACTTGGCAAAAAAAAAAAAAAAAAAAAGAATAAAAAACCTGTAGCAAGAACTAGGCATTTACGGAACTACATGTTAGACCTATTTTTAAACCACCTTCACATTGTAAAAGGGAAGAAAACCTTCAGATGTCCAAGGAGGCTTCAGCATCCCCAAGTCTCACAGCTGGCTTGTAAATACGTTTAAATAAGAGCTCTGTAGCTGTCCTCCCCCCTCTCCACCAGTTCTTACTCCCCAACATTAGAAGGACATGTCACAGTACATAATAGCTAACATTCCCACTAGCTCTCATCATGGCTAGGAAAACAGGTTTCATAGGATTTACAGTTCATCTTTGCAACATATTCCTGTACAAAACCAAATCTCACCAATTTCAGGATTCAAAGTTCAAAAGTGTTAACAAACTATTCTCTACTTTTGAATAATGAGATCGTGAGCTATCACTGGGTATTTATACCAATTCCATCATGTGCTGACTTCTTACCTGCTTAATACGTGCCTGATATCTCTTGAGGAAAACGTAGAAATGTGTTACTTGGCTTACCTCTAAGCTCTGCTCAAGCACATACAACTGGACACATAGGATTCCATCAAAGCAACCAGGCCAGTATCACCAGGATAGTTTTTATTTGCTCCCTGAATTAAATATTGGCAGATACAGAAAACTCAGATACCAACTATTTCCCCAACATTTACAAGACCGAGTTTGCCATGTCAGAAAACAAGCACAGTTACGCACAGTCCTGGCAACTGATAGTGGGAGTGCACGAGATCGCCCTGGCTGAACATCAGTTTTGAAGAGGCAGCATCCCTGGCCTCCAGCACCCAACACTGTCCCCTCACTGACAGTTGTGGCACCACGGAACGGCCAAGTAAATATCCTGAGTGGGCAGCTCCAGTGCATATTCCAACCCCCATCTCATGGGATTTATTCCATGCTCCTCCTGAAGGGACAGAGGCAAGGTCAGCACGTCCAACATAGAACCCACCTACGAACACAAGCTGATTCCCACTGGGCCTTTTTTGCTCTGTTCTTTAGAAGAGCAGAGAAGAACGCAGCACAGAGACATTTCCAAGCAAGTTGTTCTTAAAGGCCTTACTGCTGCCTGCCACGCATCGTGCTGGCAACAAAGCGCCAGAGGCACGCTCGTTCCCTGCTGCACGCCGAGCAGCTCTGCAGCTGCTGACCTTTACAATGGGTTTGCAGCACTTTCCCTGCTGTCTGAGGGAGGGGAAGTTCTCAAATAAAAAGGCGTAAGTTTGAGTAAGAAAGCTTATATAACCAAAATCATTTGGAAACACAACGCACGTGCAGTTCGAGGAGATACCACTCGCTCTTTTTCACATTGGAGCAGAACTTAGAAACTCGCGTTCTCCTTAAAGGAGTTGGTGCAATCAGTGCCCTCAGAGGAAAACATGAGTGTAGTTGTGCAGCAGGAGAAGCCAGGCATCTCTGCTCTCTTTGCTCTGCTTTTTTACCAAAAGAAATAAAGGGGGGGAGACAAACAGCTGGGGATGAGCATGAGACATATCACATCTAAGATGCGGTAAACCACATAGACCAGTGTGCACCCACTATTAGTCAACCCCTGTCGGGGAAGCCGAGTACCTATGATCCTGTTCTAAAGAAAGAGGAAACACGTGGTGCTACCAACTCCACTGTGCAACCTCATGTTAGATCCCAGCACAGCAGATGGCAAGAGATTCTCCCTTTCATCAAGATCACAGAAGTGCCTTCTGGGCTGCAAAATGCCTTGGGCATCCTAAGACAACTGCATCTTCTCCAGGCACAGGAACTCTCGAAACTCAGTCCTGCACTCCAGATCCTCATCCACATCCTCCTACCTACCAACCTTGCCAGTGTCTCTTCAGCAGTTCCGAGCTCCAGAAGCAATAATGACACCAAATAATTTAGCTGTATGACCACTCTTCCACAACCCCAATGCTTAGGTTTATACGGGCGATGCATTTGCATCTGTTTGCTCCTTTTGCATTAGTAACACGGAGCTTCCAAAAGATAGCTTATGGTGTACCATATCCAGGCTCCAGAGGGATTCTAGGTATCATCACCTCCTGCTTTTCCCTTGTGGTTCTTACACCGTGCTACAACCACCCAACATGATGTGCCACTAGACAAGTGAGGGAGGGAAGGAAGTGGCAACGTTGGGAATGCACAACAGAATTAATGATGGGATTGTCAGTCACTTCGATGTCAGGCCCCACATCTACACACCATGCACTGGCACTGATCTTGCCCTGCCCACTTGGCCCGGAAAGGCAGTGAGAGTGCCTCTTCTCATGCCAAGCCACCGTGTCAGTCCTGGTCGCCGTCAGACGACTCTTCTTCTGCCTCCTCCAGCCACTGGATAAACTTCTGGAGCTGCAGAGAGAATGAAAATGTAGGTGGGTGACAAGTGACAAACAGGTGCTGGGAACGCTCAACAACTGTATTGTGTCAGTGAGGACCGCTATCACACACAGGAAAGAGAAAGGGTGTTTCTAGAAGACATGAAAACAGAGGCAGATTTGAGGAAGACATACAAGTTTAGATGAAAAACAACTGGCATGCCATTAAAAGCACCGCTGACCTATACTACCAGTTGACTTTGCAAAGGTTTATAAACAAAGCAAAGGTTTAGACAAAGCTGCAGTTCCTCAGAGGTGGCCTTCTTCCCCTCCAACTCTTCCAAAACCAGGGAGGAGGACTGGAACAGGGCTCAGCCAAACTGCAGCACAAAGTTCTGTCTGATGGAAGGGGGAAGTTTATACGCTCCCTTACAACACAAGCCAAATGAAACCACTCAGTACAGCAAACGCTTCAAAATATATGCGAAGGGGCTGGTAAGCCAGGAATGAAAGCTTCAAAGGAATTGCATGGGGCCAGCACACAGGGCATTGGCCTAAAGCCCATTTCGAATGGGTGTTGGCTTAGAGAGACCGTGCTGCTCCTCCAGAAAGTGCTGGCCTTATGCTGCAGACCCCACTTAAAACAACATCCCTCTCCTACTGCCTCCATTCCTTGTTGAAACAGGATGATTATGGCAGAACGCACAGAAACATCCGCTCTGGAGAACAAAGTTGCGTTGTTTAGCGCTCAATACACTGCTGCATTATTGGCCTACCAGCAGCTGCTCCACAGAAGGTGACAGTGGCACTGAACTCCAAGTTTCTTTTACCAGATGTTGCTTTTTTAAAAAAAAAGCAAACAAAACCAAACAACAAAAACAAACAAACAAAAAGACACCTTTGAGACTTACCCTCTGGTTTTTACGAAGCTGCTTTCCCTTGTCAGATGTGTCCCGCAGAGAGAACCAGTTGAGAATTACATCTTCTTCCAGAATTTCCAGCTGGTAAAATGTCATCAACACCTGCATTGATTAAAAAAGAGCAACAGGGCTCTTTATAAAGTCTTTTGGGATTAGCTCATGTCCAAGCACAGACTTTGCACGTAATCTGTGTCTTCCAGCTCCATCTTCAACTGAAGGCAATCAGTCTTTTTAATTTTGATTTTATTATTACCAATAACTGTACTTCCCCTGTCAAGCCCTATGCTCCTGGCAGTTGGATGCTATGATACACAATGAGTCAAAATTCAAGCCCCATCACCTTCAGCTCTGTGGCTGCAGGGTATGCTTGAGAGCTGCGGGCAACAAGAGGCCACAGAGGGCATCAGTTCAAGATACCATTTCTCTTTCTAAATCACCCCAAAAATATCCCCAAAGCAGATCAGATAAGCCACTCTTATGCAGGCCCTGATACATACAGCAGTGACACGCGCAGAGAAGAGCACGAATCCATCCACCCTGCCCCAGGCTCCCTCTTCCTGTCAGTTCTCTCTGAAAAGTGCCTTATGGCAGGTGTCAAAGCAATTGGTCATTCACCAGCTCAAACCCCTGCCCAGCGCAGTGAGGGCAAGATGCAGTCATGCTTTCTCAGGGTGCCTTTGTGCTCAGGCAGAGCAGGCACTTTGCAGTTGGTCTCCTTGCGGCAGAGCACTGACAAAGCTGTCTGCCAACTCCAAATATAAAGTGTCATTTCAATTCTCAGCCTCCAGGGAAACCCAAGCTCCTAGAACAATGGACACATGCCAAACAATTGCTGTAATTCAATGACATTTTGGCTCACCAAACCAAAGGCTTTTGGCTCAGCTCCATGCTAAGTGCTTTGCCATTAGCCAGAGGCACTGGTGGCAGAAGTTAAGATTACTCTGTCTTGAGGAACCAACAGTTAAGCAGGCCCTAGGAGAGCTCTTCCAAAAGACAGGGGCTTCTTGATACTGCTGAAGGAAAATACTTGCAATTCAAATCAAATGCTCTTAGTCTGATGACAGAAAGAACACAGGGACAAAATATTTGTGAAGGAGGATTGTGCAGGGATATATTGAAAAGTCTTGAAGTGGGAGGATAGGTAATAAGCCACATGTTGTTGCCCTTTATTCCCAGTTTCACAACTAGGTCAGCCTGAATATGAAATTCTGCCCTTATTCCCAGTTTTGCGCTCTCAACTAGCATAAACCATTTGGCAGTTACATCCCAGGGACCAGGCAAAGACAAATGAAGTTAAGCTCTTCCTAAAACAAGTCCCTGGCCTCACATCTCTTCCAGCACCACACAAGGGTATCTAGGTTAGAAGTTGCAAAATAACAGCTCCCTTCAGGCTTCATGCTGCTAAGGGATACTTACCCTCAGCAGTGCTCACTCTGAGGCACAGGCAGACACAGAACTTTTTTTTTTTTCTAAAGCAATTGTTATAGATGGATTTCCCATCCACACTCTGCACTGTGACCCCACATTTCTCTCCTCTAAAGCAGACAAGCTGGTGATGTGAACAGGATGCATTTCACCATGAATCCAGCAAAAACAGGTCCTCAGAGCTGGGAGCAGATACTCACTTTAGCTATTGATGTGCAAAGACTGTCATGTTCCAGGAAGAATTCCTCAATGGCAAATAAGGCATTCAAGTGATCTGACGCACGTTTTATGTAGTTCTTAAACAACGGGGTCCAGTTCTTCAACAGCTGCAGGGACAAAGCACAGAAGAAAAGTTCCTGAGCTATGAGACGGATGTGTGCGCTCAGCCCAGCTTCTCAGCTGTACTGCACGGAGAAACTGACCCAGGACAGCATTTTAAGAAACCCTTCAGCTAGCCAGTTAATGTGTTTGCCTCTGTCCATTAAACAGACACTATTACACCTTGTGTGCAGACAGGACATGGATTTGCCAAGTAGCCTTGAGAACATCAGTTAGCTTTCTTGGTTTTGCTTCTCTGGCTGGAATAATAGACAATCACAATAAACGTGTTTAATGGAGTCTGGTACTCAAAGAAAATTACATCACAGCAGAACAATAAGGAGAGGTATATACATGCTCTCAAACTTTCCCCCAAAGTGCAGCTAACATTTCGGTGGCACTTTCCCGCAAAGCAAAGGAGCAAATAAGAACTAAGATTTTTAAAAGTTCCTAATTGCAAGTCACATGTTTTATGTGTATCTGCAGACTTGCTTGGAATCTAGAGCCTGCTGCAGGGAACGGGCAGGAAAGATGAATAGCAAGAAACTGTTTCACTGTTAGTGGATCCCAATTATCTACTCCAAGGTTTATATCTGATGCAGCCTTTCATTTAATGATTTCGGTGCTGCCTCTTCAAACAGTATTTCTGGCCAAGTTCCCCACAGCTCTTTCACTTGTACACATCTGAAAAGCAAGCAGCAGGGAAAGCTCTGCAGAGCAGCACCCAGGATAGGAGGTAATAAAGATGCAGCCTTGCCCATAAAAAAAAGTTTTAAGATAACAGAGCGAGGACGATAAGATACAAAAATTCCTCATTGGCCACATCATGACCAAGCCATCCCATGAAAATACTGTAACTATTCCACTGGCATGCTCATGCAGGTATATGGTCTTGCCGTGCCTCCTTACAGAATACACTCACCCAGTCTGTTTTGAAGGGAAACAGCTATTTGTGTTTCTTAGAGACTTGGGGTGTGATGAAGTTCTGAGTCACCTACATCCAGGGTTCATCTGTCCAGAACAATTGTGAACAGGCAGTAGCCTTGCCAGAGGGAGAGCTCCGTGACAAGCAGTGGAGCTAGAACCCAAGCTACCATGGGCTGTCGACACAGCCTGTGCTAGGAAATACTGCTCATCAGCTCTATAGCACTACGTTCCGCCACCTCTTCAATTACTGCAGCCAGGCATGAATTAGCACGCCTCAAGCAGACACAAAAAAAAGGAAGATTAACACAAATGGATCGATCCGTAGGGTATATCGACTGGCTCATGGGACAACAGGAAGAGCACAGAACGATCCTAATTGTCATGGTATTACAACAAAAAGCTGAGAGCTGCGTGACATATTTCCAAAAATTATTCTAACGTTTAGCAAAATGTTTAAACCTCAACACTATTCCTTCTCCAGCCATTTCCCACATTTTTATTCTTTATTCTTTACCTCAAATGCAGCACAGCTACTAGCAAGTTCCTTCCAGGCTAAGAAATATTTTGTAATACCTTACTGTTAACATCTTTAAATCACAAGCTGGTACAATTCTAACCAGAAGTTATGAAATTTTTAAAAGTAATTTATAAAGAAAGCAGAGCTATGAACACTCACAACCTCAGGACTCAATCCCATGTGCCTATTGCTGGGAAAGGGAGAAAAAAAATAGATCATCTAAGGTTGAGAACATGTACTGT
Source organism: Anas acuta (assembly GCF_963932015.1). Lineage (NCBI taxonomy): Eukaryota > Metazoa > Chordata > Aves > Anseriformes > Anatidae > Anas > Anas acuta. The sequence continues at coordinate 9,349,978 of NC_088987.1, forward strand.
TACTGTAATTGGTGCTAATGGGGAACGGAGGGCTCAGCCCAACAGAGCTCTTTGCAAAAACATGCATATGAGACTGTATGGCCACAGAGGCTGTGTTGGGAGTTTGAGAAAAATCTGAGCTGGAAGATTAGAAGCTTGCAGTTATTGTAGATTGAAAAGATGCTGCAAAATTAAGAGATAGCTGAGAGGGCTGTAGAGACCTACAGACAACATCCTAACTTCCTAGGCTTTGACTTTATCTGGGTAAGTCCTAAAACCAATCTACATCCTGGAGAAAGCTTTCAAGTTCCTCTGACAAGTTCATTCATTTTTTACCTTATTTTTTTAAACCAGATCTGGTCATGATGCTGCACCAACTTCATCTTCAAAGAGGCTTGTGATCCACTTTTCTTCTGCCAGAACAGTCTCAAAACCAAGCCTATTTTACCCCCACCTCCAGCACAGAACACCACCATGAAATGTGTGCAAAGCACATGAGACAAAGCTATAATTCTGACCTTATTATACCTTAACAGCAAATGAGCTGACCACCAGAAATTTCTTCAGTGAAAGCAAGGATCCATCTGCTCCCTGAACACACAATCCTGTTTTGTGTACCTTTGCATGATGCTACAGAAGACGATGGCTCCCAAAGAGAAACCCACAGAGGTGCACCATACATGCCCTGCTGGGCAGCAGTGCAGACACAGGCCAGCTCACAAGCTGAATTGCCCAACTGCCTCATGTGGTTCCTTTTAAACATCCTCACCTATTGTCTGGTGATGCTTCAGCGACAACAGCAGCACAGCCTTCAGTTTACCAGCAACTTCAGCCTCATTCTCTCAAATCGTGCCTACAGTCTGGGAAAGGTCATGTTTTCTGTACTATCTCTGCTTTACAACTTGTACAAGAACCAAATGAGATACCTGACATACATCAAACTGAATAACTATTTCTCAAGCCTCCATATTTCATCTGAAAAAAATACCCATGGGCATATCCCTTTACCGGATGCTTATTTCCTAAAATTGCTGCAACACTTGCAAGCTTCATGCTCAGGGGCCAACACTTGGGAGCACATACTGTGGTTTCAAGTCAAACCATACATCATAACAATGGCATTTCCACAATTTCCCCTCCTGAGATGTCTGGGACTGCTCTACCATTGCTCTAACACAAACAACCCATCTTCCTTTAGCATCTCTTCACTAGAACTGAGCTACAAGGAGAGTGAGAATCAGTCCTACAAAGTTCAGTAGGCTTCTGATATTCAACACTCTCAGAATTGAAGTATTTCCATCTCATACAAAATAACTTTGCCATATGTAAACCATTATAAGCAGATCTCAGCCTAATACAACCATCGACTGAGGCCATTTAGCTGCACAGCTACATCTTCTTTATGCACTCCCCTATACCAAGCTAGTGCTTGAGATTCTCAGGGTGTAAGAAGTATTAGCGACTTAAAACACTACACTTTTTACTAATTAGGCAACCACAAGTTATTCACTGCAGAAAAATACACTTCTCCACTTTTTCAGATACCATACAAACACATGTTCTGCCTGAAGGGCTGGTCTCCCCTTTTCAGAGTTCTGTTGGTAAATAAGCACAAGCTGCTGTGCAGGAAGGCCGCTGGTATCTGCTTAACAAGCCTTCAAAGGACAATTCTCTACTTCCATTAGAGGCACATGTCAACTCAAACAGTTATTGTAACAGTGAATAACATTGTGTGTGCAACGGAATGGTAACTGTGTGCCTCACCAGGACACTGCCTGCTGCTATCAATACAGAAAGCCAGCACCAACAATTCTGCACCAAGTACAGAACACTGAGGCACCAAACTCTCCCAGAGAAGGATACTCTAAGGAGCTTGCTGGCTGCTCTTTAACCAGGAACATTGGGAACCATTGCCTGCCATGATGGCCAACTGCTTAGATGCTTGAATCTCTTTTCTAACTCCAAGGATTAATTTGTGTTTTGTAAATCCACATCACACGCAATTCCCTGCCTGAAGAAATTCCACCTGTCCACCACACTGGGCACAGTCACCCTGAATACGTTTTGATTATTGCTTCTTGCTAAAGGTTTTTGATCGCTGCCCCTGCAGGCAGGCATGAACACCAGCTTTCCTACAGTGACATATGTATCAACAAAGTTACCCAGAAGTAAGTTCTTCGCATACTTCCATAATCTTTAGATTCAAAGGGTTTGGGGGCAATTATGCAAAACATTATTCATTTATATAGTACCTTTTATCTAGACTAGAGCCTCTTCTGACTGGATGTTGCACTGAATTTCTCTCCTGTCCTACTCTTGCTCTGTTAGGACCCCAATCAGTTCCTCTTTAGCTCTCAGAAGGACTAGTTTAAATTCAGTAGGAGACAAGCAAGTGTCAGATACATTTACTCTAAAAGTGCACCTATGTAGCATGTAGAGTTTTCAAACTCAATACACAAATACACGATAGCAAAGAGAAAGCCACTACAACGGCTTCAGTTTGGATCAACAAAACCATTAAGATAAAGCTGCCTGCTTTTTAAAGCAGATCCTAAATAAATCCTGAAGCCAGGAAACAGGAATCGCTCTCACCCAATTATACAACCCCAGAGACAAACCAACTCTTTAGAGACACAACAGAGCTCTGTATCTTCACAGAAAGACAAGATTATGCCTCTGCATTTAGCTGGAAAAAATTGGCACCGGTTACAGTATGCAGACAAATAATGCCTTGGAAAAGATCCCACTGGGAGAGGAGAACTCCCTGCTGCCCCAAGGACAGGGCTTATGATGGATTAGAACTGGATTCCTGGAATGCAAGCCTATAAAGACATCTCTAACAGTTCCTCTCTGATCTCCTCTACAAGTTATACTCTTCTACTATCACACCCAGGAAACAGAAACGATCTGAGGTACTGAAGTAGTGCTCCCCGCACCTATGGTCTGAGCTGATTTCTGTCAAGAAGGAACAATAGTTTCAGTTCACTTTTAGGGAAGAAAAAGAGGCTCATGACCTCAAGGAGCTCAAGTCACTTCAGGCTTAAGCAGAAAGAGTTCTCAGCCAGGAAGAACTTCATGAGTTCACACTCCTACACACTAAGAGAAAAACCCCAAGGAGAGTCAAATGGAGCAGCACTCACAGGAAGTAATGCTGAGAAATAGTTCTGGGAGTCCAGGTTTGCATCCAGCTGCTGCAGTGGGAACTCCAGAATCACTTTACTGAGCACCTGCATCATCTCCTTCAGGCCAATGTTATAGGCATACCTGCAAGGAAAAAGGTCAAAAAAAAAAAAAAAAAAAAAGTTTCACACTACATCTCTGCAGACTGTGGTTCCTCACATCATTATAGCAGAAGATTTGACTTACATCTTCCAGAATTTTTTGTTTCCTCCCCTCAAATAACATTCAGGTAACAAAGCCACCTTGCATTGCATCAGGCCCCGTGTAAGACCAGCAGTCCTGGAAATCTGCTATCACTGTGGAATGAGCTGCTGCATGGACAGCACCCTCACGTTTACTAGAGTGCTGCATGAATGTGGTTGCGCAAAAGAAGGGAAACAGGTTTGCATTTGAGAAATACTAGGTAAAAGGCACCCTGATTACATGTTCCAGACTTGCTGCTGTACAAGCAGAGTGGACAAGTCACACCACAGCACAGTCTCAGCTGCAGACAGCTGGCTGAATGTTGCAATGTGAGGAGCAGCAGTTCCTGCATGAGTTTACAAGAAGTCAGTGCCAAGAACTGGCTTTCTCTCTCCAGTGCATAATTACTTAATAGCAATTCAATGTCCCGTTACAGAATTGGGGCTGGAAAAGCTTAACGGTTGAGGAAGCTATAGATGCATCAATTCCTGTGGTCATTCAGTCACAAACCCTAATCTGTGTTTCTCATGCTGTAATCCTGCTAAAATTATTGTTTAACAATCAACATGGGTATTCACATGGTTTCTCCTCTTTCTAGATCTGCTGTTAAACAGAACTGTTCAGAATAAGGGACAGCATTTTTAAGGGAACACTCACTTGAGAGAGTTGATTTCCAGGACCAGGTTGTCACAAGAAATGTTTTCCTCTTCACCCCTCTGTAACGTGCCCAGAACCTCATTCTGGAAAACTAATGAAAGAAAGGACAGGTAGTTAGGCCAAAGGAGAGCACACGTTCTTCAGCCCTTTCACTACAAAATGAAACTGTGCCCTTAACAAACGAAGCATTCTGATGGAGACCTCTATTTGGTCTCCATAAGCTGGCACAAACCCACATCAACTACACTTACAAATAGTGGTATAATGCAAATAAAGGAAAAGACTTTCTAGATATCATTGATCTAACCACACCAACCAGTACAAAGCTATTTATCTCTGTGATCTTTTAGAGCAGTTTCTATTACACTTTCACATTGTAGCCTTTCCTATTCAGACAAACCTCACCTTCCTTTAACTAAAGATATGAAAGCAAAGATAGATACTTTCAGGTGCAAAGTGTGTGTGTGTGTGTGTGTTTTCCAGTTTAGCCTGAACCCCTTTTAAATCCACATGAACCTAAAACAGAAAATCAAAGCACATCTGCCAAAAGAGGCAGTTTCTATAAGGAAATTTAATTCCCCAAAACAATTACAGCAGTAATCCGTCCTGACCAGGGAAATTTGCTAGATCTTCACACAATCTGAGTTTAGGCAATGACACTGCCATTTGAACAGATGACTCCGGAAAGTCGCTTTCATGAAAGCCCGGCGATCATGAGTGAGAATGATGAAGGATCTTTGCCTAGCTTCTCACCCTGGGCTACCTTGGGTTAAGGTACAATAGCAACATAGTGAATATTAAAAACCAGGGTAGCAAATGTAGAAAGTGAGGTCAGGAAGCAAACATTACATCCATCCACAGACATTCCAATACACCTAGAGAGAGCAGCACAAGCCTCACTGTCTGCATTACCTGCAGATTTACCACTGCTCTCAATGGCCCCATCTCTCACCTTTGATGTCATCTAGCTGAGGGGATGCTGCCCGACTGTCTGGCTCCTCGGAGCCCATGCTCAGGTCACTGTCTGACTCACTCTCTTCTTCTGAATGCACAGCCGGGCCTGGTGAAGAAGAGAAGACACCATTCAATGCTCAAAAGCTTCAGCTGTCATATGCATGTGGAACCAGGTGTCCCAGGGACTTCACAATCAAATCAGCAACCATCTGTCCTTGCAAGAAAGGCTTTACTCACAGGTCCAGACGGTTAGAATTGCTGCAGAGGGAACACTACAGCTGGCACTGGGATTGTTACTATTATTATTATTTTTAAAGTCTGCAGGCAGACAGCAAAGGACAGGGACAGAAGCAAATGCATTTGTGCAGAGTGCTGACTCATTATGGAGCAGTGTCAGCAGGCTGTCACTAGCAGGAAGAAAAATAGAAGAACCCAGAAGAGCCAAAGCTTATCATTTCTATCCCTTCTACAGGAGGGCCTGGTGGCCCGTGGCATGCCACTCACGCCACAGACAGCTGTGTACGTTTGTCAAGTTCATTGTGTAAGTCAAAAATACAATAACCATCTTCCACAGAGCAGAGGAAGAGAGAATCTGGTCTGTTACCTTTCTAAGTAATCTCTCACCTTCAAACACAAAAGTTATCTAAAGGCCCAACTGCCTCATAGAGTCCAGGCCTTATTCTGGGAACAATTACCAGCACTCCTCTCAGCAAGCTTCCCCGACACAAAGTCTGTCTGCCCATTCCCAGGTGATTACACTAAACTCTTCCTTACCCCATAGACTCTGTCTCTGCTCTTCTTCATCATCTTCATTCTTGTCATCTGCTTTCCAAAGATAGCCTTTGCCTTCTGAGCCTACATCCTTTCTGTTGTAACCTGAAAAAGACACAGTGATTAGGAGGTAGATGTACTGGACCTGCTTATGGGTAAACCTGAAATAGACATAAAACTTGCATCTACTGCCCTTAAATACCCTTCAGTGAGAGGGAGCTGGGATTCCTGAAAATGCGTATTTTTTTCCACTTTTATCTTCCCACTTGCCTTGACAAATGACCACTGACTTACCCCCGCAATAGCAACAACATTCAGTTGAGCATGTTCAGATCCCTCAGCAAACCCACACCAGTAGAAACAGCATCTCACAAGGACAAAGTCCTTGGACACGTTCCAGGTACAAGGACATAAATCTTGCAACCTGCCTCAAACTGAACATCTCTTTCAACTCCAGCTTATTGTCTCTTAAGAGGCTCCTACTCCAGGAAAAATGGAAAATAGCTGATTCTCCACATATTTCATTGCTGGGATACTGAGGTACAATACCCCACTGCCCAGCTTGAGCTGAACATCTTTGCTTGCCCTATGGGACATATACTCCAAGTTGAACGCAGCACTAAGCTCCAGCCTGGCACTGCAGAATCTTGAGTGAGGAAGGGAAAGACCCCAGATGATGGAGGGCAAAGTCCTCTGTACGTCCTGAGTGCGTGGAGCCAGAAACTCTCATACCTTTCAGTTTGACTTTATTCTCCTCCTTATTCACACCAGAATCATCACTGAACTGGTCGTCATCCTCTTCCTCCTCATCTGGCGGGTGCAGGGAGATTACTGTGCCCTCAGAAAGCGTGATGCCAGGACCTACTACTACCTGCAAATACGTGTAACATATCTTAATGAAGAAATACCCTGATTGCTCCCTTGTCCCGCCACCAGCAGGGAGGATAACAGCTCCAGACAAGCTATTCCGAGAGAGTCAAACAAATGTGACTACAGATATCAGCACTGCTAGGGTACATACCATGCTACCCTAGCCAAAATACCCAAAGGAAGAAAAAGTAGCAGCATTTCCCCATCTCTGAGGAAAGGCCTGGAGCAGCCCTGTATTCTGGTATGGTTTAATGTATAAGCATAGGAAGTGCCAAGAGAGGCAGAACGCAATATAGACACAAACACAACTCACCTGAGAGGAGAGGACACAGCGTGGATTTAGCTTTACTCCCTCCTTCACTTCAGCATTATCACAGACAACAGAATGGATGATCTCCACGTTATCTGCTATCCGTACGTTGTCCCAGAGAAAAGCTCCGTCCAAAGTGACTTTATCACCTGTTATACACCATCAAGTACAAATATTTTCATCAAGGCAGACTGCTGCTCTCCCACACTGCTGAGTTCACTAGAAAGCATCTTACTGAACCTAGGACTAAACAATGCCCTCGATGCATGAAAGATGTTAGATGAAAGGAGGAAAATGGTCTTATAGACCTACAGACACTTAACCAAAGCTAAAAGTTGAGTTTGTTCCCACAGAGATTGAAGAAGTTGACAGTAACAATGGACATCTTGGATTTGCACAAACACAGCCAAATCACAAAAAAAAAGAAAAAAAGAAAAAAAAGAAAAAAGAAAAAAGAAAAAAATCAAGCCAGAGCTAGAAAGAAGGGGCACCACGCAGCTCTCAAAAAATGATGTCCCTCATTTGCAGGATGTTGGTAGTGATAATCCTAGGTCATTAAACACCATGCATTCTCTTCTGCTGAAATGACTTATTTGCATGAAGCGCCTCCCACTTTCAGCATCATTAAGGTACTCTGAAAATTGTTATGTATTTCCTCCCCTGGAAAACTAAGCTTTTCTCCTTTTTTCCCCATTAGTACCTAGCATCTTTGAGAGCCAAATGTACGTATCTTGTAAAAAAGAAAACAAAACAAAAAAAAACAGACAACCAAACAAAAAACAACAACACATTGTGCCCTTATCTAGCACACCCCGCATGCCCCCCATTCTCATACTCACCTATCCTACAGTTCTGCCCTATAACACTGTTCGTTATGGAGCACTTGCTGCCGACGACGGTTCCCTGCCCAATGAGCACGTTCTCTTCCAGCACGCTGCCGTGACCAAGGCTAACATCCACCCCCCGGTAAATGTTGTGTTTGGAATGGGTGTAACTCTGGTTCTCATCATCAGTGAAATTCATCTCCGGAGTCAAAGGATAAACCCAGCGTCTGATGATGTCAGAGCACACAGCTTCGTACATCAGCAGGTTGCATATATGAGCACCATACTCTTCTGTCGTTACATGCATGTGGATCTGGTTCCCCAGGACCTGGAAAGAGGACGGGACATGTCAGAGTATTCTCTGATGCAAGGGGTCAGTATCTCCCTCCTAACATCCCTCTCATCCCTCTCCTTACCTCCTCATTCACTAACAGACCACGCACGAAGTCATCCCGCGTCTGGTAGTCAAAATTGTCTGTAAAAAGCTCAGCCACCTGCCAGGAATAAAATGTAAAGACATAATGTAATTACGGAAAAAGTTGTCAGGGAAGCCAGTTAATTAATGGCTGTTCAGCAGTTCTCAGAGAGATGAGTTATACAGTATAGGAAAGTGATGCTCTTGCCTTGAATAAAGCTTTGATTCCTGCTGGTAGGAGTGTTGACCTTCCCATCTCTTCCTCCTACCGCAGACTATGAACAGATTCTGGTTTTCAGAAGGGGCAAAACATATAACTTTAGCACCTCCAAGCAGTCCGCCCAGCCTCGCTTTGTAGTTTCACTCCCAAAGGAAAGCTGTAAAGCTTTCAGAAGCGGGAGAGATGTTACCAAGCCATTACTAAGCCTAGGCTGGAGCAATCCTGAATGTTACCCTAGCCTGGTACCAGCTTGCACGTACTGACACTTTTCCACAGTATAGGCATCACCTCTGCTCCACAGACTTTACTACTGCTTACTTTCCAGTATGGTTTCATCCTGTGCCCAATCAGTTATTCAGTCTCCTGATGCATCCACTATTTAGTTCTGCCTGGCCTTGATCAGGGGATGGCAGGAACAGGCTCACAGAGCTGTGCCACACGATCCCAGCTCAGTCGCTGAGCACGACAGGGAGTTCTGGTTTTCAAACCCAGTACACCAAGGGCACATGCACCCCTGAACGTCAGGAGCACCGAAGAAGCAATGCAGATTGAATTGTAGACCCTCGGAAGGGCAGAGCTCACCTGTGGAGAGCAGATGCTGATATGACAATCCAGCAAGTCATGGCGCACCTCCACGTTCTCAATAGAGTTCTGAAAAAGACTCTAGAAGAGGAAAAGATTCAGGTGATCTGAGCGTCACACACAGCACTCAACCCCCAAAGTCTTCCCCAAGCCAGAGGTAGCATATTGATTGAATTCTTGAACTAGCTGCTGTTCTGGAGATCAGAGAAGTCTGCTATCTCCACCGAGACAAGCGTAGCAGGCACAGCCCAGTCACACACAAAGCTGTGTGTCAGTCAGCCAAGACTGCCCTCATCCATACAAGCTGCAGTTCTCCAAGAAACGGCTTGTACAAACTATCATTTTTTTCCCTAGCAGGTTCCTTACCTTTAGTTGCTAAAAAGCTACAAACGTACAAAGAATATTAATGAATCCAAATGCAATATTCACGGCTTTCATACCCCCTCATGGATTTTTACAGTTGTGGGGTGGTTTTATTTTCCTCCTCCTTTTTTTGTTTTGGACAATGATTCGTGCTTTCATTTGAACATAGGGAATAGTTTACCAATAACCGATTTAGAGTTGAAAATGCCATGTATATTCATAGTCTTCTGATTTGAAAAAGAAAAGGGTCCATTTATCTCACTGAAGTGCCTCCACAGATGCAGACTGAGCACTTACTACATTATTATCAGAGCCCCTGACATTTCTAGAGAAACAGTTCAGGTAGAAGTGATAAGAGGTACTACGCCTTGCGCCTCTTGTTATTCCACCCTGTGTCAGGCTCAGTGTCGCTTCAGAACGGTTTGTGTATGACAGGGACATAGGCACTCCAGTTTGCACGTCACTGTGACAACATGAATCATCCACCTCCCTTGTTTCATACAGAGAAAGGGATGCAAACTGAATTTTGAGAAATGCCTGTCCCATCTTCAAACTGTGAAATGAATCCCAGCACATCACCAAGCCTTACATAAAGGTTAAAGAAAAAAGAAGCCAGTTTACCAAGGGTTCCTTCCTATCATCTGCTCCTCCAAAGGAAGCAGCAAGCACAGCTCCCCAGCCCTCCCTCCAGGAGGATTTCTCGGGGGGCTACTTCACTACTGCAGCCCTTTTGCACCCATCAGGTTGCAGACGCACCATAGGAAAGCGGAAGCGTTTCAGTCCCTGGGTTCTCTGATAGTGAAGGACGCGGTTCGTGGCACTGTCCATAGCAATGACAATGTCATCCTCCTTGCACCTGGCGTGGTGACCAGGCGAGGACTCCTTGAAAATCATCGTCATCACAGAAACGTTCTTTTCCATCTTACGACGCAACCTGAAAAAAAAAACGAGGGCAGAATTTTGAAATCACTCTCCAGACAGAGCCCAGACAAGCACACCAGGCAAGCACGCGTTTATTTCACCACCTACTTGTGCTCTTCCAAGGCTGTGGATATATTGAAGTTGGACACCACATCCCCAGTGACCAAAATGAAGTCAGAACGAACGAGGGACTTGGCATCAACATCTCTCAGCACGTCCCCCAGGGAGCGGTACAGGTCGGAAGTCACGAAGCGCACCGTGTTGGGAGAGGTGTGGCGGCACCACTTGGATTTTCTGAGAGGAGAAAAACACGTCAGAAAGGCACAAAAAAAAAGTATTCCTACAGAAAACTCAGGAGGACACGGTGCATGGCACATCCAGAAGCGAATGCAAGGAGAATCCTAGCACAACAAGCACACCATCCACTGCCTCTTTTAAGTGAGAATAGTTAAATGTCAATACAAATGCAGTCCACAAACACACAACCCTCTTAAAAGGCTGCACAAACACACTCGTTCACAGAGGAATGGTCTTTCCTGAGATGCATTAGGTTAGATGTCCCTTGAAAGGGAATCTAGCACAAAGCTTTCATCAGCAGGATCCGAACAATATAAAACCTCTGAGGCTTGCTGGAGAACAGAATTCTTTCCATGATCAAGCTAAAAAGAAGAGATTCTTACTGTAAATGCTCTTTTATCTCAGCTGACTTCCAACAGCAGAAAACAAAGGTTTCTTCCACTCCAGTCGCTGTTAGGAACTCCAAGGTGTAGTCAATCATGGCCACGTTTGCCATAGGTAAAAGAGCCTAAAAAACAGACACACAGAGAACTGAACAAACGCTGTTAGTTACCACATATAAATCTGTCCTGGTTTTGGCTGGGATAGTGCTCATTTTTGTTGCAGTAGCTGGTACAGTGGAGGCTGGGGGTGCATGAGGAGCTGGGAGGGGACAGAAGCAGGACAGCTGCCCCAAGTGGCCAGAGGGATGTCCCATACTCCATGGCACCCTGCTGAGCAGCACAGCTGGGGCTTGGTCAGGAGCTGGGGGGCAGCCACTGCTCAGGGACTGGCTGGGCATCAGTCAGCAAGTGGTGAACAATTGCACTGTGCATCGCTTGCCTTCTGTATTTCTATCATTATTAATATTCTCCCTTCCCTTTCTGTCCTATTAAACTGCCTTTATCTCAAGCCACGAGTTTTTTCTGATTCTCTCCCTCACCGCACAGGGAGGGAGGAGCAAACAGCTGCGTGGTGCTGAGCTGGGTCAAACCACAACAAAAGCTCTTCCGTGAGGACTCAGCTCAGCTGGGCTAGAAAACTCACACATCCCAGCGTGTCGCTTCCCTGACTCAGGCTTCAGCTGCTACAAGAAAAACCTGTCAGACGTGAACGATGCAGCCACGGGAGCACGAGCGTCCAGGAGACAAGGGGAGGGGGAAGATGCAATGGGAAGTGAATGCGGGACTGCGATTTGGGACTCGGGCCATACCTTTAAGCCCAGTTCCTGATTTACACCTGAGTGATGTTTCAGCACTCGGTGACTCGCTCTGTGTCGTGTTTTGTTTCAGACCCGATGCCGTGTGTGCAGTTATGACCCCCACAAGCAGGTAATGAGCAGACGAGGTATGATCGCTGCTGACCCGGCAGCACTCCTTCCTCTCAGGTCGCATGAGGGAGATTATACCACGGAATTCTGCTGTAGTCAGACCTTTGTAATAATACCTAAAAGTCTCCTTTCCTTTTTTTAGTAATTTCAGACAGCTGCATGTGGCCAAAACTATGTTTTATATCGCATTTTTAAAGCTTTTACAAATTACTTAAGGAGTTCCTAAAAATTACCTGTTCTTACCTCCCTCCTTATTACAGTGAGTTACAAAATCTTAATCAAGGAGTTAACATCACCTTCTTCTGTTATTGGTGCTTTATTTGCTGAGTTGTCAATCTTAAGGGAGCTAGTATATCACAGAATCAGAATCACAGAATTTCTGGGTTGGAAGAGACCTCAAGATCATCGAGTCCAACCTCACAGCTAACAGTCCCCACTAAACCATATCCCTAAGCTCTACATCTAAACGTCTTTTGAAGACTTCCAGGGGTGGTGACTCCACCACCTCCCTGGGCAGCCCGTTCCAGTGCCTAACAACCCTTTCAGTAAAGAAGTTCTTCCTAACATCTAACCTAAAACTCCCCTGGCACAACTTTAGCCCATTCCCCCTCGTCCTGTCACCAGGCACGTGGGAGAACAGGCCAACCCCCACCTCGCTACAGCCTCCTTTAAGGTACCTGCAGAGAGCGATAAGGTCTCCCCTGAGCCTCCTCTTCTCCAGGCTGCACAAGCCCAGCTCCAGCCCCTCCCCCCCTCCCCCCCTCCCCCCCCCAGCCCCATTCTCTCCCTTTCCCACCCCCCCCCCCCCAGCCCCCGGGGCCGGCTCTGACCCGCGGCCGGTCCTTGGAGATGGGGAAGAAGCGCCGGTTGAAGCTGTCGGCCACCAGCACGGCCTGCAGCGGCGGCGGGGGCTCCTCCTGCGGCTCGGGGCCGCGGCCGGGCCCCGCTCCGGCCCCGCGCCTGGCAGCGCCGCGGGCCGCCATCTCCTCACGCTGCCTCCTCCTCGCTTCCCCCCCTCCTCGTCGCACTTCCGGTTCCGGCCCCGCGCCGGAAGCAGCGACGGGAGCGCGGCGGGGACACAACAGAGCGAGGGCGGCGGGCGAGCGAGATGCGCGGGGAAAGGGGTGCGCATGCGCAGTGCGGGTGGAGGGGATGGTGATGGAGGGGGGGCTGTGAGGGGGGCTCCTGTGAGGCCCTCCCTGAGGAAGCCCCCACAGCGGGAGCTGCTGTGCTGGAAATAAACTTATCTCTCTGATTTCGTCTCTGTGTGTGTTTGTGTAACCATCACCATGGCGGGTGCCACCCTGCGCCCAGCACCAAGGGAGACCCCAGCCCCACGGTCCCTGAGGCGCCTCGCTGAGCCCCCCGGGTGCTCCCCAAGGAGGCTCCTCAGGAAAACAAAATGGGGGCACATCGCAGGGATCAGGCCTCCAGTTCTGTCCCAGTGCTGTCCCCTCAGCCCAAACCCTCTGGCTGAGGGGTCTTTGCTGGATTATTAGTGGGAAAACTACGTGGTATGCAAGATGCAGCACCCCTTCCCGCTGTTTTAATTGCATATTCGTGACTGACTTAGTACAAAACTCTTCATCTCCCGAAGGACACTGCAGCATTGGGTGTTCCCTGAATTTCCCTTACCCGTTAAAATGTTCAGGCATCGCTTGCACTGTGCCATCTGCCCCCGGTAACTTGTGACTGAGCCCCTGCGGCTCCGCACCTCGTGGCGGAGTTGCTTGACCTTAGATAGTTGCTTGGAATAAAGCAGCAAGGATGGGCACGGTGAGGAAATGAAAATGAGCTGCCCCAGAGAAATAAATTGTTCCCATCATGTTCAAAAATAGGTATCCGCATCCCCTCGGGAATCCTGTTGCCGCAGTGAAGAAGCTAACCCCGGAAAAAAAATAAATAAATAAAGCTCCCAGATGGTTTAAGCCCAGGGGTTACAGCTTGGGGAATTAACCAAGAGGTGGATTTGTCATTGCCTGAGGGCAGGACAGCATCTTCCTTCCTGCCTATGTAGCATTAAGCGCATAAACAGCGCCAGAAATCAGGTCTGATCCAGCATGCACAGCCACTGCCCGTGTCAGGACAGGGCACACGGAGCTCGGCAGGAGAATCAGCAGATTATCTGGCTAATTGCATCCTGTTCTCTCCAAATGAGGCGACTTTCCAAGACGTTGCCCTGGTAAATTGGCAGGAGCAGGGGAAAGCAAATCAAGGTAATTGCTAATGAACTGAACTCAAAATTGGCCTGATAAATATTCCTCAGGCTTTGCAGAAACATTTTCATTTGGTTTCGGTTGGGACTTGCAGGCCAGTAGCACCCACATCAAGTATTTTCTGAAAGCGATACAATTCCAGGGGAGCTTTTAGAATTGAAATTACCAAAAAACATCACAATGAGGCTGTACTGGGTTACCCTGAAGGGCCACCGAGCCCAATATCCCTCAGTGGCTGGGAAGGGGATGGGAAGCCCCATGGACTGTAAGGTTTTTTCCATCTCCGTCATCCTTCAGAGTGTTAATGAGCAAAATATAGCAGCTCTGGGAACAGTGAGCCCTGTGGGGATGCTCTGTTCCCTGGGGCATCTGCCTTCCAGTCCCTGCCCCTACACGTGTAACCCTTCTCTCTTTTCAGTCTGTTGTCCTCTCTGATCATTTGGTTGCTCCCCAGCTTTTCCCTCTGTGTAGAAGATGCCCCCTGGGGTATCGTTAAGCCTTGGCAAGCAGCTCCAAATCTGGGCCTATTTCAGACAGCTTTGGGGCTCCACATCCACAGGGACTTGTGGCAGAGGTTCCCGAGGGTGGTGGGACTCGCAGTGAGGAGGATCACGGGAGGTCTGCATGGAGGAACCACGAGATTATATTGCTCATCATCCCTCACTGGCTGTTTTCCCGAGTAGCCCCGGGGTGGCAGTGCTCACACCCAGCTCTCAGACACGGTCCCACGCAGGTAATGGTGCTGTGCAGGTTCTGCTGCTCGCACTCTGCCCCATCCCATGCTGATTCACCTCGCCATCATGTTCAGAGATTGACGGGGCTTCGGGCAGCGCAGGCTCCTCGCAGCAGCTCAGCGGGGACAGCCTGCCCGGGGGAAATGAGTCAGTGGCCATCCAGCCTTGGCACACGCTCCTGGAGACAGCCAGCCTCGTGGCCCCAGAGGCTGCTCAATCTGAAGAGCGAGACCCGTTCCCCATCAGGGGACGGTGCTGGAGCTGTCACAGGAACCAGTGCTCCCAGTCACGAGGAGGTCTGCCTCAGCACAAACACCAGCAGATCGCTTCTAGGGGAAAACCACTTCCCCTGCCCTTCCCCTGTTTCGTATTTAGCCCCCACACAACTTCTCGCACTGCCGTACACCGGTACCACCTCCATCCCTGGGCTCCCTGCCCTTCAACACCTGTGTGAGTCGAGGATTTTCCCCCAGCTCTGTGCTCTGCACTGAGCCATATGAAATTTGGTGGTTGGGTGGCACACAGGAGCAGAGCTGCCTCCTGTTTTCTCAGCTAACCCTTCTCCAGCTCTGGCCCACGTGGATTCCTGCAGCAGAAGAAGCTGGGAACAGAGAGGCTCGCCCTTCAGAAATAAGAAGTGGTTGGGTAGGAAGTGATCCCTGGGCTGAGCCAGAGAGAAAAAGACGTCTCTTTTGGAAAGCCAAAGGGCTGAGCAAGGACTGGGGGTTCACAGCCACAGCCAAGGAAACATCACACCGCAGAGGGTTACAGGGACAGGATCTGGTGTCACCTGCATCACGAGAAGGGAGCCCACAGTGCCAGGTCGGGGTTGCGGGGGACAAAGAGGGAATTGCCTGGCTCTCAACAGCCAGAATACCCAGGAGAAGATGACTTCATTTCCAGAGCCCCTTGGCTGGCTCCAGCTCTCTACTACCCCGGGGGGGGCCCTATGCCACCGGCAGATCTTGCTCTGTTCCTGCTCCCTTCTCGTGTGTCTATTCCTCATTCCTCATCTTTTCCAGGGGAGGAAAAGGGCTCCTGCAGCCTCCCCTTCGAGAGCAGCCCCAGCTCTGGAGGAGATGCCGGGGGAGCCGCCTGTCCCTCTGCCTGCTGCGGCCACACCAGCTGTGTGGCTTCAGGAAGGAGGCAGCCCCGCTTCCCCAGCATCCCTGTGCCAAAATCCTTTGATCAAGGCAGGGCTCGGAGCAGAGCCCACGTTTCCTGTAACCCTTCCTTCCCTGCACACCCGCTGCTCCGTGGGAAAGGCAAATTTATCAGAGCTCCAGTCCGAGGGGCTCCACATCGCCAGGCAGGGCTGGGAACCCAGCAGGATTTCTGTAGCTGTGCCACTGCAAGGATCCGCTCAGCTGCTCGTGCACCCCAAAATTTGCTTCAAAAGAGCTTTGTGTTGGGGCTGCCTTAAGATCTAACAAAGGCGGAGAAGGGGAACTTTCTCAGGGAGAGCTCTGCAGCCCCCTCCAGCACTTCAAAGCCAGCGAGAGGCCACCTTATCTTGACAGATGTTGCACGCCACGGAGCTGGTTACTGAGCTGATGTTTCCCATGGCCTCACTCCAACACTTCTCCCGGTTTGTCAGGGAGATATTTCAAACTGTAACGCTGCAGAAAAGTAGAAGGAAGCAGCTGATTAATGACCGTTTCCTGGTAGTGTAGAAGTGCTGGCTCCAGTTGTAGCCGTACCAAAGAAGAGGGAAAATGCTGGAAACCAGATTAAAAGTTCCTCTTCTGCTTTTTCCAAGACAAAGCAATTAACACTGATACGGTGCAGTGTGCTGGGGCCTGTACCCGAGGCGTGCTGAGGAGCTCATCCCATTGCTCCCACTGCTCCTGTCACCACTGGGAGGACTGGGCAGAGACACTGGGAGCAGCCTCCCATCCCCACCACGGCAGCACTGCCCTGTGTGCTGCCTCCGATGCCCTAAGCAGATGAATTATTCCTCCTTCTTTCCATCCTTTTAGGATTTATCAGGGTGTGAGGCACTGATCACACCACCAGTCCCGAGGTTTGATTCCCGGTGCCCTGAAGTTACCAGGCTGCCTTCCAGCTCGGTGCAGCCACCCGAGGCGAGGCGGGACACCGAGCTCCTTGGGGCAGGTTTGGCTGCAGCCGGTGCTGTGCGGGGGAATAAGGCGAGCCCAAAGGCACCGGGGTGACTCAAGGCTGATGCATGGAGAGCCCGGAGCACGGATCTCTGCACGCACAGGCAAAGCTCAGCCCCCTGCAGCTGGCAGCTGAGGGAACGTCTCTTATCTGTGAGCGATGCAGGCGTTGAGCTGGAAATTGGTTTGGGATCGCACGGCTGTGGGCAGTCACGGGACAGCCCTGGGCGATCTGCCCAATGCCTGCAGCAGAACCTGCTTCAAACCATCTCTGTGCATTTATTTGCACAAACAACTGCAAGTAAACCAAGGAAAGAGAAAAGTAACAAGCATGCAGAGTCGGACCTCACTCATACCAGACTGCGGCCACGTTAATGGCACTGCACAGAGCGGGCCCTGTTTTTTGTTTTTTTTTTTTTTGCAGACGAGGCAGTGCCAGGATTCAGCAAGGCAGCGCTCGAGGTCGTTCTCCCCACCCACGGGGAGAGCTGCGGTGCTCTCAGCGCGGGAGCAGATGGTGACTGATGCTGCGTGCACCTCCCTCAGACAAGGAGCCGGCTCTGAGCGGGGGATTTTCCATTACTTCAGCTTCCCACCGGCTCAATCTTCTCCTGCCTTTAAGAGGAAGCTGCTCGCTGATGGGAGGATCTTTCTGCACGCCAGTGGCTTGAGACCTTGCTCAGCTTTTTATACACAGCAGCTCTCCTTCGCATCTCTCACGAGGTTTCCAGCAGTCACACGTTGTTTGTTGTTTTTTTTTTTGATGAGGAACTGAGCCCTGGGTTGGAGGCTCAATTTTTGGGGTCACAGAACAAGCTGGGGGCCAGCCCAGCCTCTCAGCCCCCCTGCAGCACGCTCCCAGTCCTGGGGCTGAGGTTGGGCTGCTCTCTGGTTGTCAGCAGTGGGCTGGGTTTGATACCTGAGCGTTTTTGGGCTGTGCTTTGTGTGAGCCCCTGGAGCTGCTTCGTGCTCCTCCAGCACCATCCCACCCCCTGCAGCCGTCCTCCTGCAGCAATCACCTCGGCAATCCCAGGCTGTGGCCCGGGCTTTGTCCCCATCCTCTCATCGTCCCACAGGGGTGGTCTCCGCAGTCCCTGCTGGTGCCATGAGAGGAATACGAGCAGGCACCGTGGCCTCCCAGTCTGAGACCCACCAGCAGCCTCTGCTGCCTTCTCCCCCAGCCAGAAGAGCGCAGCCAGCCTCGTGCCCAGCTCATCCCTCACCACTGCCATCATTTCCCATCCCCTTGCTGGCTGGGCAGCCCGGGCACGGTGCCACCTGCCTCCCCCTGTGTCCCCAAGCAGGGGACTCCATCCACACACCGTTTCCCTGCCCCACCACCGCCGAGGGCAGCAGGGCCAGCCCTGGCACCTGGGACAGAGCTGGGCTTGCAGCTTCCCCTTTTTCCCAGTTGGGAAATAACGGGCACGATGCCCATCTGAGCTAGCATCAACAAGCATCTCTGGACAGGTCAGGAGCAGGCGGTGAGAGCACCGATGGCACCCACAGACCTGTCCCGAGGGAGCAGGGGGCAGCACGGGGGTGTTGCAGGACATCAGTGCTCTGCAGCACCACTGAGCCCACAGATGGATGCGGACACTGCAGCAGATGCAGGAGATGTAGAGACACAGCTCCAGCTTTTTTATCGTTGTGTTTTCCACTGGCTTTGTCAAGTAACTGTCCGCACAAGACAGCAGAGGCTGAAGCCTGGCTTTTCCCTGCTGTGCCTTCAGGAGCAGGCAGGCTCCTGCTCAGCCCACGCTGCAGATTTCTATCGATTACTCATTAACCGTCGGGGTGGTGCAAGCTGTAGGAACCACACGACTTGTTAGCATGCACACGTCTGTCCCGGCTTCTGCTCTCTGAGCTATGCTTTGCCCTTGGATTGATCCTGGCCTCTGAATTATCAGGGCCGTGGAAGATCGAACAGTCCGGAGACGAACAGCCTTGAACTGGCGTTGCAACAGCTTTGAGAGCTTCTGGCTTCTCCCTGTAAGATAAAAAATAAATGAATCAGGTTTAGTTCAATTGCTGCTGGGTGGTGTTTGTGCCTCAGCCTCTCAAAGCAACGTGAAATAAGATGGTGTGCTTTTTGCACGCTGTCCCCTCCTGACCCAAATGCCGAACACCAAACCAAAAAGCGACCTGTGTGGCCTGGGCAGCACTGCGCCTCTTACTCCGTTCTGCTGCACTCTGCTCAGAAACACTGCAGAGATAGGGCAGGGAGATCAAACCTAAAAAAAATATAACGTTGCTGTTGCTGCTTGCAGTTTTTGAGCTGAGTACGACACTTCCCAGAAGGAAGGCAGGCTCACCTCCCGCCTGGGCTGCAGGGAAGGGGATATGAGGGAGAGGTTGGGGTGGCATCTCCTCCAAAATATCATCACAGCAACGCCCACGTGGCTAACAAGAAGCAAGGATGGGTAATTTCCATGAAAGATTAATGCACAGGTGTGCTGGGAAATTCACAAACTGCCTGAAGCAGGTCGGAAGCAAAGGGGAGGATTCATCTCATTCATCCTTCCCCTGCTCCAAACCCATCGCATCCGCTCTCTCCGGGGACACCGGCAGCACTGAGCCTGCCGGGAGCTTTGGGACCTCTTTTTCTGCGGTGCAGACCACGACCAAACCCGTCAGACCCCGTAGCTGTAAACTGCAGCACACCCAGCCCCGTCTCGTGGTGTAACCAGCAATCATCTATTATGCAAGGCCACTGCTGCCGTTATTGACGCGTGCTTGCAGGAAGCTGGGCTGTGCCTTGCACGTGACAAAGCCAGCCCGCTGCTGTCCCCAAATGGCTCGGGGACGGTGGGCTTTGAGGGGGGAGGCAGCGGTGTCCCCTCCCCTCTCCAGCTGCAGGCAGCATGCAGGTATTTCTTCCAGCAGCTCCGAGGCTGGTTTTGTTCTGCCGAGCTGCCCACGCAGGTTGGCGGCTCTGAGGAGAGAGAAACGTGGCCCGGAGAGGCGAAATTGGTGCTTTCCAGAGAAGTGACCTGCTGCAGTGCAGCGGGAAAGCTTTCAGTCTGAGAGCCTGAAGTCCCGAACGCGTGGGATGTGTGGGAGGGGGACGTGGGGAGGACGGGCAGAAACACATCGGGCACAGCACGGGGACAGGGAATCAGGAGCAAGCTGAGGGAGGCAGCCTCTCCAGGGCGCCCTATTTCTGGGCTTGTTGTTGTCCGCAGTGCCGCAGGCTAAACATGAGGTCAGGGGACTTCTCCTTGAGCCACCCAGTTCGTTCCTGAGTTCTGCGCCTCGTGGCTCAGAGCTCTGAGGAGCAAGAGCGAAGAAGCCCTGGCATGCTCAGCAGCCAAGCCCAGAAATTCCTGCCAAAAAGGCAAGCCTCAGCAGCCCTACCTGGTGGGGAAGGAGAGCTGGGAAATGAAGACCATTGCTCCTGCCAGAGGAGCCTTGGTTTTCCTGGTCAGCCTGGCGATGATGCTCTGTCTTCAGATCTGGTGGCTCAAGTCAGTTTGTTTTAAGACCTTTTTTTAACGTTTTAACGTTTTAAGACGTTAAATTCATTGCTTGTTTTTATTTTGGGGTGAGGGGACTGGATTCCTTCCCCCTCCAGGGAAGGTGAGTGCCAAGCGTTGCCGCCCAGCCCAGGGGGTTTGCTGGCCTCTGCTTCGAAAATGCTTCTGCCTCTCGGTTCCAGCCGTGCTTTTCCTGTTGCTGTTCGGGGCTGGTCGCAGCAAATCCCAGGTCCTGAGCCAGGGGAAGTTTTGAGCCGGCCTTGTTTGTGTAAGAGCTGCCATCCCACGGGGGCCAACCTGGGACTCGCAGTGCTAAAAGCATCAGCGGCTGCTGCTGGAGCTCAAGCCGTGCCTCCTCGGGCTGGTGGCACTGGTACCTTCATTTCCCCTAAAACAAATACTGGGGGAAAATCATGACATGCTCCCTGGGGGATGCCCACAGCAGCATTTTCCTCCAGCAGCCCCAGCCACCACGGGAGGGAGGATAATCTGCTCCAGCAAGGGGACACCAAGTTGTAGGCAGGGTGCTGGCTCCCTCGGACAAAACAACGCTCTCTGCTCCTCTCCCAACACATTTTTCAACCGTTTTGGCACAACGGAGGTTCCCGTTCTTCATTCCATGCAGGCACAGGGTGCAGAGCCCTCGGGTTCAGCTCAAAACCAGCCGCCTCCAGAAGCAGCTCTGGCCTCCTCGGCTCAGGGGCCGCAGGCTGCTGGGTCTTTTGCTGGGAACAATTCCAGGTCAAAGCCCTGAAACACAGCACAAGTGATTCACCTTGGAGCTTCAATACGTTTTGCATTCTCTCCGCTGTTCTCACTTTGTCTTTTTGGCTCGTGCTGTTTGACAGCTCCGCTCAGTACCCGCATGCTTATTTACCTCCACACACCGGTGCGGCTGATGCAGATAATGGTCTATTTAATGACCGTTCAGAGCCTTACCCTAAATCGCCTCCTGCCTTAAAACCCCTTTGCTGGGACGTAGCGTTTACAAAGCTCGAAGTGCACCTCGCAGCTTTTCTCCCAGTAAAATCCCAGCCAAAATGAGGTGTGGGTGTTGGGGTGCCAGTGCAGGAAGGTGCAATGGCCGGGTGTGCTCCCGGCTGCTGTGCCTCTGCTCCCGTCCCAAAGCAGCAGGGCACCCGCAGTGGGGCTGACTCCCATTTTTGCCAGAATCAGGGCAGGAGCTCCGCCGAAGCAGCCCTGGCAAAGCTCCCTGCCAGGCGAGCAGCGACTGCGGCGCAAACAGGCGCGTGTTACATAAACCACTTAAGGGAGGCATCGGCCAAAGCCGGCTGCTGGAAGGAGGATGTCAGCTGAGGACAGGGGATTGGAGCAGACAACCTGAGCCGCTGCTGCTGAGGTTATTTACAGCCTTTCGGCAGGGGAGAGCGCGACACCGCCGCTTCCCCCGCTGCACGGCTGTAAATAACCTCGCCAGCAGCAGCAGGTGACAAAGCCGGTGCGCAGCAACACCGGGGCAGCGCCCTGCGGCGAAACCTGCGTGGGGGCACCGCCACCTCCCCGCAGCACCGCACCGCATCCCCCAACTCTGCAGGGGAATCTCCTTCCCAAACCACAGGGCAGCTCCGTGCCCCTGATGCACGCAGCGCGCGGTACCGCACTGCGCAGCATTGCGCTGTGTTGCACCGCGCTGCTCTGCGCGCGGCATCGCCTTGCACACGCAGGCGTTGCAGAAGCAAACACTGCACTGCACATTTGCATTGCACTGCAAATTTGCATTGAATTACACACGTGCATTGCACATTTGCATTGCACTGAACATTTGCATTGAATTACACACGTGCGTTGCAAATTCGCATTGCACTGCACATTTGCACTGCATTGCAAAATTGCATTGCATTGCACATTTGCATTGCACACGTGCATTGCATTGCACGCGTGCATTGCATTGCATTGCATTGCACACTCCCGTTGCACACTCCCGTTGCACGGCTGCACCCCTGCGCGCGCCCCACCCGCCGCCCTGCCTGCGAACGTTCCAGACCCCCCACGCTGCGGCAGGAGCGGCGGGAGGCCGGGCTGCCGAGACCCCCTCCCCTCCCTCCCCGCCGCGGAGCATCCTGGGAAATGTAGTTCCCCCCATCTCCCTCTCCCCACCCCGCCGGGCGGTAGGCGAGCGGCGAGGACTACACATCCCGTGAGGCTCCGCGCGGGAGCTGCCCCCTCGCTACTCCCCCCCTCCCCTCCCTCCCCGCCGCGCATGCGCCCTGGAGACGCCGGAATCGCTATAAGGGATGTGGTTGGGCTCCGCGGGCGCGGAGGGGCAGAGCTGCGGCGGGGGCAGGCGGCGGGCGGAGGTGAGGGGGGAAGGGGCCCGGCGCGGGGATCCCCCTGTGGGGGGTCGAGGGGTGTCGGTAGGGCCCGTCCCGTGAGGGGGCGGCTGGGCAGGGTCCCCACAGCCCCCCTGAGGGGCTGGGGGTGGGCTCCGTGCCGGTTTTCCTGTCAGTTTGTTCCCCCCGGGGGGCTGCGGGGCTCGGAGCCGCCTCACGCGGGGCGTTTGGCACCACACAGAGCGCCTGAGGTGGGGGGGGGGGCTGCTGGGCAGGGCTCTGCGCTGCTCAACGCGTGAGTCTGTGCGGTTTTAGGGGCTTTTTCAGGGAATTTCAGCGATTTGGGGGGGGTTCTTGGATAACTTGGTCTTCCAAGTGTCGCCCCTCAATGTTGGAAATACTGCTCTTATATTTATGCATTCTGACATTTTAAATGAATATTTCACCGCTAATACTCCAGTGCACAGTTGCTGTGCTCTTTACCCACCTCAGGGTATGTTTAAGCTAGTTCAGAAGGAGCTGGTCTTGCGTGGGCTCTCAGAGTCACATTATTACTTCTATTTTTAACAAAGCTCCTTCGCAGTTGCTTTCAGGCTTCATTTAAGCTTTAAAAACAGTTGAGTAAAAGTAACTAGCGTGTTGGTGCACGGCATGTAATGAAGTGGAATTTGGTTCTTTTCAGATTGTTGAGGCGCAAATCCACGTGTAAACCCTGGCGTTTAAGGAAGATGAAAGACATCGACATAGGAAAAGAGTACATCATACCCAGTCCTGGGTATAGGAGCGTGAGGGAGAGAGCCGACTCGGTGCAGCATGAAGAACAGGAAGGGTCAAAATTTCAGCATGCTAAACATAAGGTCAGTTCATTTTGTCATTGTTTTGCTGTCCGTGCTTATTAAGTTACACGCAGCAGCCTTTTTGCTGTGCCAGCTCAGCATAGATTCACTACCTTGAAGGTCAATAATGAATATTCTGTGGTGTGGGAGAGGTCATTTCAAGGGGTAGCGTAGCTAGCTACCTTAGTAACAAATCTGAGTCCTTATTAAACATTTTTAATTTAAATGTCACCTGGCTATGAGCAAAATACACTGTTCCCAATATTCAAATTTCAATTTGAATCCGAGAAGTACTGCAAGCTTTTATAGTTAAAGAGAATCATTACAACTGTGTGAGAACCGTGAAGAGCTCAGCACAAATCATGCACCATTCAGTGTTGGCAGCTGAAAAAATTCTTAATCATGCCATGTTTTTCTTCAGGATTATTTCCGAGACAGATGTTTAGCTTGCTCTAGATGCAAGACTGCTACTTTTTCCATCTGGATGGAAGTAATCTGTATTGAATACTGTTTTTTATGCATCTGTACACTTAATGTGGTATGGTACAGTCATAATTACTTTCTGTAATTTACGAGCTTGATCTCGAAGTAAGTACTGGCTTACAGCTTGTGTGTTGTTCTGAACATCTAATTTTTAGAGCTTGTTCCCACTGAAAGAGTGCATGCACTAGAACTTAAGTGCTGTAGGGCAAATAGATGTTCAGATAAATGGAAACACCCACACAAATGGTGAAAGATATGGTCTGGAACTAAGAGCCCATGCTGGTTAAAGAAGATTAATAATAAAGAAGATTAATAATATTAGCTGGTCTGAATACATGTACTGAAATATCTTCCTTCATGTCCTTTTCCTAACCTTTCCAAAACCTGCTAAAATACTAATGTGGAACTGCCTGAAGCCAAGGTCAGTACTGCCTGTCCGGATCGTTTGCAATGCCGAGGTGCTTACAAATTTCTTCCTGGGTGTTTTATATGGATTACCTGTGACAGCCCTAGTCCGGGAGGGTTGGAAATGGGGGAAGTTGTTGTATTTGTATGGAAGAACTGTGAAGACTGTTTTCAAAAGGAGTGTGTTTTGTTGCATTATACTGGGCACTGAGACAGAATTTACTTCAGATCAAGCTCACCTTGTTTCACTGGGGCTTCAAGGTTTTTTTACAGGTATTTTTGAATACGGGCTCAGTGCTGCACTGCTGCTTTTTGAGGTAGGAGTGATCTGCTCTGCAGCAGGCGGAGCGCGGTTTGTACTCGCAGGCTCTGCAGCTTCTGGTGTCCCTACAGGCTCTATGACTCAGCAGACTATCGCTGATGTGCAGGGGAAGGTAGAGTGATTGCATTAGAGCAGGCAGTGATGCAGAGCCAGGAGCCCTTCGGAGTCACAGCGCAGCTTTTTGACAGCATCTATTATGTTGATGTCATTGGCTTGTCACCCAGTGTACATTGTCCAGTAGCAAATCTGCACTGTCAAATTGCTGGTGACAACAGCAATGCCATTGGAGGGCAGCATGTTTCCCAACCAGTGGGAGGGGGGTTAAGCAGTAATCATGGCACGGGATCTCTATTTATTGGTCTGCATCATGTAATTGTTCTGCCTGCTTTAACTTTGGAGGACAAAATCCTGAAAGCTGGCTAAGGTCCTCCTAACGTGATTTACCTCTAAACCTTTTGAATGAATGAAATGAAACCAGCGTTTTTTATTTTCTGAATGCTGGAAGTAAGCAAGTCCTGCGTACTTGTACATCATGACACTAAAATCTGACTTGGAGGCACGTTCCTACCAGCTGAACTCTGTTGCTGTGGTCTTTTTTTTGCTTTTGTACCCCAACCTGTTTTGGTGCCAATGACTACAGTTAAAGGGTGGTAAGCCCAGATAACACTGCAAGGCAGGGATTCTGTAAAATTTGTGGTTACTGATGGAAAAAGAGGTTGGTCTCTGTTCTTAACTAGAACTTTATTTACAGGAATTAACCGAATTATCTTATTAGTGAAACTGGCTAGTTCTGACAGATGGGCACTGTGTTGTGGTTTTACTTACTAGTCATTGTTTGATATTGCTGGGTTGAGTTAACTTAGCTCAACCACTTGGACTCCTTGTTTTGCCAGCTTTATAGCTTGCGTGTATGTAATCCATAAACTGCACTGAACTTATTGCTGAACGTCAGTGAGATTAAACCCTGCTTGCTTGCAAAATATTGAGCCTAAGGAGAAGAGCTCTCTTGACCTTGTCAAAATTGCTCTCATAGTTCTGTGTACAGTTGAAATAAGTTTTCGTTTCTTCCTTTAGTTGAAATAAGTTCTAGTTTCAGCAAGTTTCCTGGCCTTATCGCTTAGAATATTTTTACCTTTAACAAGGGTAAGTGAAGTCTTCACTTTTATGAGGTTGACCTTTGCCTGTTAGTCAAATGCTTCCTCTCTGCTTGTAACAATAAAGGATAGAAACTGTAGCTCAGCTGTTTAAAAAAGGCAGTACTTCAAGGGGAAAGTGGCAATGTCCTTCAGTACTTCAGCCTTTACGAGCCCTGGGATTGGGTCAGATGCTTCAGCTGGTTTATTGGGCACATGTTGTTACAACTGGTGTCGGAACACAGTGGGAAGTTGATGTGAGGAGGGAGGGCAGGATGGCAGTGGTGCAGATACAGGGGTTAAGCTGTGGTGAAGCTCTCACTTGGGCAACTGAGAGTCATGATGGAGAGAGCTTGTGGAACTCAAATTTCCTGGAGAAAACCTGGCTGAGGATTGTAACTGGCATGTTACAAAGGTACCTCATGGATCAGAGGGAGGTAGAACTGCATTTTTCCTTCTGAAGAAGGTAAAACTACCTTACTCAAGGAGCACCAGTGGCCAGTGGGGGCGACAGCTTCTGGCAGGGCCACAGGGATGTGTCACTGATCAGTAACATGACTTCAGTTTCCTGTTGCATGTATTTCTGTATTTTTAAACCTCTTTCTTGTCTTGAAGTAGACAACACTAGTTGATTGCCTGGTCAAGATTTTTGTAAGTGAAACCTATTCTACCACTGAGCCAAGGTCCCAAAATCTTTTTATGCACCTTCCTCTGTCTTACGTAAAGGTTGTATTCAGCTTCATGCTTTGTCTTGAAACCTCCACACTTGTTCAGGTTTCCTGCTGATAGAAACCAACAGCGGGTGTTCATGACCATAGTGGGAAAGAACTTGTAATTTCTCCTTTAGAAGCTCACATGCTGTTCAGTCACAGCCTTGAAGATCACTTTGTTGAAAGACAGGACGTTTTTAAGCAAGCTTCCTAGAATAACAATTGAAATCATTGCCATATAAGTAGGTCTAATCTAACGTTTCCTGGTGCTTAATGGGAAAGTTGCTATAGAAATTTAGACCTCTGAAATAGTTAGGCACTCTGGGACTGAAATTCAAAAACACGGTTTTTATTCATGAATAAGTATCTGCAGTATGCTTTTAACAATGGATTTTTTAAGTCTTTGTTGGAGACCTCAAAATACAGCTTATGAAATAGTCTTAACTACATGTTCCCAATGTATAATACCATGCTAATTGGTGTTATTGTATATGGAGGCACTGATCTTCTGAAAGAAGATAACTGCTAGAGGTACTTGCTGCTGAGCACTATAATCAGTAGACTTCACCTGTAAGAATGAAAATTTACCAGTGAATGAAAATTAAAGGATGCTTTTGAAATACTGATTTATACTTGTACCTTTAGGACTTCTTGTTCCCAAACACTTGTGTTCTTCAAGTTGTATCTGAAATAATTGTACTCCTTTCTAACAGAAACAGTGTGCCCTGGAAGCAGGGCGGACCTCACTGTGTCCATAAAATATACCATAAAATGACAGATGAGGAAGGGAAACTTGTTCTGAAAGTGGTTTTGGAATAGACTGGTCTCAAAGGTAGACTTCTGTGCATGTTTCCGCTGGAACAGCAGGCGAGTGAGTACTTTGTTGCAAATGGGATGGGGTAGGAGAACAGAAAAGAGGAAAAAGTTTGTTCTCATGATACGCGATGTTTATGAGAACTCAACTATTGAGATTCTAGTCTCAGTGTTAATAATGTTAATGCTAGTGCATGAATGTGCAAACTGTACTCCAAGCTGTCACTGGAATATAAAGTTTGGGATTAGATTCTAGCTGCTGGTACATAGTGACTGTCTATAGCACCTGTGGTAAGCCTCCAGTTAATATTGTTGCATTACGTTGGGCACTGCTGAGCTGTTCAGGTTGCTTGAAACATGCAGGAAAAAATGTTGCTAACTTTAGGCAGGGGAAGCATTGCTAATATTCTTGTCCTCATCTTGATCTCTTATTTTTCAGGTGTCTGACAGCTTTTGCCAGGCAACAGAGAATGTGATCAGGACTTGGTGGAGTTGATGTAAATGCTTCAAGCACTGGTAGCCTTGAAGTGATTTATCACTGGCTGTCCACTAGTCAGATCAGCTCTGCCTCTCAACCTCTCTGGAACTTCTGGAGTGTCTGAACAACTGGGTTGAACGCCCAAAAAATAGGGATATGAATGTAGCCTGGGTACTAGTGCCTCAGCGCTCCATGCTTGGAGCAGCCTTTCTAGACAGCTTAATTACAAGCTTTTAGTTGTGGCCAAAGCTGCTGGATGTCTGCATTTTCTAGAGATCTTCGTATCATGACCTAATGAGCACAAAACTAAGAATCACAGCCTGAGTGGGCTCTTGTGGTCTCTAGGCTCTTGTGGTCTCTACACAAAGATATTGCTAATTGGCTGGCTTGGAGGTTATGGTTAGAAGCTGTGGTAGCTTGAGCTGATGCCTGTAATCACTGCATGACAAGGTAAAACTGCAGTTGAACAAGATGTTAGAATCATTTTAACTGTCACCTGGCTAAGCCATATAACTGGCTGTGCTGGGAGAGATGTGCAAGGGAAGAACAGATCTGGACGTGTTTCTGAAACTTCTAACAGCTGCCGTTATACTGCCTGCTGCTTGAGAATCTCCCATCTGTTAATGATAGGCTGCACACAAATGCAGTGTTGGATACCTGATTTTCTCAGGTCATAGCTGTGTAGAAGGTGAGGGAGTAGTTTTATAGAAACATTACCTGAGTAATGGTTAAAAAAAAAAAAAACACAACTGACACAGGTACAGATGTATAATGAGATCTGAATTCTTATAGTTAACGACTTAAATGTAGAACTTGAAATTCAGATTTTAGTGTAATGCGCAGTCTGACTGCAGGAGATACTTATTTCCTGGAGCTATTTTGATAACAATTAAGCTTTTAAGCTTCCAATTTCTGTATTGTCATTCTACTTTTCTACTAAGTAAAAAGAAAATTGCCCTGTGATGTTTGGAAGCCTTATATGAAAGACTACACAAGGTGAGGTATGATCCTCTGTGGATCCTGCTTCAGTATATTCTCCTGCTGTGAACAAGCTGCTGCAGTGTAAAGGCACTGATGCAATAAGTATGTGATAAGCTCACCTAATGAGTTCAATAAGGCAAATTCCAAGTGCCTATATACCAAAGGTGTATTTTTCTATAAATGTTAATTTCTGCGTAAGTGTCAAAGGGAAACAGAACTTTAAACTTCACCTTGCCAATATTTGTTACCCTTAAGCTTATACACAATTAGACTTTGTGCAAAGGCAAAAATTCATGCTACTTTCTAATTCCATGCTATACCCAAAGATTGAAGCAAACTATCGTGATTAGTCATGTTCTCTCATGCTGCTGCTCAGGTACTCTCTAATTTGACACAAGGGATCCCTGACTGGGTGCCTGGTGAATATTTTAAGCTGAACCTCTAACCACTTGGAGAACAGCACAGAGGTTGCATGACTGCCTCAATTTATGTACAGATAGCTGAGAAAGGAGCAGAAGTTATTGAAAGTTTACCTGGAATTTAGAGGGGGGAATCTGCCTGTATCTGAAAAGTCTTACACTTATTACTAAGAGGAATAAAAATGCGAAATCCTTCACTGGGCAGAGACATGCTAGTGGAACAACAGTATTCTGGCTAATTCATGGCTTCTACTTAGTCAGCTGTCTTTAATCCTTTCCCTAAATCTTAGCCACGTAATTAAAATCTTAACCATGTAATTAAAGCCTTGAATCTGGCTACTTGCTGCCATTGTCTTTTACTGCTGTCTATTGCTGTTCCTTTGTCAACAGCAGGCTTGTAAACCAGTCTGCTCATGACTGAAAACGGGCAGGGAATCTTTCTTCCTTTGAAGAGATCCTGCAAGCTTTCCTTCACTGTGGTGTTCCGTATTAGTGCTTGAGCCACTGCCCTATGGCTGTCATGGGAACTCAATAGCATAGACTTAAGTAGTGCCAGGAGGATTTAATGGATCTGGAGAACTGAACTTGAAATGAGACAAAACTTGTTCATGCAGGGAGTTCTGATGCTCGGAGGCACCGGGGTGGTTGTCAGTCTTTGAACACTCATAGCCTGGTGCTGAGGAGTAGCCACCAGATCCTGCTGTGACCAGGCTGTTCCACAAACAATCTACATTTTGATCCTATTTGAGGAGTAAGGTTAAAAGTCTGTCAGTCAACTTATGCTTGGAGCCTTGAGGTATTTTTTTAGATTACCGGTTCATTTGCCAATTGGGTGGGGTGTCCCTTGCATGTGTTGGTATAGGAAGGAGAACTGAGTGAAAGGCTGTATCAGGCTTGATAAATGTTATGATGTCAGGGCTTGTGCTCTCATGCTTTGGTGGTTTCATGCCACAGCAGTTTGAGTTTCTGGATCGTCCTGGTGTTGTCCTAAACTGATAGCTTCTCTTGTGACCTAGTTCAGGCATGGCCTGAGGAAAGAATTAGTGGAAGAACAGCAGCAGTTTGCATGTGGTTCAGGGTAATAGAGCTTACCTGTGCAAGTCAGGAACCAACTCCTCAGCCTGTGCTGTGCCAGTATGATCTGCTTATTGAGGTGTTTCCTGGCTTTGTGGTCAAGGTGTGTATGGGTTGTTAGTTCTGAGGGGAAACTTACAGTTAAGGCTGATCACTATTTCTCATTCTGCAGGGGGTCTGCTCTTACTGCATGACAGCATGCATCAACTGGCCAGCTTCAGTGCTGCATGATGAGTGTACAGCCTCAGCTCTGAGTGAATCCCATACTGGTTTGTATGTGAAATACAAGATGTGGATTCATGCACACCAGAAGCATAACTAGGGACACAGCTGCTGTTTAAAAAAAATAATCCCCAAATAAAAGTGACATGCTGAACCTCATTTCTTGGATTATAGGAATAAGTGGGTTTGCCAGGGAAGAGTTTAGAACATCTCACCTCAGTGCTAGTACTTGCCAGAATTCAAGGGCAAGGTCAAATAAGCAACGTTCCTGGGGAAAAAAATGAATGTACCTGACCTCAGCAAGGACTCTGTGTGCATCAAGATGTGGTTAATATTCAGGCTCATCACAAACATACCTATGGTGATCTTTTCAAGGCCATGTACCCAAACATTGACACTAAGTGCTACTGGGAGACATCTGCTCCAATGTGGGCATGCATAAACTCAGGCTAGCTGTGAAGTCATGACTCAAACACTAATTTAACTTCTGTTAGTTCTACCTGAAAAAGAACTACAGAGTTCTAATTCAGAGATGGTTTTAAGCACTGGATCACCTACTTCTTTTCCCTGTGTGCCTGACTAGCCCTGAGCTGTATTATGCTGGTCCTGGCTTCCCATTTACCTCTTCTTACTGGGAACTTGAAGGTAGGAGTTTGGAGGCCTTCCAAGCTCTGCCTTGTAAATGCAAGAAGTGGGAGTTCCTATTCTACAGCATTGCCAGCTTGGTTCTTTACTTGAATAAAACAATTTTAACTCTGTATTATACTGAATCAACCACAATAGCTTTTGTATTCTCTGTCAGCTGTGAGGACTAATAAAAACCTTCCTGTGTCTGCTCTAGTTTCCTGTTGGGTAGCGGAGGAGATGCAGCTTCTCTGCAGTTATCTGAGCCCTGGAAAATCATCTCCTTTACAGAAGAAACAGTATTTGTTTGACTGTTGGGATTTGGTTTGTATGTTGACTGCATACAAACCAAATTCGTTCTCTGCAAGAGAAGTAAGGGATGGAAAATGTGTTTTGTTTGGCCTCCAAGCTTGTCTGGTTTTGCTGTTCTCATGTGATGCTACAATTATTGAACCAATAAATTGCCACAGTCTCTGCTAAATATGAGACTGCATGTGCAAAAGGCTAGGATCTCACTCCTTCACATCCATAGCACAGCTGCCTCTGTTCTCTTCACCTGCTTCACCATCTTCACAGAAATAAATGCCCGTGTTCTCTGCTTACAAGGAAATGTCTAAAAAGCTGCTGTTTCCCTTTCACTTGCCTTTCTGCATAATCTATAGAAAACGGGTGTCAGGAAGAACATCTGTTTTGCCTGCGTCTGACTTCCTGTGTTTGGCAGCTTGGCTCCTAGGTTTTATGAGTTTTCATGACCTTCTTACGTGGTCTTGCTGTAAAGATCATGAATTTGGTACCCCTGTTCCAACTGTGGCCCCTTTCTGGCTCTGCCTCCCATCACCACATGTGCGTGCCATCCCTATGACCAGTTTGGCCTTGTATCAGGGAGTCCTTATAATGGGTGCTGGAGGCTTTTGTTGCTCCCCATTTGCAGGCAGTCAGAGGGCAGGTGAGCTGTGGGAGCAGCACCAGCTCTACTTAGCTTTCTCGGCCTGACTGCTGGCTGTGGAGGTAGAAGAACAAAATAAGATTATACGTGTAGCAATACTTCCTCAGTATACTCAATAGAACACAGTCAGGGATTGTTGTTAGGATTAAAAGCTGAACCGTATTCCTCATCTAGAGTCCCTCATCTGTTCAATCCTACCAGCCTGCACCTCTGTGTGCCACACCTATACCTAACGTGGAGTGCAGGACCCTTGCCCTCTGTCAGAAGCTGTTTGTGGTTGCAGAAACTATTTGCGGACCACTAGCTGTGAATAAAATGCTGGGTAAATGATCTCTGTTGCTCTCTGTCACATGTTTAAGTGAGCCGTGATGTATTTCTCCTGTGCGAGTTCAATTCTCCCATCTTTAGTCCGTTTATATGCTTGATCTTTACAACGTCCTCTGATAGGGAATTCGGAATTTAAGCATGCCTGGTGTGAATAGCATTAATTTCACCCAATGTTCAGGTTCTTTTGTTGGAAGATCAGCCGGTGATCATTCCCTGCTTCTCTTCATGTCATTCACGACTTTATGGGCCTCTCAAGTACCTTATCTTTGTTCCTCTCCTTTACTAGCTGAAAAGTCTTAAATTTCTGCATGAGTGGAAGCTGTTCCCATCCTAACTGCTCTCATTGTTCATACAAAGTCATTTTAAGTATAGCACCCTTTCTGAACTGAAGCATGGGGTAGTGACTGGTGTTCAGAAAGGGGGCAAACCCTAGGTTTTGGAAGTGGTGTGGTATTGTTCATGCTTTCTTCATTGTCTTTTTGCCTTTATGATGATGCTGAGTAGTGAGCTGTTGTTTTTTAAGAAATGACAATGGTTTTTGTTTGTTTGTTTTCTCCTCGTTAGTGTTAATCTCTGATTTAGACTTGTTTTTTGTTAACATTACTTTGGTGTCACTAATACAGGGCTTTAGGGTTACGTGGCTTTTACTGGTATGCTGAGAAGCTGCTGAATTACAAGAAGCCCTTGATAGCGCAGCTAATAACAAGATTTATGAGGCACGTGTTTCAAGAGCAGTGCTGGCGCCTGTTACATCGCATTGCTAAAGTCTTCTTTAGAATTTTAGTTTCTGAGAAAACTGCGTGTGCAAGCAGGCGCTCAGGATATCATCAGTTGATGAACACTTGAAAAAAGGATAGGGGTTCATAAACTTTTAAT
The DNA here is from genome assembly GCF_963932015.1 of Anas acuta. Taxonomy (NCBI): domain Eukaryota; kingdom Metazoa; phylum Chordata; class Aves; order Anseriformes; family Anatidae; genus Anas; species Anas acuta. The sequence goes on from NC_088987.1 coordinate 9,383,299, forward strand.
TATGTGTTGGGCTTCTGACTTGTTTTTCTACTTCAGCTTTTACTCCAGAAATGCACAGTAGAAGTGTTTAGGAGTCTCACTTCTCCCTGCTAAACTGTAGGCTTTGGAGACTTTATAATTTGACACAAAACTGTAATCTTTCTTGTACAGTAGGGTGGTGCGTTTGTTTCTTGATAATCATATGTGTGGGATTTTGGCAACTTTGCCAAAATTGAGTTGCAGAATCTTCTCAGCTAGGGTTTGTGCTTATACTTCCCCGTGTGTCAAGAGATTGCAAAGGCCTTTAGGAGGCAGTGCCCTAGTCATGTATCAATTTATTTTCCAAATTTGCTAAGACAATCCTGTTGAGCACCTCTGGAGAGTTTGTTTTTCACAGTGAGTGTTTAAGAACATTATCTTTGGACTGCTTAAAAACTGCAGGATCTTGCAGTTGTGCTTTCTTATTAAAAATGTTCCCGCTTGTAAGTGGTGAACAACTTTACATTTATCCTGATATTTTTGAATTTGGGAGACTCCTTTTGGACTCCAAGGCGTTTTCTGTGTGCTCTGAAAAACAATGAATCTGCAAATAGCCTGTGGCACAGCATATTGTCAACAGAGCAGGGTGTTTGGGCAGATGTGCCTGGGGCTCTTGCAAGTGGCAGAACGAAGCCAACTAACTATGAATTCCTCCTGCTGTATCCAGGAAAGTGGTGGTGCACAGCTTCCCTCCTGCTGAGTCCTTTGAGACATCTTTGGCAGCTCCCATATTAATGCTGATTAGGGGAGATTTGGTAAGGAGGTGTGGCCCTTGGTGAGTCAGTAATTTAACAGAAATTGAGAAATCTTTTAATTCCGATTTTGTTACATATTTTGAGGCACAACATGTGTCAGAATCTTGTCGTGGTCTTTTGTTTTCTAATTATCCTGGCTTGTTTTATAATCATGCTTTAGATTTAGATCATGTTTTTTGAGCCCCGGACCATGGGTTGTTGACAAAGTTGTTAAATAGTGCTTAGGCACTATTTAAGCACTTGGTTAAATAAACAAAGGGCAGATTTATGCTGTCATTATCGATTTCCTGCTCTCGCCCCTTTGCATGAGTAGAAGCTGATTGTCTTAATGTGCTATATGCTTAGATAGTAACATAGGACAGGCTAAGTCTCTGACAAAAACTATGCAATGCAAGGTTAGGAATCAATTGCTGGCTATTGATGGCCAGTTAAGGCTTTGGGTATTGTGTTTTTAGGAGGCTGCAAGGCAGTTACAGTTGTTTAAAAAAAAAAAAAAAAGAAAAAAAAGAAAAAACTTTGCCCTGGGAAGGCCTCTAATAAGGATAAGCATGGTACCTTGGCAGGGTGGTGGGACGAGATGATCTTTACAGATTCTCTGGTATCTCTATTTACAAAACGGCCAGGGAGATTTCTACCTTAGAGTTCACAAAGTAACTCAATTTCAAAGAACCAGAAAATAAACAGATAACACGACTCTGCAATAGATGGCCCATTAAGTTAGCAGGACCTGCAGTGAGCCCTCTGCAAGCGTTAGATAGCAAGCTTATCTCCTCAGATACTTTTGCCACATCCAGCTTCTGATCAAAAGGTTTGTTTGAACTCTGCAAAATTTTGGTTTCTCCATATCATTGCTATTTACTTTCTCCTGTTACATTAGAATGTAAAGTCTGCCTTTTACTAGGGCTGTGGGAAAACTCTCCTGAGATAAGGCTTGCCGTTTAAATGTCTGGTAATACAGTTGCTGAGCCACAGAGAAGTATGTATGGCTGGGAGCAAGAATTGCCATCTTTCTTGTTGCCTTTAGGGAGAAAGAGAAAAATCAGGAAACATGATAAAGTACATACCATTTTTCATAATACGTATTTTTCTTTTGATGTAACCCAAAGTATTTTGGAAGAAGTTTACTAGTATTCTGATAATAATCTGACTTTTCTGTGGCTAAGAATATCTAGATTATACTAAGAGGGTGCAAGTTCATCAAGTCTGAACTGTACTGTATAAACCAGACATTGATTCCCCAAATTTACAAAGAACTAATGTTGTTGGTTTTTTTTTTTGATTTTCCTCCATCATATTTCATTTCCCTGAAGCATTTGGTCCTGTGACAATATGCAAGATCGATCTATTTATTACACAGACGCAGTACTGGTACATTATGCAGATCCATGATGTGTGTGCCTTCCATGTTTTTGCCGTCAGGCTGAAACCCATCCTCTAAGACATCAAATGGCAGTGGTTGATGTTGCAATGACTTACAGAAGTAAGAGGTGTAAAGTTGCAGGAGTCCTGGACTTTAAGCATAGCTTTGAACTCTGACTCTGTTCTTTCTTATAAAAGCAGATTGAATGCCAGGATGCCTTGGAAGCAGCTGCTCGCGCAGAGGGCCTCCCACTGGATACCTCCGTGCATTCCCAGCTGAGAATGCTGGATGAAGAGCATCACAAGGGCAAATACCACCATGGCCTGAATGTGCTGAAACCCATACGGACTACTTCCAAGTAAGCCTTGAGGCTGCAGGAGAACTGATACAGTATCTGCTTTTCAAACCAGTTAAAAAGTAGATTTGTATCTGTAGTTCTGCTGTCTGGCACCGGAAATGCTGGAATTTGTTTGGCAAATGCAACTTGCATGGCCATTTGGAACTCTTGAGTATTTTCAATGAGAGTAGGCTTTGTTTTTTCTCAATGATTTGCAATTCTGTTTCCTTTTCACTTATTTCTGTGTTTTTTTCTTTTAGACACCAGCACCCTGTTGATAATGCTGGGCTTTTCTCCTGCATGACCTTCTCCTGGCTCACTCCCTTGGCCCACAGAGCATACAAGAAAGGGGAGTTATTTATGGATGATGTATGGTCCTTGTCAAGGCACGAGTCTTCAGATGTCAATTGTAGAAGGTAGAAACGTTTTGCTCCATATTATTTTTTTGTTTCATTTTTTATAAGTTCACAGGTAATTATAATATTGTCCTAGATATGCAGCACAGATATTTTGTTCTGTATTTCTCAGACATAATGCAATTTTGTTTTATCCTCCTTTATACCAATTCCTCCTGCTGCATTTTCTGTACTCTTGCTGATTTCAGTGAACTTGTTTACAGGAGCGTTTTGCAATTACTTTTCTGATTTTTCTCATGTCTTTAAATTTTATTTAAAAACATTATATCAAGGCTACATTGAAAAAAAAAAAAAACTTGTGGTGAAATGATGGAAGAAAAAAATACAGAACCAGGATGATTTGAATAAGGGTCAAATCTTGCAATTAAATTAACCTTTTATGGCTAATGAGAATTCTTCTCAGCTTTTAACTCTACAGCTCTTCTATCAGACCAGCAAAAAAAGGTGGTGACCAGAGCTTAGATAGCCAAAGAGACTGAGCAAGAAAAAAAAAAGGCATTGTGTTTTTTGTCCCTCTCTTCAGTACAAATACCACAATATAGATATTTCAAGATGGCAGAGGTTTTTCTTTACCTCATAAAATAAACCATGTATTTATTTCTCTTGAAATTTAGTAATTTTTGTTGCTCTGAGCTGGGAAATGCTTGAAGTTTTTACAGAGAAGTGCCTATGAGATTGTACCTTTTATTGCAGTGAAAATTGCATTCTGTTTTTCTTAGGCTGGAGAGATTGTGGCAGGAAGAACTGAAAGAATGTGGGCCCAATGATGCTTCTCTCCGGAGAGTTGTGTGGATTTTCTGCCGCACCAGACTCATCATTTCCATAGTGTGTCTGATGATCACGCAGCTCGCGGGTTTTAGTGGACCAGTAAGTAATTTCCATCCTTTTTTTAACAACCCCAGAGGGCTTCATCTCATGGCCAACTGTAAAATATTAAGGTTTCATTGCAGGATCACTTAAATGTTTTGACTAGCTAGAAATGTTGGGGCAAAATTCCAGAGTCATATGATATTCCAAGATAGGTTTCCTACAGCTGGAGGATCAGTTGCTGAATACCAAGGCCAAGTTCTTGGAGAAGGGAGGGGGACTTTAGATATCTTGGAGGAAATGCACACCTGTTTTTTCTCTTTGCTTTTGAGTATAGTTTAAAGTTCTTCCTTAACTGGTATGTGGTCTTTTTGCATAAAATTCTTACATGCAGGTATTTTATTTCTGTTTTGAAATTCTGTAAGTTTATCTTGTAATAAAACTCAGTCTGATAAAACACTAATCTTAGACTATTGGCGTTAATAGCACAGTCTTCAAGAGATGGAACCAAACAATTTTATTAGAGCGCTACATTTTTAAGTAGCAAGTTTCCAGAAATCTGTGAGTATAGTCTTTCCTGATGCTACAGAGGACGGTCAGAGAGATTTTATGTAGAATTTGTTAGAGTATGTTATTGCCTTTAGGAACTGCTGCAGTTTGTTGCTATGGGTCGTAATGAAGATAACAACATATGGGACTTGACATTCACACCATTTTTTTTGTCACCTGTTTGTTGCACGTGCTGTGCAGATTTACAGTTGAAATTTTGACTAAATTTATTCTCTACACATTTCCCTTGAGGAGTAGGAGCAGTATTACTGCTAGTAGTACACGTTTCAGTGTGCTGGTAAGCTGAAGGTTCATTTCTTGGGTAAGTACACTTGGGTGCACTGTTAGGTGAAATGTCTTTTTAAAAATGTTTTCCAGTTTTTAAATGTCTTATCAAAATGTTCTTCTGCTTTCTATACGTCTTTAAAGTTTGCCTTGTTTTATGTAATATGAATAACGAATGTTTCTGTGGTATTGTTTTCATGGTAATAATTTGGCTTGTATTAATTATAAAATGTATGAACATATTTCGGTAATAACGTATCATGTTTAAGGTTTTAACAGCACTAGTTTTCCCCAAGAAGAGCTTCTGTCATTGTTTCACTACAGGGCTTTAGTAGCTGCTTTTATCTTTAGCAAAGAACTTGCAGCAGGGTATCCCTAATTTCTGTAGTGTAATCTTGATCTGTCTCAGCCAAGCTGCTGGATGAGAGCGGGAAGGGAAGGAAAAAAACAGCAAACCAACTTGGTTAGGTTGGGAACTATGGTTGCAATTGATGCTCAATTTGGATAATTTAAAATTATCTATAGACCTTGCCTGTTTGCAGGCAACCTTATTCATTTCTCTGAATAAGGAACAATTCCCTCATGGTTATAATATTTGGCATGGAAAAATGAGTCTTTACCATCCCTCCTCCCTGTTTTTTAAATGGCATGCCTCATGTATATGCCTATGCTGTCTCCTCTGAAGTGTTAGTGCTTTCTTGTATTGTTACACCCTTTCAGTCACCTGGAGGTGAAAAGGGAGATCAGGAAAAGCACTTGACTTGACCTCTTGTGTTGGTAAAAACTAGCAAAATGGAGTTAAACATTAATTAAAATTAATTAAACTTTTTGAAGTTTAATATGAGTGTCCATGACCTTGAAATGGCAGCCAATAGCGGTGGCTTTGCTAATGGGCATTGTGATGGTTATAACTGGATGGGAGTTGTTGTAGACTTCCTTTTTTTTTTTTTTTTTTGTGATATCAGATCCTTCAAGGGTCTTCCTTTTATTTTATTTATTTTGATAAATTCTGCATCTGCCATGATATCCAAAGCCATAACCTGGTGAGACAGCTGCATGTGTCAGACTGCCTTGTAATAACCATCAGAATGTACTAGTAGAGGTGAGATACCATTTATCTTCAGTGAATCTATGCTGCTGTTTAATCAGCTACCAAAACTTTCACGTTCATTTTGAGGAACAAATAAATTTTTTTGGTTACCGAACATACTCAGTTTAACTCCAGGTCTGAACAATGTACCTGTTTGCAAGTGTTCAGAGCTATTATTCTTCCTGTTTGGGAGATGGGGAAACTTGCTATCTTAGTGGAGTACAGCTTGACAGTTTGGTCAGTTATTGGAGGGGGGAGTGGTAAGCTGTTGGAGGTAAGTTTCCCGATTTCCCAGTTGGCTCCAGTTGCAGCCTGCCCCGTGTTTTTGCACGCTGGCTGCAGTGGGGATGCCCGCGCTGCAGTGGGACCAGTGACAGAAGCTGTTCTTTAGAATTTTCAGGATGGCTGTTTTCTGCGTCAGAATGAGGCAGTCCTGCTGGGCAGAGCCAACGCCAAGAGCAAAGGTAAGGTAAAGTTTATTCAATGAGAATGCTTAAGACAGCCAAGCAGCTAGTACCAACTCCTACGGTAATAGTCACAGGAATTCCTTTTTACCGTTAGATTCAGTTTTAGTTTTTTGTACTACAACTTTTCCTGTTCTGTAAATAACTTTATGCTGGATTCTTTTCATTAAACTAGTTTGAATTGCAGTAGTATGTGCTTAGATGTAAATGTTAATTGTGTGACTTTTTTCCATTCCCTTTTCAAAATTCTTTAATCTGCTGTTTCCTCTTTCTTTCATCTGGAAAAAAAAAATGGGGTATAATGTGAGCTGGTCTCTATTTCATCACGGGAGATGCTGATTCTATAAAATAGTGCTGAAAAAATGCACTAAAAAGTTTTGGGAGGAATGAGACCCCAGGAAACATCTGCTTTCTTTATACATCCTCTCTTGGAGACTTTCAGCAATGCTGTGGTGTGCGAGAAAATGCTTGCTGTCTGCGACCATGCTGAGTTACAGCTCGTGAGGAAAAAGGGGGCATTTTCACCCCGATGCTCAGTGACTCGGTTGCATATGTGGGATTGAATACTGGAAAAAGAAGTCAGTAATCTTCTTAGTAACTGCAAACCAACTGTATGCAGTTGTGGTCCAAACAGTGGATGTAAAACTAAATCCAAATAAGGAGAAAGTTGGAATGCAATAGATCTGTGAATGTGAGCTGCTCACATTTGTTCAGGGATCAATATGTAAATTTTCTCAGTGGCCATTCTAGAACCTGATGGACATCTGGCTTTAATTCACACCTATGAAAATGAAAGAGGAAAATTATTTACAGCATGTTTCCTTGGTTCTGACACGCAGAATTATTTTCCTCAGAACAGATGAGTTTGATCTCCATTTTTTTCCTGTTACTTGGTGCTGGGCTGTAGCTTTCAATACCTTTGCTGAAATAGTGGGGTTTTGTTTTTTCCCTCTCTCTTCAAACTATGCAGAACTCTTATTTGCAAAACCTGGTTTAGCCAAGAGGACTTCAACGAACTGTGATGTGAAAGGCTTCTCAAATATTTTCTTTGGTCTCAAAATTTTTTTTTGGTTGCTTTTTGTTGTGGGCAAAGGTAATTCTCTACTCTGTATTAGCGTATCGAAAGCACCAGTATCTTAAAGCATCATTTGCTGAGAAGCTGTCTAGGAAACCTGCTTTTGCTATCTGTGAAGCCTTACTATAGCATACTTTTAAAACCAGTTTTCAGAATTTGTGCAGCCTCAGAAGCCTCCCGTGTTGGCACCTGCAAGTTTGACATCTTTTGGACTTCATGAAAAATACTGTTGTGTTTGTATTTTTATAATTCTGTGTGTAGTTTCAGTTATAGTTTGTTAGAGGCTAAGACTGTTAGATATTAACCCTTTATAATTACCCTGTATGTGCAGATTGTACATTTATACAATGCTTTACCTGTTGTACCGTGTTTGTGAGATGTTACCATTTAAGATGGCACTTTATTTCAAATAAAAGCCTGTTGTTTCTCAGTTGATAGTATTTAATATTGATGGCGATTGTGAGTTGTATGATGTTGTAATGTGCCGTTGGACCACAAAGAGCTGGAGGTGGGAATCAGTGGTTCTGGGGGCTGCATTCTTTCTGCAGGTGATATTTGAAAAGTGATTCCTGAGGTAAAGTGTTATGTTTCTGGGGGGAGAGGGCATGGGGAGGGATCGTATGGTTAATTTGTTTTCTTTTTCATTTCCCCTGCCCCCAATGATTTGTGGTATTGCGTACCTTGTGCTTTCTGCTTGTTTTTTTCTTTACTATTAAACTGCTGATGTTTATTTCCAGGAATGTTTTGCAAATGTCCTTCTCACTCTTCCCCTCTACAACTGTAGGTACATTGTTCCTTTTTATCAAATAAGCACGTTTGAAGCAAACCAAAGATAAAATAAAAAGGTCTTAATGTCACGTAAAGGAATGTTTCTTAATGTGCTCAGATGTATAAGTAGTGACTATATTTTAAAACTCTCCTATATGACAATGCATTGCTTTCAGCTAACTGACAGATTTATGTTAAGTTAGAAGACACAGAGGATTATAAGTATGCCGCGAGGAATATGGTTCCAAATTAAACTTTCTTTACTTGCTAAATTTGGCTCAGTGCTTGGCTCTCAGCAGGGCTTTGTTTTACAGTATTCCTTGTACTGACAACTTTTACTTCTAGAAGGAAGACGCTTTCTATTTCAAATGGCTCTCTTAAAAGCAAAGTAGCCTACTTGTTTCTAACTTAACATAAAGTTGTTGCATGGTCCTCTGGGATGATGGGGTGTTCATGCAAGTTTGCATTTCTTCCTGTAGGCGTTCGTTGTGAAACATCTTTTGGAGTATACCCAACAGAGTGAGTCCAACCTGCAGTACAGCTTGTTTTTAGTTTTTGGCATCTTTATGACGGAAATAGTGCGATCTTGGTCCCTTGCGCTAACCTGGGCCTTGAATTACCGCACGGGGGTTAGACTGCGTGGAGCTGTCTTGACAATGGCATTTAAGAAAATTCTCAAGCTGAAGAATATCAAGGAGAAGTCTCTTGGCGAGGTAAGCTGAGTATCGTTTTGGAAATTGCTGGCTGAGAAAAGATATGTAAATATATTCCTTTGAGAATTAACTGTGCCTTAAATCTAAATAATCCACTCTGTATGTTTTTCAGCTCATAAATGTATGTTCCAATGATGGTCAAAGGATGTTTGAAGCTGCAGCAGTTGGCAGTTTGTTGGCTGGGGGCCCTATTGTGGCCATCTTAGGAATGGTTTATAATGTAATTATTCTGGGCCCAACAGGCTTCTTGGGCTCTGCTGTCTTCATCCTTTTCTACCCAGCAATGGTAAGTTAAAAAGAATTAAGACTTACTTCATTTTTCTTGGGCTAGATATATGCATAGTTGTGAATAACGGTGTTGAAAACTGCTAGGTTAAGCCTGTTTATGGTACTGCATATTATTGAAATTATTACTAAAGATGATGTGAGGAGCAGAAACTTGGAAATGGGGAACTCAAAATGGTATAAAAAAAAAAAAGAAATGGAAATAGGAAAGCTAGGAGATCTGACTTTGAGATAAATATTTATAGCTAAATTAAAGTGCAGAGTGTTCAGATGCTTGTGGTTGAGGTTGGAAAGACAAAAGGCCTCCATCTTGTCTACAGGGACCGAGTGTTGCATGTTTCGGTCAAGATTCATTCCTGAATTCAATAATAGGTGTTGAAAAGTGCTACATCTGGGAGGGAGGGTGCTCTTGTCTATATATTCCTGCCTCTACTTCTGCTCAGCTGTGAAATAGGCTAGTCCAAGCCAAAACTCTTTTTATCTCTATATTCATAATAAACATTTTGAAAAGCATGGCTGCAGAATACCATCAGGTCCACCGTGATGTAATTTGTGTGCAATAGAAAGGACTAAAATAATGGGAATTACCTTTTTAAAAAGGGGAATGAAGAGTAGCATTTGATTGTTTTCACCAGTTCTCTAAAACTTAACATTGTTTTAGTAAAAATGTTAATGTTTTATTGTCCTAGCACAGGTATATAGTGGAAATTGATCTGGCTGTACAAAGCCCAGCTTTTTCTTTCGTCTTATGGGACCAGGTTAAAAGACTGGTTAGAATGCGTTCTAGTGTTCATTTGCTGTGAGAGTAAATTGGATGGATGTGAATGTTTCTAACTTTCCTTTTGTGTCAGAATGAAAGTATTTTTGCCTGTTTCTGAAACCCTTTTTTCAGACTGAAAATTTGCTTTGAATAGTAATAAGGAGGGGCTGAATGTACTTGCTTTGAGTTTTCACTAATGTTGCATGGTGTTACTTTTTGTTTCAGATGTTTGTATCACGCCTCACTGCTTATTTCAGAAGAAAATGTGTATCGACAACAGATGAACGTGTGCAAAAGATGAATGAAGTTCTTAATTATATTAAGTTCATTAAAATGTATGCCTGGGTCAAACCGTTTTCTCAGAATGTTCAAAGTGAGTTCACAATTTGCAGATGTTTCCTTTTGAGCTGATGCCTCGCTGCTTTGGTGCGTGCTTCTAGGTTAGAAACATAGACATTGATTTACATGTGATGTAACAACTCTTTCATCCATCACGCTCTTTGTCATGCATGGTGGGTTAGACAAACAGTCTTGCTGCTTTCTGAAGTTTTGCTTTCTAGGATAATGTTTGATCTTGCTCTAATTCTAACTTTTTTAATTTTGTTCCAATTTTTGATAATAATATGATGACTGTTCCATTTTTAAAATGCGGTGACTTCTGGCTTACAAAGATTTACAGACCATTATAGTTTACTGCTCTATCTCTGCTCTCTTTAGAGGGATATGTATGTGATAACTGCTAACACGTAAAGCGTTAGGTCTCTCTTACTCAGTGTTTATAGTGCTGTGGTAGTGTATACATAAGTATACATATACCTCTGAATCATACTTCATATTTGGTGCCCTTATTCGTATTTCTAGAGATTCGTGAGGAAGAACGTAAAATCTTAGAACGTGCAGGCTACTTCCAGAGCATCACTGTGGGTGTGGCTCCCATAGTTGTAGTCATTGCCAGTGTGGTGACTTTTTCTGTCCATATGATCCTTGGCTACGATCTTACAGCAGCTCAGGTAAGCGGTTAGCTTATTGCAGTGGTGAAAATATTATTTACTGCATCGCTACAGTAGCTTTTCTGTTAAGTCATTTCTCTCCAGCTCATTCTTTTTTGCCTGCATGGCCAGGCCAGGTTAAGGCTAACAGAAATGGTGATCTGGTGGCTGTGACAGCAGCAGATGTAGTTATGTATTTTGCACAAAAAACTCTGTGCTGTTGCAGCCCTGACCTTTCTCAGAACAGGTTTTGAGATGAATGTGAACCAGCACTTCTTTTTGCTATTCAGTTAGGACATTAGGATTACTGGATGTTTTTTTTTCCAGTATGCTTGGATGCAGACAGTACAGATTTGTTTTCCTTTGTGACTTAAAATAGGATATGAAGATGGGTCTTCACAAGTAATAGGCTAATGCAGGATTTGCTGTCTGATATTTTCATTGGATCTACTAACACTGAAGATTTGTTCTGTTACAAAGTGCTGGGTAGATGCACGGTTTTCTGCTATTCCAGAACACTTTGAATCTTTAAATGGTTATTCTTTGACTGTGGACCTTTTCTATGTCTTTGACTTGCTGCTATGGCAATTCAACCTTTAGAAGGTTGGAACTGCTAGTTAAGTATATTGCATCCAAATGTCATTCACTCTTTTTTGTTTTTTTTTTTAGGCATTCACAGTGGTCACTGTCTTTAATTCAATGACTTTTGCTCTAAAAGTAACACCTTTCTCAGTGAAGTCTCTATCCGAGGCATCTGTTTCCGTTGACAGATTTAAGGTAAGCAGTCCTTTAGTTTTGCAGTTTTAGCTGTTAGTGTGGAGTGTCGTATGTGTATAATAGATGCTAGTGGAACAATTTGATGCTATTTTATTGTATGAGGAGTTCTTTCCGTACACTTAGCACTCCATATTATTGTATTCTTCAGAAGGGATAAACACCGTCAAAGAATATTAGAGCTTTAAGTTAGTACTGGTGTGGGAAGCAAAATAGTCAATGATTTCAGGATTTTGACATTGGCCACTGTCAGAGATGGGATTCAGGACTAGATGGTTTGCAGTATAGTAATTCTTGCACTCTCTTAAGACCATCTGCATGAAAATGCAGTGCAACTTGTCTACAATGAAATTCCACATTTTGCCAGTGAAATTATTTTTGAAAATGTCATGTTCTATGTGGGCAGACTTTGCACAAACTAGTAAATTTTTGTTTGTAGTCATGAAAACTGAGGTTTAGTGTTTCCAGAGCATATTGTGACTGAAATACTGGTTCCATTGTACGAATAAAATACAATTGTGACCTGACTAAAGAAAATCTATGGCAGAAAATTAAAACCCAGATAACAGAAACAATCCTATTTCATCCTTCAATTGCTGTGAATACGCTGTGTACTTTAGTATGAACTCAGAAGACAGGCCTTTATTTTGCCTTCTCTCTTGTAGACGATAGCACATACCACTATTGCACATGGCAGAAATTTCCAAATAGGATTCCATAATATTAAGTTATATGGATTCTGTATAATGCATTCAGGAAACAAATTTGGGTGTGAGAAGAATGGAATCTGCAGAATGGTTGAGAGATCCCATTAATTTCTGAGCATTTTTGTTTAATCTTCTTCTTGGATCAACCACAAGCAAGCTTTCCTAAGTCCAGTTGCACTAGAGGGAATTTTTAGGGGAAGAGAAGAGTGGAAATTGTAGTACTTCCCAGTTCAAGTCCACAAACAGTGTAATTTCTGTCAGGTGTGTAACAGGGTGGGGTTACTCTAGTTACATTTTTATTGTGATATTAATTTTTTGAGTCTGCAAATGAGTATGAGCTTTCTTACGAATGTGTGATTTGGGCATAGCAATCTCAGGAGTAAAATAAGGCTGACAGTTAAGGAGTCTGTAGTCACAGGCTGCTTAGTTCAACACACAAGTTATGTAAGTGGAAACCATTTTATCTTATAACTAAATTATGTGAAAAATCTCTTAATCTGTGTTGATTGTAAGTACTGATGGATGTGGTGGAAAACGTGATACAATGGACTTAGTGGCTTGCTTACTCTCAAGCAGCCCTACATTGCTAAATTTGTGTGAGATGGCATTTTCCCAACCAAAGAGGCTAAGGGTAAAGGCTGAAGTCATTCCATCTTTTGTAATGAGCTGGTGCTCAGGACAAGTCAGTCACTTTTGCTCATGGTGACGTCTCTGCAACCCATGTATTCTACTCCCGTGGTTTGTATCTGGAGGTTGCAGAGTGGTAGTTGCAAACAGTGTTGACAGAATGAGCTCCTCTTAGCACCCAGAGCACTGCAGTTCTTTAAAAGTCTTAGTGTATCTAAGTGTTTCCACCACATCCAGGAATGCCCTGGCCACTCAGCAGGCCCGGAGTTAGTTTACACTAATGAGCTACCTTTTGCTCTTCAGCTTTCTCCCACTATATAGCCTGATGTGTTTTGCTGCGTGAGTGTGCCATAGGCTTGTCTCCCAGTCTTGATCAGGTGTCTCATCTTTACACCTCTCTCACAACTCCTATCAGAGTTTATTTCTAATGGAAGAGGTTCATATGATAAAGAAAAAACCAGCCAATCCTCACACCGCGATAGAGGTGAAAAATGCTACCTTGGCTTGGGACTTCTCCCACGCCAGCGTCCAGAGCTCACCAAAGTTGACCCCCAAAGTGAAAAAAGACAAGAAAGTAACCAAGGGCAAGAAAGAGAAAATGAAGCTGCAGAATGAGGGACAGCAAGCTGTGCTGGCAGAGCAGAAGGGCCATCTTCTAGTGGACAATGATGACCATCCTAGCCCCGAAGAGGAGAACAGAATCATCCACCTGGTTAACCTTCGGCTTCAGAGGACTCTCTACAACATTGACTTGGAGATAGAAAAGGTAAGAGAAGAAAGGAGAAAATCTGAGCTCTTAAAAGACCTCATTTTTAGCTGTCCCTTGGAATAGAGAGCTGTGTATTTCTGCATGAAATGGAGCATATTGCTTTTGTGCACTCCTGTAATATCCATGGCAACTGTGGTATCCAGGATGCAGTGTCTGATTTGATGTAAACAGCTGTGCCATTCTAGCAAACGGGATCTTTGCACACAGCCTATGAATCACTGCAGGATATTTAGTCTTCACATCTAATGTGTTTTTTCTGTTTGTAGCTCTCAGAACAGTCTGAGGCATTGAACTTAAAGAATAAGCAGGGCGACAGAGGTGTTGAGGTGTTGGTTGATGGTTTATTCCTGCAGCCATTAGACAATTTTATAGGGTTTTGGCTACATTCTCAGTGAACGTTTTATGTGTTTTTTAAGTGTTCTAATGGAGCATAACAGTGGTTTTTCATTGAAGAATATGCAACTAATTCTTCACTGAGAATTTTTGCACAATAGGAAGGACAAAGAAAGATTTTCAAGAAGTTAGAAGCAGTTGAAGTCCTCATTGCAAGTAAGGCATAAGCATGTGAAATGTCAAAGAAAATGAACTTCCTTAATACATGGTATCTTTTACAAATGCAAAAAAAAAATTGCAATCTGTTATTTGGATGCTGTAGTAATGGGATCCATGCATTTTTCAGAATATTATTGGTTAAACTGTCCTGTAGTATGAGCAGAGGGATAGTTTAAAACTCAAGAGTTACTTTTATTTTTAAATAATAAATAGACTTGGAAAAGGATTATATACTTACTTGAAAATGTACAGGTTAATTTACTGTCGGAAGAGGAAAACTTGTAAATGAGAGTGTAACAACTTGTTCCCCAAATGCCTATATACCCTTGTTGTCCACTTGAACTTTTTTTTACAGAAGGAAGAAAAACAGTTTTGCTGAATTCATTATTTGGTTAATGTAGGTATCAGCCCATCCATTTTATTGCAGATAAGTGCTTCAAAGTGATTGGATTCCAGCTTTTTCTTGGTAGGTGGTCCTTAGCAAACTGCATCTCATAGGCAGGGAGTTCTAATGGACACGTATCCTTTATTCTGTGTTTTTTTTTTCCCCTTATCACACCAGCCAATAATTGTCAATTTGATTGTATGAAACTTTTTATTTATCTGTGAATTTGTTCTTTTTGTTTGCTGCAGTCATTTCTTTATCTTCTGATCAAGTTACAAAGGTTGTTTTTTTCCTTAGTCTGAGCTGTCACCCACTGAAGTCAGTGGTAGGCCTTTGGAAACCAGTTCTGTTTGGGCAGGTGTTGGTGCTTTTAGCCGAGTGCAGCATTCTCTGGGCTTGTATCAGGCCCAGTCAGAGGGAAACTTCTTAAAATAGATTCATTTTCACCTGCAGAGTTAATTCAGTTTTTTAGTCCATAGTGGGATGGTATTCACTGTTTGTTTTTCAAGAGTTAAAATATCGGCTGACTTGCATTTGTCCTTTTTCAGCTGTCATTAATGTCTGACTGTAAACTCTGAGATACTACAGGTAGTCCAAAATCTAAGAAGGTTAGAGAAGTAAGTAATGAGTACCGTATATTTTTTTCTGCCTAGGGAAAACTTGTTGGAATTTGTGGCAGTGTGGGGAGTGGAAAAACTTCACTTATTTCGGCAATTTTAGGACAGGTGAGAAATTCTGTTTTGACTTCTGCTTTTCTCTTCTTGATTTCCAATTATTTGTATTAGACATGACCTGGCATTATTGCATGATTTTGAATTCCAGATGACCTTGTTGGAGGGTAGCATTGCTGTAAGTGGAACGTTTGCATATGTGGCCCAGCAGGCCTGGATTCTCAATGCTACACTTCGGGACAACATTCTTTTTGGCAAGGAATATGATGAAGAAAGGTTTGTCAGAAATATTTGCTGATTTTCATGAAAGCTTAGTAATTCTTGGCCCAAGTGAGGGATGCAGAGTATGTTGCAGTCAAAGCCTACCTTTACTTTTGGAGTGTGCCTTTAAACTCCTTTAAGGCTCATTTAAAAGCCTGTCTCTCTTGTGTTTGTGGTCACTGTGGCTGATGGCTGTCACTGCTACTGTCATTGCTCATTTGCGGTGAGGGCTCTCTGACCTCTGTTCACAGCACTAAAGTTATATTTGTACTTGCTGTCCTTGCCTTGCCCTGTGTAAGAGCAACAACTCCTTTTCAATGAGCTGGCACCTTGTGTGTCCCTTCCCGACTGGGGGGCATCCCTAGGCCCTATGTTAGCAATCCTTGAAAAGAAATTGCCTTTTTACCTTTCCAGAACATCAGAAGTAAGTAGCTTGTTCTTGGTTTCATCTTGGTAATCCAAGGTGGATCGTTTTTTAAGGCTGCTGGAATATGTGCTATTGGTGTAGAAAGTGAAATAATGCTGTACTAGCTAGACGCTTTGGGTGGAAAAAATGTCTTCTTACTACTTACTTAATCCATCTTCTTTAGATACAACACTGTGTTGAATGGTTGCTGTCTAAGGCCTGACCTAGCCATCCTTCCAAATGGGGACCTGACAGAGGTATAAACTTATTAAACTTATATTAAGCTTATAGTAAACTATTTAGTAGATGAAGAAAAGTAAAGTTTTAATTCGCCAGATTAGACTGGAGTAAGGAGAAACATCAAACTGGTATGCATATAAGTCAAGCTGCTGAATATGCCTCAAGCTTATCAATGCTGTAGGCTGTTGAGACTAGTGCCACGTTTTTGGCACAAATGTTGCCAGTTCCTGAGTTTTTCATTGTTCTGTAAATTTAACTGCTTTAATAGCACCTATTTGAACTTAATTTAAATTAGGTAGGCAAAAAAATACTGTAACGCTTCAAGCATGTTAACCTTGAGTTTGTGTAACACGTTTCACAAAAAAGTATACACCTAAACTATAAAACGTACATATAATATGGTGTGCGTGCATCTATATGTATATACGCAGAGGCATATGAAATATTATGATCTATTTAATTCCAGTCATCTCTTGTTCATGTGTTGCACAGTGCAGTAGAAATAAAATAACCTGTTTGTGTTTGTATAGATTGGTGAACGAGGGGCTAACCTGAGTGGAGGACAGCGTCAGAGAATCAGTCTGGCTCGAGCCCTGTACAGTGACAGGAGCATTTACATCCTCGATGATCCCCTTAGTGCCTTAGATGCTCATGTTGGAAATCACATTTTTAACAGTGCAATAAGGAAGCACCTGAAGTCAAAGACTGTCCTGTTCATCACTCATCAGCTTCAGGTACTACACCTCTTATGTTTGCTTTCTTGGACTTTCTTGAAATGCTGTTTAGTCACTTGCCTTCATGCTGGAGATTCCTGTGTCCTGGCTTGTTAGAGCACAACCTTGTCCTGCTATAGAATGTGTTGTTTAGATTTACAAAGTTGCTGCAAACATGCAAAGAGCTAAGTCTAATTCTTTACTTGATACTAGTACTGTTTAGTGTATGATAGGGACTGGTAATGCTTGGCTAAAGAAAATTTGTTAGATAAATTAGTATCTTGTTCAAAAACACTTTTGCTAATTTGCCTTAAAGCTAGTTTATCACATCAGAAAACATTTAGTTTTGCTATCAGTAAATCAGAATCGATATATTCTGATTTTTTTTGCCATCCTCTGTGTATAGAATTAATAATTAGTGTATTAGTATCTGCAGAGTTTAAGTATTCCAGATGGCGTATTCTGTAACGGCTTGGTTTTGACAGAACATGAGAACTTTAGAGTGAGAGTAATCTTGGTGATCTGGTAAATACAGGAACTTTAAAAGCCACATTCCTGTTAGCAGGGAATCAGTGTGTTTCCCTCCTGCTGTGTGCAAATGTTTATAAAATACTGAAAAGGATCATACGGGCATGTGGTGGATCATACGTAATGATGAAGGTTTGTGCTTTGTGCTGTTCTTACCAGTATCTCGTTGACTGTGATGAAGTGGTCTTCATGAAAGAAGGCTGTATTACTGAGCGAGGAAGTCATGAGGAATTAATGAATTTAAATGGGGACTATGCAACCATTTTTAATAACCTACAGCTGGGAGAGACACCACATATTGAGGTACTTGTTTTTCCATTTTAAAGCACTCTGACTTTTCTAATGAGATAAACCAAATGGCATAATTGGAAGACTGGAAAATGGCTTCACATGTTGATCTGACCAGTATGCTTCCGGTGGAATAATCTGTGCTTTGTTAGCATGTTGTATTTGCAGTCACAGTTCTTATTTGGGGAATGTGTAGTAGAGGTGACTCTGCCAGTGATCTCATGAGTTGAACATGTAAGAAATGTATTGTTTACTTTGGTGATGCTCAGAGCAGGAAGCTTCTTGTCTCTTGTTGTACACCTCACTTCTTAATTTACTTCCAAATTAACACAGACCTGGACCAACTTTTGAAAAAACTGTTACTGATGCAACTGTATATTGGGAGTGTAACTGAAAATGCCTTTTTTTTTTTTTTTTTTTGGGGGGGGGGGCAGGGGCAGAAAAAAATCTTATTGATCAATACTGTTTCTGTTATGAAACAATGGCTGTGAATGCAAACTTGGGTTTGTCTGCTAGTACATCTGTTGGCGAAGAATGTAAACCTAGAAACTAGCAAGAACCATTTTTAAATTTTCAGTTATTTAATTTTCCCAGCTTTGTCCTGTTTGTTTCCTGAAGTTATTCTGTGGAGTAAGAAACAAAAATATACCAGTGGTCTATTTTTAAGTGGTGAAAGACTCCTTACTCATAAGTTGCCAGGACTGGAAAAAAATAATCTGAAAAGGTAGCATTGTGATAAATATACAGATAGAAGGTGCTTGGTGGAATTTTCTCCTGGGAGATGTTAGTGAAAGAAGCAAAGGAATGTCATACGTTACTCTGCATATCCTTTCTGAGACATGAAGATTATAGTTCTGCCATGTTAAGGTTAATGTGATGACAGTTAGCATGAGATTCTCCAGCCTGCATACTTGGCTGACCTTCACTCTGTAAACACTAGCTCGTGGAAGGAGTGTTGATTTGCATTCTCTATAGGATAAGAAGAAAGGGATAGTAAAGTTGCATGTGAGATGTGTCATTTCATGTAAGGTGTCCATGAAGTTATGTAGAGGGTTTCAGTTAATCTATGCTCTCTGAACAGATGGTCATTTCCATTTTGTGGAAAGAGAGACAAGTTCAGAACAGTAATTGTGTGTACAGTTTAGTGTTTGGCCATCTGATTTCTGAAACTCTGAGTTAGCTGACTTTGTCCTTAGACACATTTCTTGAGAGCTTTCTTGAGAGAGAGAGATTAGGATGTTTGAGGGGGAAAAAAAAAGCCTCTTAATAAAATAGTGAGTTATTTTTACAAGAAACTGTGGATCGTCTCTCTCTCTCTTTCTCTCTCTCTGTAGTTGGGGTATAATTCTTTTACCATGTATGCACATAGTTTCAAATGATTCTGGAAATTAACCTTGCACACTACAAGTGCAGATTTGTAGAGCTCAATAGAGCAGGAAAATGTAATTCACCAGAGTTGGTAGTCATCTGTAATAACAGCAAAATTAATATCTTCCTTGAAATCAATGCTAAGCTACTGAAAGCCGTTGTGCATAGGAGTCTTATGAAAAAACGTTTGGGTTCAGCTATGAAAATGTAAAAGAAAATTACTCCAGTGTGTTTAGTGTCATCGTTTTCCTACAGATTAATATAAAGAAGAACACAAACAGTTCACTGAAAAGACCCCAGGATAAAAGTACCAAAGCAGGGTCTGTGAAGAAGGAGAAAGTCGTGAAGAAGGAAGAGGGTAACTATGTAATCAGATTTCTGGCTGTAATTGTTTCATACACTGATAAGCTCAAAATATTTGCTTCCCAGATGTAATGAATGTGCCTCACAGGTTTTGAAACTTGTCTCAAGTCCTGGTCACTCTGTATGGTTGATAGGACACAAGCAGTAGGCAAAGAGCATTTGATAATTTGTGTAATGTGGGTGCCAGCATAATGTTTGAGTTTAATCAGTCTGTCATAGGTCAGGTGCCAGTGTTGCAAAGGAGCTTGTAGTACCCTGTCTCCGACACCACCTCTCCCTCCTGTCTGGAGGGCAGTGCGTGTAGCTTGGCACTTGCAAAGTCCTAGGCAGGACATGGCATTTATATGTGAAGAATCTGAAGAAGAGAAACCTCTTTAGGGTTCTCTCCATTTATGTTAACTTTGAAATTTGGCAAGGTTTAAAAAAACATTGATAAGGGTCATAGTGTTTGAGTCTATGCTGATCCAGCTTTTTCAGACATAGCATGACATGAATGATTCTGCAGAGGAATTGTGATTTCTTGAAAAACGGTTTGAACCATTGAGTTCTATGTGTTAAGTAATGCCTGTTTCTGATAGTATTCTGTTCAGTGTAAGAATTACTTCAGTTTTGTGCATATTTGCAAACTTGTAGAAGTTTTTATGGAGCAACTTTGCTTTCTTCACTCTCTCTCCCTCCTCTTTTGTTTCACAGGCCAGCTGGTTCAGTTGGAAGAGAAAGGCAAAGGCTCTGTCCCCTGGTCTGTGTATGGCATCTACATTCAGGCAGCTGGAGGCCCCTTTGCATTCCTCGTGATAATGGCTCTGTTTGTGCTGAATGTGGGCAGTACAGCTTTTAGCAACTGGTGGCTGAGTTTCTGGATCAAACAAGGCAGTGGAGTAAGATGAATAGCATTTCTACTCTCTTGTATTTAAAGGGCAGGGGAATTGTTCTCATAGACTAATCCCGAGCAGTCCTATGAGACCAAATGGTGCTTCCTAATTTAAGCAAATTGTAAGGCACCCCAAGAGGTGATCACACTAGAGAGTTCATCTCCAAGAAACAGAACTCCACTAATGAGAAAGATATAATAGCTCATGTAGTTTTATACTGCCCTCTTGTTCCTTGTCTTGGTTTGCCTAAGAAAAGGAAGTGAAAATGTGAAAGAGGCCAACAAGCTGCAGGAGGAATTGCTGATTTTAGTGCTGGCTTTTGTTTGAATGTGACCTTATGTCCAGCAGGATAATCTGGTTATACTTTATGGCTTTAAGTCAAATGACTTTGGGGAGTTGCTTTGAAGAATGTAATGACTGAGGGTTGTTTGGGATTTTTCCTACTCTAGAGGCTTTGATTGTGAGTCTTGCTGCATTTAAATATTCAAATATAACTGATTTTTTTTTTGAGAACAAACAACAAAAATCAAACACCAAAAAACACCCTCTCCTCAGAAGAGGTAATAAAGTGCAGATGGCCAACAACATTAAAATAAACAATGAAGTCCTTAAACGTAAAGACTTAAAAAAAAAAAACAAAAAAAAAAAAAAACCACAAAACAATCAAAATCACAGACAATGAGAACATATGACAGTGTGCCAATAAAGAAATGACTGAGTGTTGGCTGAAAAACAATGACATTTGATAAGAAGACAATGTATAACACCCAAGTTGAATATTCCTGTGTAATAGAACTGGTGGTATGTAAGTATGTGTCACTGTTCAGAAAAACACAGGAAACAATAGGTGTGAAATGAGAGATTAGGAATCAAATGAATTGACCTTTTAGGGAGTTTTTGATGCCACAGAAATAGCACATGTCACTGCTGGAGGAAGCTTTCTTAAGTATTCAAAGCTTATTGAAGTCCTTTCTTTAAAGAAGTACCAAAAATAGTGGGTGGTGGGGGTCAGCTCAGTTCTACCACATGTAGTAAGTATGTTTTTAATCCTCAACGATTGACTGAGACCTCATATTTCCTGCAGAACACCACTGTGACTTTGGGAAATGACACCGTCATAAGTAACAGTATGAAAGATAACCCTCACATGCATTACTATGCTGGCATCTATGCACTGTCTATGGCAGTCATGTTGATCCTGAAAGCTGTTCGTGGTGTTGTCTTTGTAAAGGTATGTTCCAGTGCTACCTAACGTTTATCTCACCCCCCTCTCTCCCTCCTACTTCTGCATATTGTTGTCTCTGTGGTTCTTTTGGTCACCTCTCTATTGACACTTAAGAACCAGAGGAAGTCAGATCATGGGTTGTGAGGTTTCCACCAAACCATCTCTTGGGGTTGCACCATGCTTTCCATTAAACTTTTGCCTCAATTAATAGCTTCCTTCCACTGGTTGGAAGCATGGAGTAGAAGAAAGAAGCTATGCTTACAGTTGGAGAGGGAAAACTGGCAGCATTTTTTCATGTGCAGGGAGGGGCCAGTGACAGGCACAAATCCTGTCACAACACTTTAATGTTTGTTGCTTTGTCAGGGAACTCTGAGAGCATCCTCAAGGCTCCATGATGAGCTGTTCCGACGGATTCTGCGTAGTCCCATGAAGTTCTTTGACACTACACCCACTGGTCGGATTCTCAACAGGTTTTCCAAAGACATGGATGAAGGTATCTTTCACTGCATACGCTTTAGATGCCACAGTCAGTCCTCCCAGCTAACTACCTAATGCTCTCCAATATTTTTCTTTTGGGGTTAGAGTATCCTGTATCTGTTGCCAAGTGTGTACTTTGTAATAGCCACAGCAGGAATTGGGATATACCAGGGTTATACTTGCAGGAGACAGCTGATACCTCAAGTCTGTCTGTTCGCTTGCAAGGAGGAAAAGGTGCAGCTGCTTTTGAACCTGCAGACTGCACACGGACTCTTAGCAGTTAATGCGGGGGAATCTGGAGTATCAGGGTGAAATTGATGTGCAGCGAAGGTGGTAATTAGGTCAGAGCTGCAGCAGTGCTATTCCTGTAAATGGGAATAATTGGAAAAATTACTAGCATTTCAGAACATAAAAGCACCCTTAATGATGATGTACCCTTTTACATGTGAAAAGTCATGAGAAATCACTGTCTTTGTCAACGACAATGTACTGCAGGACTGAATGGCTTTATATAGGCTGTTTTAGGTTTCTGTACTCAAGATCTTTCTCTTTTTCCCTCCATCTTTTCCAGTTGACGTTCGTTTGCCATTTCAAGCAGAAATGTTCATCCAGAATGTCATCCTTGTGTTCTTCTGTGTGGGGGTGATTTCTGGAGTTTTCCCCTGGTTCCTGGTGGCAGTGGGGCCCCTCATTGTCCTGTTCACAGTTCTGCATGTTGTGTCTAGGTAAGTGCATCAGCTGCTTTGACTAAAAGTGGAGATGCTTTGACCTGTTAGTAGTGACGTGGGGTTCCTCGAGTATATATGCATCAGTACTGTGGTTGTATGTGGTGGGTATACTTATCACTTAAAAGTGTTTCTTTCCCTCCAGAGTCTTTATTCGAGAGCTCAAGCGTCTGGACAACATCACACAGTCTCCGTTCCTGTCTCACATTACATCTAGCATACAGGGTCTGTCGACAATCCATGCCTACAACAAAGGACAAGAATTCCTGCACAGGTCAGTCTAGATACCCAGCTGAGAGTGTTGGAGCACAAAGTAGGGTGTGACAGCTTTGCAGTCTAAGATTTGTTAGTGGGGTCTTTAGCTGACAACATACATTGGGTCTAGCAGTGAAAGTTATTTTTGGGGGGAAAAAATGAGGGAGAACGAGGAGAATTGAAAGGGAAAACCTGCCTAGTAGCCAACTGGGAATAACAGTGATGGAGTCCCAGATGAGTGCCCTCCTACGGTGTTCTCCCCAGTGTAGCAGGTATCGATGCTAATGATGAGGACAATTTTCTGGACGTACTTTTTCTTTAGTACTGTATGCTTTTCATCAGGTTCTCCTCCTACTCCCTGTTTGTTGGTTCTGCTGGTGATGCTGTTAGCATTAGTGTGGTAACCAAGCCTCTGTTTGCATACTGATGAGCTGCATGTATCTCTGTGCACAGAGACTATTGGATAGCATTTTATCAGCTATTATCCTGCCTTGTTGTGGACTGTTTGGTTTTCTCTACTATACGGCCTGCAAAACAAATGATAGCGAGGGAAAATGAGACATCTCTCCCATGAGTGGTATTTGCTTCCCATGAGAACCTGCAATAACAATATCGGGGTTTTGCAGGTACAAGGTCATGAGACCAGCTGTGTGGGAGCACAGTGAAAATTGTTACAGAGGTTCTGTGAAGGCACTGCCACAGTGGCTTAAGTGAAATAGGTCAGGAGGGCTCTCCCCACAGTGCAACAGTGATCGGTGTGAAACTGAGTTGCAAGATCAGAAAACCTAGTAACTAAGTTTTGTGAATATCTCATGTGTCTCCCATTAAATTCCTCAGGTCCACAGGCTCAGGATTGTAAATTAAATAGTTATTGGTGTGTTTTAATTAATGTAATCAATCCTCTTAAATCCTTACTGTAACTTTACATTTACACTGACTATAAAATAGCACGTTCTGTTCATATTTTGAAACACTTCTGCTGTTACATGTGGAATAGTTTGTAGCCATCGAGCATCCTCTGGCAGGTCTTGCATTGGTGAAGGTGGGGTGAAAGTGTGCTATCTCGTGGAATTCTGATTCACCCCCTACATAAGTCATATTGTTGCAGGGATGAAAGCAACTCTGTTATTTGTACAACTTCAGACTCACTGAGGTCTACTAACATTTTCTATATGTGTTTCAGGTATCAGGAGCTTCTAGATGATAATCAGGCACCGTTTTACCTGTTCAGCTGTGCAATGCGCTGGCTAGCTGTACGGCTGGACATTATCAGCATCGCTCTCATCACAACCACTGGCCTTATGATTGTTCTAATGCATGGCCAGATTCCTCCTGCGTATGCTGGGCTGGCTATCTCATATGCTGTGCAGGTGAGCATTGTCTGCATGGTTTAGTTTCACTTTTACTTGTTAGTGTTAAGTACCTGCAATGAAACAGACTGAAAACTTTCCTTAATGCACCAAAATGGGAAAAGATGATCCTTTTGTAGCGATGGGGGAAGACAATTCAGGGTCAGGACCTTTTGCTAGCATGAAAAACGATGAGGAGCTAAGTGCTTTAGGATACTGTTTCGGAAAGCTGCTTTTTTTTTTTTTTTAAACGTCAAGCTGATGTCTTAATGCATTCTGGTGTATTGCTTGCTGTATGTTTTCACAGTGCACAGCATCCAGTTCCTAACTGTGTGGGTTAGATTTGTTTCGTGGCTCAGAATGCTTGTTATTAGATCTGTTGCTTGGCCTTTTCTGCCTCCTGGTGGTAATACAGTAAAATTACAAAACTTAGGTGGCTAAGATTTCAAGCTGTTGCTTGTGAGAAAACCTTTGAAGTCTGTCTTTCCAAGTGATTCTTAAATTAAGGTTATTTTAAAATTAACCATAGGGTGCACAAGACAAGAGTATCAAGTATTCAGCAGGCTAGTCTTTTAATTCAATTTAAAAAAATCAGTCAACTCTCTAATTTTTTCTTAATTTCTTCTCATCACTACAGTTAACAGGGTTATTCCAGTTTACAGTCAGACTTGCTTCAGAAACAGAAGCTCGCTTCACCTCAGTGGAGAGGATTGATCACTATATCAAGGTAAGACAACAACATGTTCAGCTGCATGTTATAAGATTTCTTGTTGTTTGTTGCTGGTGTAAGATCTGAGAAATTGCTTCTGAATCACTGGGCCTATATCCAGTCACTTTGTTCATCTTAACTGCCTTAAACTGATATGGGCTGAGTCTGCAGAGAGCTGCTGAAAGTTTCATCTGATAATTTTCCTCTTTGGTGCTTCATTTACTGGAAACAGAACTTTTGTTTTTCTTTTAAAGACTCTCTCATTGGAAGCTCCTGCTCGAATTAAGAATAAAACTCCCCCTCTGGACTGGCCACAGGAAGGTGAAGTTGTTTTTGAAAATGCAGAGATGCGGTACCGAGAAAATCTCCCTCTAGTACTTAAAAAAGTGTCCTTCACCATCAAACCAAAGGAAAAGATTGGCATTGTGGGAAGGACAGGCTCAGGTAAGGAAAAGCACTAAACAGAGTTAAAATACTGCATTTACAGAATGGGAACAGAGCAATACAATTTGGTTCTTCTCTGCCCTCTCTTTGTTTGAATAAATTAGTTGCGCAAGAAAGGTCCAGCAGCATGTCAGTGGTGGATTCTGTTTGTGTACATATGTAGGAAGGTTCCCCATATACAATGAAAACAATTTTCCTTTTAAAATAGAGGCACCTCCTACTCTGCCTGAGTCAGTATGCTCATAACGTTTAATACTCTGAGCTACTTACCAGCGCAGAATGCTACCTACAGCGTGCTCATTGCAGCTTATTTGACTGTCTTGAAAGAATTTTTATTTGTACTGATGCTGCAGCCAGGTTTGGTGCTAAGCTGTCTCAGAAGTTTGTAATGCCAAAAATCAAAACGTCCGATTGTAGAAGGGTTTACACCACCTTCAAAATGGAACTTCTAAATATGCAATTAATATTGCTTAGAAGTTTAAATGGTGAACTCTGGCAGTTAGTTACAAAATTGTTTGCTGGCACTTTATGGTAATTTAAGACACTAATCTTACACAAGGACAGCTTTTAAAATGCTGTCTTATCTCAAATGGCTGTTAGGATTCTTTAGAAGCACTAGTATAATCTTCTGTCTCATTTTTAGGGAAGTCTTCCCTTGGAATGGCACTTTTTCGTTTGGTTGAACTGTCTGGAGGCTGCATTAAAATTGATGGAGTGAAAATAAATGACATTGGTTTGGCAGATCTTCGCAGCAAACTGTCAATAATTCCTCAGGAACCTGTGCTATTCAGTGGCACTGTAAGGTTAGTGAGACCATAAAAAAAAAAAAAAAGCAAGAAGGACAAAGAAGGCTACCAGCTCATAATGAACTCGTATGAAATGGTAGTTTTTGAGTGGAACAAAGGCATTCTGGTTTCTGTACTTTGTTGTTGAAACAAAAAGAAAAAGCACGGGTAAATGGTTTTAGCCGGTTCAATACCGAACTGGATGTGATCCTCCATAGACTTTCTTTCCTTTAAAATTACTGGAAATTTTGCATCTTTGTCTTCCATCTTCACTCTTCTATTGTTTGGCTTCTTTAGTGTGCTGGGAGCATCTGATTTCCTTGGCAAGGAAATTCTGTCAGTGTAGTACTAGATGGGAATTGTCCATCTGGATGAATTAGCACACTGCTGTTTTGCTATTTATGGCTGGAAAAAAAAAAGGTTATGTTTTCTGCTTCCTACTCCAGATCCAACTTGGATCCTTTCAATCAATATAGTGAGGAGCAAATCTGGGATGCTTTGGAAAGGACTCACATGAAGGAGTGTGTAAGTATTATCATGTCTATGAGATATTTGTTTGTATTTTGTCTTTCAAAGCTGCATATTCTTCTACTGGCTAATTAGGGGATCTTCAGTAAAGTTCTGTCTCCATGTTTTTTTCCATAACTTGCTGTTTTGTTTCTAATAATGAGACAATTTTTGGAGAACATGCCATATTTCAGATGTGTACTTCTTGGCATGTAGCATAGTAGTGTTGCCTCATCACAGGGACTCTTCTGGTTTTACAGTATTTCAGAAGTGATGTGTTTTTCTGTGTGCCTTATGTAGTTGTGCATTCTGCATTTACATTTGTGAGTGTAAATGTCACACATTCTTACTGAATATAAATTCTGCCCTTTGTGAGGCCCTCTGCAGCAAATCTTACTGTTGTGACATTTCAAACTCTTGTTAGGTGGCACAAGGCTACATGTGTAGCTGTGACTGCAGTACCTGGGCTGTAATTCCTGCAGAGACATCCTGATTCCTGGAGGTCCACTCTTAGTCTTTCTCGAGTGGCCAGATCTGTATTAATGCTAATAGGATTTTGTACCTGGCATGCTTTTTCTAGAAATCAAATGTTTTGTACTTAAGCCATTCTAAGGTTGCCTACTGAGAGGGTATATTGCATCTAGGTTAGTTGTGATGTTTTCAGCTGTCATCACCAAGTCAAAGGCATTTTAACTGAACCAAGCAGGTCTAATGTTGTATTGTTGTTCTAGAATTAGTTGTTTGTTACTACTTCTTTCAACAGAGTGTGAGCTAGCAAAGTGTGATGGATATTTTGGAACATAGGCAAAATCAGATTAGCAGGAGGATCAACTGTTTGTCTCATGCCGTGGAGAAACAAAAAAATCTGTGCAGCTATCAAAGTTCTCTGCCTATTCTTTCCCACACAGGTTGCCCAGCTGCCTATGAAACTTGACTCAGAAGTAATGGAAAATGGAGAAAACTTTTCAGTCGGAGAGAGACAGTTACTGTGCATAGCTAGAGCTCTACTGCGTCGTTGCAAGGTGAGCGTATCGATGAGAAAAATTGCTACCAGTTTGATATCACCAGCTTCGAGGAAAGGGGCTTCTTTTGTTGGATTCGTCTGTCAGAGTAGTCATACCAACAGTTACTACAACTCAGAGACAGTGTTAGAACGAATAGGAAAGGCGTCTGTAGCTGCTGTAAAGTCTTGTCGTCAGAAAGTATTGGTTGTTAGTGTTATTATAGGCCAGTCTGGCACGCTAGTCATTTATCCAGAGTCTGTACTGGTACTGGTGAGCATCAGATTCTTTCCTTCTTTCACTTTTTGGTAAAGTTCAGCCAAGCATGGTGTTCTACTAAAATGTAGTCTACAAGTGAAATTTGGGACCATGCAAAGTTAATTTTTTTCTTTTTGAGAATGGAAACCAAATAATGTTAGAGAGAAAGAACTTTTTGATTGAGTCAGAGGGGAGGGTAGTTCTTCTTAGCTTAAGAAAGCTATTTAATACAAGTTGGTCCTGACTGACTCCAGAAGGAACTATCACTGCCAAAGACAGGGCAATTAGTTTACCTCTTAAAAAATTGCATTTGAGATTTAGCTGCTTAATGTAAAAATGAAAGTAGTGGAAACCTGTGACCAGGTCAGAATGCAACAGTCTTGTGGCTGTAGGATGTGACCATAAAATGTAAGTGTAATCTGTATGATAACTTCAATGAAGGTGATTACATAAGGCAAACTGAAAGGGTGATTGTCAAAAGTACCTTTGTGACTGCAGCTCTGTAAAGACCGCCAGTTGTGGCAATTCCTTGTCATGATAATTCTTGTCCACTCTGCATGTACTGATGTTCAGGGAGGGAAGGAGTTACTGTGAATTAAAAGCCACAATTGTGCTCTACTTTCAGATTTTGATACTGGATGAAGCAACAGCTGCTATGGACACAGAGACAGACTTACTGATTCAGGAGACTATCAGAGAGGCATTTGCAGATTGCACTATGTTAACGATTGCTCATCGCCTGCATACTGTACTGGGTTCTGATCGGATCATGGTGCTAACACAAGGACAGGTAAGCAGACTTCCGTGGCTTCAGTTCCTGTTGCAGTCTGTTTTGTATACGTGTAGGCTAGACTGAAGGAACAGCTGCTATTACAGGGTAGAAAATCCTGTGTATTCATTCACATCCCTAGTAATAACTTTCCAACAGCATCAATTATTGCCTCACCATGACAAGATCAAAGAGGAGAAAATTCCTTTTCCACTCCAAGAAAGTACCACAGGGCAACAGTCTCTTTTAAAGGGTTTTTAAATATCCTTTGTAGGTTTAATTCTGGTATGTGTAATAACGTAAGCATCTCTAAGGGAGCTCAGTGTCACTTTTCCATTGTGTTTGTAAAGCTTTGTGGTATCAAACAGGCGTTGAGAGATACTTTACCCACTTCTCGGGCTTCCATGTGGGAGCCGTAAACACTTAAATCAAATGTAGGAACATTTGGCAAGGCTCTTGGAGGTAGAGAAAGGAAAAAAACACAGCATCTGCCTCAGTCTGTTTGCCAGAGCCACCAGAGGTTGCTTCCTGCTGGGTAGTCCCACCATTTGTCTAATTTAGCTTGAAGCATCCAAGGTTACAGTATGTGTGCATAAATGCACATGCTTTCACCATCTGTTGTCTCATCTAAAGACTGTCATATTTTGGCTTCTTTGCTACCAAGTTACAAGTGCAAGGGGGTGGGAATCCATTTTCTGCTGTATTTTGCTAACATATTACCTGCCTTGTTTGTTTTTTAGGTAGTGGAATTTGATACGCCGTCTGCCCTTCTGGCTAATGAGAACTCACGCTTCTATGCTATGTTTGCTGCTGCGGAGAACAAGGTCGCTGTCAAGGGCTAAAATTCAGGGCAAAGTCACTTTAATTTTGGAGAGCTGCACTCCCTGCCTGTGGCAGACCAGCTCTTCTTCCTCCTCCTCCTCGTCCTCCTCCAAGCAGATTATTGCCTTTTCATCTTTTAATTTTTAGCACAATGTGTCAAGCCAGAGAGTTTTTAAAACCATGTCAGAAGAATTCTTCATGTTTTTATTATTGTATTTATTCCATAATCATATTACTAATTTTTTGTTATTAAATGCACTCTACAAATGGCTCAGGGAGCCATAGTTATAAATGTATCAGAGGCCTATAATGAAGCTTTATACATGTAGCTATATCTATACATAATTCTGTATATAGCCTATATTTACAGTGGAAATGTAAGCTGTTTATTTTATATTAAAATAAGCACTGTATTAATAACAGTGCATATTCTTTTCTATCATTTTTGTACAGTTTATGGTACCAGAGATCTGGCTTTGTAATCAGACTGTATCAGACACCATTTTGTCTCTTACAGTTGGTCTTTTCCTAGTGCCAGATTTTCTGCGTGTCTGAGTGAAAGTGAAGCTTTGCAATAGTGTCCTTTATTGTCACATTATTGTTGTCTAGCACAGGGGAGAAGAGCACTGTGGTGTAACTCTATTGCATTGTAATTTATCAAAGCTATTTGGAGCATCGCTAATGTTCACCACGGCAGCGGCTGCTGCTTCCCATAATGCTTTCCCAAAGCAGGGTTTTTAGTGATCTCGAGTGGACAACCACTTTTGGGTCACGTTAAGGCCTCATATTTTCTCAGTGTCCTGATATAGTATTTCTTACTGTATCAGCAGAGTTTATTTTAATGCAAGCAAAGCCAAGCTCTTCCTGCTTCGCTGATCTAACACAACCAAAATCAAACTGTTCATGGAATGATGTATAACAAATTAATTGCAAAGTTCAAATCGTACCCTGTATGCTAGCAGGAAAGCCTTTCCAAAGTTGCTCCAGCTGACTGACTCCTTTATCTTGAAGCTGCTAACACTCCTCAGAGGTTTAGGTTGGCTTTCGTTGGCATGGGTAACACTAACTCTTTGTTCTGCTAACTTACACTAAGGTTAAACAACATGAGTATTTCCTGTTTCTTTATTGCACACTTGTTAAGGAAACAGTCCCCCACCCCACATCTTCTGGAGCTTTAAGCAGGTTCCTGCTGATCAGGATGTAACACTGGTGTAGGATGTTGTTTTCTTACTGTGAAGAGACCTACCTCAGGTTACTAGGTCCTGTGTAGTACGTTGCCATGATCACTGTACACCATCCCTGTTTTATGGGACCTGTGGCCCAGGTGGGCATGGTCGCTCCTATAATAGCCGTGACTTATTGAATGGTCAGCGTTGCATGTCTTTGTCAACTTGGACATTTTGTAGCCTTAGCATGTTTGCAGAATGTCTCGTCGAGGCAAAAATCTGAAAAGTAAATAAAACTATTTTGGGTTTTGTAAATTTTATTGGCTTAAGTGGTTTGTTTTGAGCACATAAATCACTTCTCACTGTTCTAAGCCCTAGGGGAAATTTTGCAGGCTTTTTTTTTTTTTTTGGCTATGCACTTTGGCCTGATTTTTTTTTTTTTTCCTTCAGAGTGTAAGTTTCTTTAAAAACGTGGTGGGTAAATTTTGTGCCTTCCAGCACGGGGGTGGCTTGCTATGTATGTTTGTGTTGAGTAGGACAGGGAGTAATAATTTATGGTACAAGTATTCAGGCCAAGTAGCAAGAGGGAGGTCAGATGGAATACAGAAGATCCTTCTTAGCCAAGATTTTTCCACATTTTTCACCTACGGGTGTTACTGTAAATAATGTGACGTGACTGCAAAGTCACAGCAAAGAGCATTTCTGTCTACCGCTATCACAGGCAAAACTATACAGAGCTTAGACTGTAGCTTGAAGGTAGCAGCACATAAAGCATTATTTGTTATACTTCTTAAGTCTTGTCCTGAGCAAGAATTAAGTAGCACAGATCTTATCCTGCGTACTGGCCTGAGACCAAGCTTACTCTGTGGCAGGTGCTGGCCACTGTTTTACTCAGTGTGCCTCAATTCAAAGGGACAGGTAATGGATCTCTCTCCAAAGAGCACCTAGCTAAGTGGAGGGGGGTGTTCCATTCTGACTAGGATGTTAAGGACAAAAACAAGCTGGAGGGAGCAGGGGTGCTGGGCCACAGATGTAATGCCCTGCTTCTTTCCTAAAAGTAGATTTGGGTACAACCTGAAGATGAAAGCTGAATATGTTAAAGAGGGAGAGAGCATGGAATGTGTCTGCCTAAGACTGGTTAGAAGTTCAGTCAGTTGTCATTTGCAGCTGTGTTGTCTTGGGCCCTGCAGAACTGACTCTACTGACTCTATCCCCATGAACTTTGGTATTTGCCTTGAGTAAAAAAAAAAAAAAAAAAAAAAAAAAAAAGGAAAAAAAGGGCTAATGTACCAACTGTTCAAGTGCCACTGGGGTCAAAGTGTGACTTCGTTTTGCAGCTAAGGCTGAGCTATTGGCAGTCTGGTCACAAGGAGCAATCCTGATCTTGTCCTCCTTCTTCTTCCAGGCTGGGAGTTCCTCCAACTTTGTCGATGCCAGCACTGGCTCTTGCCTGGTCCAGCAGTGAGCCAGTTCAGAAAGCTAACTTGCAGAAAGTTCACCTTCCAAAAGCAGGAATGCTGTACAAAGGAGGAGACAGCAAGGCACACCTGGAAGGGAGGCGAAGCGGGGCTGCTCGTTTTAGTAGGTGCTAACTATCACACTAGCTTAGCTATGAGAGGAAACCGTGCTCAGGATTCATTGCATCGAACTGCTGCTTACCAGTCATGCTCTCCTAAAATGGTGAATACTTTTTTTGCTGCTTCAGTGAGCTGAAATAGCTCGAGATATTAAACAAGTGTCTGCAATGGAGCAGGCAAATGGTGACATGTGGACAGCAGGGATTAGCTCAACTGTGTCATTAAACCTCAGTCCCAGCATTGTTACTTTAGATATAAGGAGATAAACTGCCAGAAGAAACATTCTTTCTGCTGTAATCTCTTAACTGCTTCGTTTGGCACTTGTCTCACAGATAGTACGGAAGTATTGCTTCTCGTTTGGGTAGCAGTAAATTTTACTGGCTTTCGTCCTGAACCATAGGAGCAAGCTGAAACCTGGCCCAGAGCCCTGTCACTGACATGGAAAGAAGAAACACCGATATTTACAACGAGACCGAAATATCTCTTTTGAAGTATTCTACGAGGGGTTGTTGATGATGGGAACTTTCAGAAATCGGGTCCTGCATTAGAATGTGTAGTGTGATACCCCAGAGATTTCACCCTGCAAGGAGCAGAATGAGACTGTAGGACCGGGACTGGGAATTTCCTTAAAGGGATCTTACCCAAAATAGCACGAAGATAACACATCCTTCTTACATAGCAAAGGACATGGCCCAAGACCAACAGATGGGTGACTTGAGAGAGATTTACTTCAAATAATTTTTGTGTTTGCTGTATGGGCCTTGGGAATTTAGTTGCATCCATTTTGTTCAGACACAAGCGAGTGCAACAGATCCTGATTCATTATCCTAAGTTTAGAAACTCTTAGGATGTGTTTCTGCTTGTCTGATCTCGCCTGAGTGGGAACACTGTGCTTGTTTGCGATGTCAATCAAAATGGAGGTAGGAGTTTTCTAAAATTGCCCAGTGGCATTAATGTGCAATTAGATTGGTATAATTGAGTCCAAAGTCAGGCCCCGAAGTTGTGCCAGTTTGAATGCCTAGGGAGCTTCACCATTCCCTATGGTGAAGGTCATATACGGTCAGATCCGGAGGGGCTGGGGCTGTGGTCTGTATTCTGCCCCTAGATGGAACCCAGAGGAGATCAGGCAGTCTTAGAACATTGCTGGGAATAAAAAAAGGAGAAAGCGCTATTATTTTAAAAGACGAATTGTATGAATGAGATGAGGAGAAAGGTAGCAAGAGGAAAGAGTGAGTGCAGAAAATTTGCTTTACAAGAGGAGGATGTGGAATAAAAATGTCAGGACAAAAAGTTCCTCTTAAAAAGGGACTGGGTGAGGACAAAATTGCTTCTTGAAGATGCTTCAGAAGAATATAATGAAAAGATCCAGGGTAGTTGTAGTGCCCTTATCAGCCAAAGAACTTTTCTGAATGTTGCCTTGTTTTTTCACTGCAACCACGGTGTGTTTTACTATGACCAATCACAAAGGTTTTCTTTATAGTCCCAGCTTCACCTAGGTCTGGGATAATTCTGTGATTTGTTTTGCCCTTGCTTCAGCTGGAGGTGGCAGCCGCGTTGTGCTGGTGCCACAGTTACCCCCCTAAGTATGACGTGAATGGACACTCAACTGGAACATGATGTAATGCTGCTGCCACTACTGTAAGGCTTGGGAGGCTTTGAGAATGCACCACTACGGGTTCGTTAAACCCACAACCATGTAATAAATGTTCCTGTGTCATCCAAAGACATGCCTTGGAGATTCAGCGGGGGGGGGGGGGCTGAGGTAGGCAGAGTGGAAATAATGTACGGAACAATACGCGGGGCCAGGCTGAGCTCCTGTATGCCGCTCTAGGGCTGCATAGTGCCAGCAGCACCCTTCCTTCCAGCTCAGTCCCTCCACACACACAAAACCAGGCGGTTGTATAAAAAAATCGCAGCCTGGCCTCTCCAATTTAGGAAAGCAGCAGCGGGTGGCGTGTGCCTGCCTGCCTGGAGCAGCAGGGCTGGGGAAGAGGGCAGCGGGGCTTGGCCGAGCTGGGACCTGGCTGCAAAAGGGGGGCAAAAAAAAATGGGAGGAGGCGCACGGGGGGCGTGGGGCCGGCACCGGGGGGTGTCCAAGAGGCAGCACCCACGGGAGAGCAGGGCGGGGGGGGCCGAGCCGCCGGGGCTGGGGCTTGGGGGGGGCATCCCGGGGGTGCTGTGGGTGCCGTGGGGCCCCCCCGGTGCGCACGCAGCCGGTGTCCGGGGCGGGGCCGGCCTCGGGCGCCCCCCGCCGGCTCCTCTCCGCCCGGCGGCCGAGCCCCAGCTCCGCCAGCTCCGGGCACGGGCCCTGCGCGCTCCCCTCGGCCCCTTCCCCTCCCTTTCCTTTCCCTTCCCTTCCCTTCCCCGCCCCGGTCTCTCCGGCCGCTGTGCCTCCCCCCCCCGCCTGCCCTGCCCATGGATTTCACATAGCACCGGCCTCCTCCTCCTCCTCCTCCTCCTCCTTCTCCTTCTTCTTCTTCCTCCTCTTCCTCCTCCTCCACCGCTCCATGGCGGCTCCGGCTCCGCGGCCTCCCGGCCTTTGCTGCTGCCGCAAAGGTTCCGCCGCCGGTCCTGAGGCTCCACCGGCACCTCCCGAGCCTCCTCCCGAGCCTCCCCCGGACGTGGCTTCGGCTTCCAGCTCGCAGCTCTTCGGCCTCCGCCACCTGCACCTGGGGCTGGAGCTGCGGCCCGAGGCGCGGGCGCTGGCGGGCTGCCTGGTGCTGGAGCTCTGCGCCCTGCGCCCCCAGCCCAGCTCCCTGGTGCTGGACGTCCACCCGGCCCTCAGGGTCCTCTCGGCCTCCTACCGCCGGGCTCCGCTCGGAGAAGCGCCCTGCTCCTTCTCCTTCTCCCCCTCCGAGGCCTCCCCGGCTCCGCCGCCTCCTCCTCCGCCGCCTCCACCGCCTCCACCGCCGCCTCCCTGCCCTCCGCCGCCGCCTCCCTGCTCCGCCAACCCTCCGGCCACCGCCACCTTCCTCTCGGCTCCCTGCATCGCTGCTCCCCCCGGGGATCCCCTCGGGGACCCTCCCGGTAGCCCCCCGCCCGCCGTCGAGCCCCCTCCGCCGTTGCCCGTCTTCGCTCAGCCTCCGGCCGCCGCCTGCCCGTTGGGTTTCAGAGTGGATCCCTTCACCGACTACGGCTCGGCCCTCACGCTCTCGCTGCCCGCTGCCCTCCAGCCCCACCAGCCCTTCCAGGTCATCGTCCGCTACACCACGGCTGACGGCCCTGCTGTGAGTAATGGGGTCCCCTCTGAGGGAAAAGGGGTGGTGGGGAGGCTGGGGAGAAGCCCTGCTCCCCGTAGCGGGGGCTTCGCTGCTCTTATAACACTCTTCTCCCCCTCCTCGAACCCCTGTCCGAGTTCGTCAGGACACCTCGTGTCATGAAGGCTAGGAAAGAGCTCCAACATCATCAGGGCCAGGCTAGGAAAGAGCTCCAACACCACCAGGTCCAACCATCACCCTGCTGCCAGTGTCACCCGCTAAACCACGTCCCGCGTAACCTGCAACTAAGTCTTCCTGTGGTGGATTTTATATTAGTTTTTGCTAGATGCTGACAGAGGCAGGCCTCACGCACCCAGGTTTGTATTCTCACCGGCCACGGTGGTGCTGGAGGTGCGGAGGAGATGCTGCTCGTTCCTCCAGGTCACCCCTGGACAAGGGATGAGGAGTGGCCCAACGGGGCCATGCGAGGTGCTTGCCTGTCCCTGGGCTTCTCTTCTTCAGAATCAGGAGGTTTTGTGAATTCTTTCCCTTGTTTGAGTCCCCCAGTGTTCAGAAGTGCTTCGCTGTCTGCACCTAAAAGGCCAGGAGCACCTAAATCTTGCATCTTGGGGAAGTTATGACAGTGAAAATAGATCAATTACCACTGAAACAACAATCCTACAGTTGCTCTGTAGCCTGTACTGTTTTGAAATCTAGTGAGAAAGATTCGTGGTCCATATGATCAAAACCTATTTCCAAAAGGAACGGCTTTACGAGGGTCTTGCAACTTGGATGCCTCCGTCTTACCTAGCAGGACGGGCTGTCAGCCTGCTGGTTTGGTGTTGCTGTTGCATTGGTCAAAACGAGTACATGCAGAGATCTATCTGACTATTGCAATTTGTTTAACAAGAACTGAGTGTGTTGCCAGCATGCAACATAATCCAGGAGCAAGTATGTACTAGGCCACAAATTTACAAAAAGGAACATGTTGCTGGAGAGAACAAGCTTGATGGATCTTCTTCGGATCTGATTTTAGTCCCAGGCTGAAACTTGAGAGAGTAACTTCATCCTTAATTGTCTGGGCAGGCTTAGTGTGCTGCCTCACTCTGGACAGTGAGTTGCACATGAAGGATTTTATTGACAGAAGCTTCCTTCTGTAATACGTTGACCTTTCAGCATGCTGGCCCTTCCCTAAAGTGGAAAAAGGAGATGAAAATCGAGTGCACTTCAAATTCTAACCCACTTGTACCTGAGGATAGCATTCCCTTTCACCTCTGGAGCGGTGTCTTGGTACTTCCTTGTACAGCACTGTGCTGTAGTGCCTGTGCTCCAAAGAGGTACATGGGAGATGTCTTTCAGGGCCCATTCAGAAAATCCTGCTCTTTAATTTTATTTTTCAAGATTTGTTTTGTCTGCTCTATGCCTTACTTAGGGTAGGAAGGCTCTCAGACTAATTTGATGTTGCTGTGTGCTCTGTGATCATCCTCAGTCTGGCTGAGCCATACCTCCTGTGGTGCGTGATAACACACTTTCCTCCTCTTGAACAGATGCTTTCATTTTAGGCTAGCCTGCGCTTCTAACACAAACTGTACCACATTTCCTAGCTTCCCCTCTATTGTAGATTTTGGCTGGCGAAATATTTGTCCTCAAGCAGCACCTGTTCCAGCCCCTCATGTTTCTTTTGAGCTATCTTTTTAGCACCACAGTCACTTGGTATGGTGGTGGTGCTGTCTGTCACTGCTGTTTTTCAGCCTAGCCTTTAAGAGATGGGTGTGAGTAACCCCTATGGGTGAGGGTGAGCTCACTTATTCTCATCCCTAGGGTGTTTCTTTGTGGTCCCTTTTCTCTGTGCAGCTTCACAGCGTTAGACCTCCCTCTTTCCAAAGTTCTATTTTCCGTGGCCTTTCTCTGAGTATAATCTTTTTGTGTCAGCGTTTATTTTCTGCAGGACTTTAGTGTGCTCCTGGGACCTATAAGGCAGTAAATTCATGTTTCAGTGCAGCCCGGGCGTGTTGGCAGTGAGGTTGCCAGGACAGACAGTAGCCTGTTTAAAATTGGAAACCTGTTGCCTTGATATGCTCGCTTTGAGCCATCTGGATATGTTAGTTGACTGTCCCATTATTCCTCGCGTGGAGGAAGGAGCCAAGAGCTCTGGGTGTTTGATGGACACTGGGAGACAGCTGAGAGATTAAAGCTGCCTTTCGCAGGGCGTTCCAGCTCCCTGTGCTGTTGGAAGCCGTATGCTCTGGATGTCACCTTTTCGTTTCAGGAGCAAGACCGTCATGAACACCGTGTATCTCATGGTGTAGGCTGAAGTCATGATGCTCAGGTGTATCAGGGAAAGCAGTTCAGCTTTTCCTTCCCTTCTTTTCACTCAACCTTACTTCTCGGTCCTACAGATAGTCTTTTGTAAGATTTTTGTTCTCTTTCCCTTTAGAAAAATCTGTGCCTGTCTTATACCCACTCTGCTATACCTCCTATTTTGCAGTGTACATGTTAACACCAGTGCTGTCCTTTCCACAAGAGCCTTACAAGCAAACCCTGCTCTGTTCTGGCATTAAGAACCATGAGCTGCTCCGCAGTGTGTGGGCAGGGGGAAACCCTCTGCCCTCAGCCTCTGTTGGGCAGAGGATTCAGGCAGCAGCAGTTACATGAAATGCTCTGTAAGAACAGCTTTAACGTGTGAAGCAGCCTCTCTGCTGTACAGATGAGAAGCTAGGTAAAGGTGGTGAGCGCTGTGATGCTGCCCCTTAATTTTCCTAAGGGGAGCACAGGGAGAATTTGGATGTAGAGTAAATGGGGTTGTGTATAACGCTCTGCCCCATACCCTGCTCCAGCTCCCTGCCCCCAGCAGTGCCCTGCTGCCTGCACTCCTTTCTGGGAGCTGCTTCTGCTCATTTTCCCCCCGTCCTGCCTCTGTCCTGCAGCACAGCCCGGTCTATTTATATTACAGATCTATTTATATTGTTTCAGGATAACTTTCATCATTGTTCCAAGTGCATCTGGAAAGAGAGACGGAGGATTGCCGTGTGGCTGCAGACATTAGGAAACAGGGGAAAAAAATACTTCATCCTCTGCAAACGTTTTTTCCTTTTGGCCTGTGGGGCTGGTGCTTCATTTAACTTCAACCAAATGTCAAATAAAGGGAGACTAGTTGAAAAGAACTTGTCATTAATTTATGGAGGTTCTTGTAAACAAGAATTAACTTCTCAGTTCCCCTTTGCTTCCTGCTTATGTTTTCTTCCTGCGCTGGTCAGGGGAACTTCCCCTTATCTCTCTCTGCCCTAAAGACATTGCCTGTCAACCTTTTTTCCACCCTACTCTAGTGTTATAGCTTAGTTCTAGTGGTGTCTTATCTCCCTCTTTTCTCTGTTAGCCTTTACAGTCTCTCAAAAAGCAAAGGAAGTAAAACCTTTTGAAGGTGAGGCTCTTCAGCGAGGCCAACATTGTAAGTCAGGCGTTTTGTGATACGAGCACACAAATAGCCGATAGGAGGAGCGTTTGTAGAAGTTGACATCAGGGCAGCTCTTTAAAAATTTACTTTCTGAGGCTCCTTCCTGGATTCCTCCCTGGTGGGGGAAGCTTTTGGTTTCAAGCTATTGGTTTTAATGAGGTGTTTATCCCAAAATGCCTCCTGGAATAGCTGTTCCCAGTTCCACAGTGTTGTATCGCAGAGAAGATCCTCATTGCCATGGCATGTAGGTACCCATGGAGTGGGAAGCAGGAGCTGTGAAGCACACCTCAGCCACAGCCTCAGGATTTGGCCGGTGATCCACCAAAACACAGCACACGGATGTGAAGAGTCGCACAGCCCTTGATAACAGGAGCAGCCAGGCTGATCATAAATCCCAAGATGAGGCTGCTGCTCTGAGATTAATTTTACTTTTAGATAGTTTTACATCTTGTAATGCCTCCTGCCCAAAAATACACGCTTCCACATTTAGCAGTGGAAGTGTGAAGCTCTATATGAATAAATGAATGCTGCTGACAGCATCTTGCCTTGCCTTGCCTTTCCCTGGTCCCCTGGGGTTCTGCTGAAGTGGATAATTTGGGAGAGCAGCATGTTTGCATCAGTATAGAAGATTCAAAAGGCAAGGTACAAGATAACAAAGAATAATCTTATAGGACTGAGGGGGAGAGAGAAAACTTTGCCTTCCAGAAAACAGAGAGGTTAACTAGGAGACAGAATTGTAATATGCCATTAAAATCAGGGCACATAATACATGGACTTCTCTTCTGTAAGCACTTCATTTTGTTCTCTTGATGACCAGAAATGAACCAGTGTCTGCACTAACTGCTGTTCCCTGAATTCAGATTTATTGGTTGCTTTGATCTGAGCATTCAGCAGACTCAGAAGCTTTATTCCTTGCGCTTGACTGTTCCCAAGACTTCGAGTGGTTCCAACTTTATTGCAAGTTTCACAATATTTGATATTTTCCGTAAAAGTTCAGCTCCAGAGTTCTAGGATTACAAGAAAATCCTTATTTAAAATCGTTCTTACACTTCAAAGTTGGAGGCAGGGAGCATGCGAAAGCATAAACATTACATTTGAAATGGAAAAACCCAAAAGGCAAATAACTGCGCTTTTTCATATCGTTCTTAACATGTTCTAATGATTCGCTGGGGTCTGACTCATGATTTATTTGCTGTTTGATACTGAAAATTGACATGCTCAGTGGAGGTTTTTTTGTGTGTGTGACCACCCAGAATCTCCTTATCCGCTCTGTAGAAAGAGGCCTCCAGTGTCATTGACCAGATGTTTCTTACATATACTGACTCTTTCCCATAGTGTCAAAATGTTTGATGCTTCAGCCAGCAGGGCAGTGTCAGGGTCAGAGATAATGCTGTGTACACTGTTCGGCCTCAGGTTTTTTTATTTATTTTATTTTATTTTTTTGCTTGCACTACCTGGCCCCTACTATTCCTGTTGATGTTGAACGACAACACGAAGATACTCAGGGCACTCCCTCTGAGAAGCGGGTGGTGTGGCTGTTTGCTAGGGACTTGTTATTAACCAAGTAAATCAATATAACAGGAACAGTGAATGGCTGGAAGACTCAGTGTTCCCTGATACTACTCAGTGTGCCACTGACACAGTGAGAAACTACTCTGAGCAGCCATGGCAAATAAACAGTGGTAGAAAGCTGTTCTGTTAGAAATGGAAACGTGCCCTGTGCTAGGCATGCATCTGGGGAGCCAAACAGCTGGGGAGCTTCTCCTCCACCACAATCCTCTTGATTTCAGATTTTGTTTCCTGACAGTTCAGCCATGTGATTTTTTTTTTTTCTCTTCCCTCACCTCTTCTTCACATCATGTTCCAACAGATCTGGTGGCTGGATCCAGAACTGACGTATGGCAATGCCAAGCCATTTGTCTTCACGCAGGGCCACTCGGTGTGTAACCGCTCTTTCTTCCCCTGCTTTGACACACCAGCAGTGAAATGCACTTATTCAGCTACTGTCAAGGTAAGGGACAAATTGGTAAAATAGTTAGTGGAGCAATTAGCTGCCCTTGACTTGTGAAAGCATTGTGACATTGTGCTTGTATATATGATATAAAATATACATTATGACATTACATATTATAAAAAATAGGGGATTTTTTAGATCCCATGTTCTGGTTCTTGAAATAGAGTCAGAGTACTGCCACAAAGCAACTCTGCCTGTCACGCTGAAGTCTTTCATTCCCAGTACTCATACTGAAAGAGTAACCATGACATGGACAATGAGAGAATTTGGTTTGTTGCTTCTAAGAGTGGTTACTGGTGATAATACCCAACTGTATTTAATTGATTCTCAAAAGGAAAAAACACATTTTTATGAAAAAAGCAGCATCAAATAATGTTGCATTTTTTGTAGGCGGCATCATTTGATACGTGGGCACTTTTGGGGCAGGCATACAGTTGGCCTAAGTACCCATGAAATATAAGAGCAGTAATATTTTTGGTTGGTATGTTTTCATGGCATGTATAGGTTGTGGTACAAAAAAAGAAAAATCAGAAATCTTCTATTTTCCATGTTTTCTAAATGATTGATTTTCTGGTCTATAACAAAAAAAGACGTACATTAAAAACAATGAGATCTTCAGCCTTGGCCATTTAGTCAGTTGGTGTGTGTGATGTTGGTATTTCAGGCTCCAGCAGGCATGCAGGTGTTGATGAGTGCCACTCAAAGCACCTACTTAGAAGATGAAGGTGTCTATCAGTTTTACATGGAATACCCTGTTCCTGCCTACCTAGTGGCCCTGGTGGCAGGAGACCTTATACATGCAGACATAGGTCCAAGGTAAGATTTGCAGCAAGCTGATTTTTCTTTTTGTGTCTCTGTGCAGTGCTTCATGTTACGTTCAATAAATTCTTTAAGTCATCAGTAAGGGAATGGTGGGGGCCATAAGCTGTGAGCATTCAGAGTTTGAGCTTTTAGCTGGTTGTAAAGAACTTCATGGCATTGTGCTCATTGTATTTTTCTCTTCCATAAACGTTTCCTATTGTCCGTAGTAATAATTACAGCTACTTACCTCATTGCTGTAAGGTGTTTTAAGGGATCTTTCATCATCTTTTACCATGTATCCAGAGACAGCTGACCTAGGAAGGCCTCAGTTTGATGTGAGACCTTTTAGCACTATGACCATAAATGGAAACCTGGTGAGAAGGCAGGCTATTCTTTCTAAGAGATAATTCAGTTTGTTAAAGTATCACCTGATGTTTTCTGTTTTCTGACAGGAGCAGAGTGTGGGCAGAGCCTTGCCTGCTGCCAACAGCCATCAGCAAGCTTTCTGGCATGGTGGAGCGCTGGTTGACTGCTGCAGAGAGTCTGTACGGGCCATATATTTGGGGGAGGTGAGTTTAGTAACTCCCAGGAAAATATTGTAATGTAATCCTGACGATGCTGAAAACCTCACTCATTACAGACTTATTGAGAGTCTTAGCCCCAAAAAATAACATGAATAGTTTATGAAGTTAAGCTTGGCTGTGCATTAAAAGAAAGTGTTTCTGAGAGAATATTTTCATTCTTTGAACTGAAGATGTTTACAAAGGCTTCCTATATTTATTCACTAAAGGTAATCAGGAAGAAAGTGTTGTTGTTAACCCACCAAATGTTGTTTGAAATGGTCTGAGAACAAGACCCAGTGTCGTGTGCCAGTGCTGTTCATTGGTGAAGAAAATCAGGAAACAAAACAAATAGTATTGTTATGTTCTGAAGCAGAGGGACTAGTGTCACTTTGCTGACACCGCAGGCACATGAAATCAGCTCATTCACTCAGCAGCTTCCCAAGCTCTCTCTTTCCTGGAAGCCTCTGGGGTAAAGATTTATTTGTATATGTGGGTAGTGTATGTAAACATAGTGGTTCTGGCTATCAGATAGACAACTTGTGATGAGTTTGCATGTGTGAAGGGAGCATAATGCTTCTGGGAAGTGCAGGATCTGCTGCACGTGGAAAGACTGTCTAGCCTTACGTCCAAACCTGAGCAGCTTTTTGGTCAACAAAATCAAAGTCTGTGATTCCCTGATCAGAAGAATTCGGCATCTCTGGTTTAGAAAGCTGGTTCCTGGAATCACAAAAACTCTTAGAGCTTTCTGTAAGGGGGAAAAAATGTTTGTGTGTACGTCTTTTGAAATAGCTGCAATTTATGTCTCTTTTTTCTTTCTCTTTTCTCTCCTCTCTCTCTGTAATTTTAGATATGACATTGTTTTTCTTCCTCCATCCTTCCCCATTGTTGCCATGGAAAACCCATGCCTGACTTTCATCATTTCTTCCATTCTGGAGAGCGATGAGTTTTTAATCATTGATGTCATTCACGAAGTTGCCCACAGCTGGTTTGGAAATGCAGTCACCAACGCTACGTGGGAGGAGATGTGGCTGAGCGAGGGGCTGGCCACATATGCGCAGCGACGGATCACCACCGAGACCTATGGTATAGCTGCAGAGATGTTTTTCTTTGTGATGTGTCTAACTAATAATTGAGAACTGGCTGAATGAAATATTTGCCTTGGGAGCTCAAAAGGCTGTTGGGAACTGTATTTTGTTCTTGTTCTGGAACATAAGTGGCCCAAACTTTGCTTTGAACATCTTGGATGCTTACAGTCTGAGGTTTTCTTGGCTTTGGGATGAATAAATACTTGATACGGTAACAGGAACTTTGGATGAGGTGTGTGTTAGCACAAGGCTTGAAGGAGATCTGTAGGAACTTTGGCACTGCCGTTGTGTACCAGGCAGGGGTTCACCTGTCAGACCAAGGTGAGCAGCGGCTACATCTGAGAAGTAAAAAAATTTATTACGGTTATATTGTGAAAAAAACTGTCCTCCAAACAAGTTTGTCTAATTCTGGTCAGTTAGTAGTTAGCTACTGCTGGAAAGAGTGAGGTAATAGCCCTTATCAAAGAAAATATACACTTACAGAGCTGTCTGTTTGAGGCTTTGTGTAGATCCATAGAGCCTCACCTTTGGCCGCTTTTATCAGCAAATTTCATGGGTCAATTGTATGGTACTGTCCTTAGAATATATAAGTAATAAAACATTCCTATTGCTTTTATTTTTTTTTCTGTAAATCTTGGCAGCAAGAGTGTTTGGAAGCTTTCTTTTATATTCATTTACACTGTTTTTGGAGATGAGATGATGATTATGAAGTTTAGATGCTCTTAGCATCTATGGAGATGTTGCTATGTGCAGTGTCTGTCTTTGAAAGCTGTTTTATGCTCAGTAACTCTCAGTGGCTAGGACTGTTCTAACATGTCATGTTATATAACACATGGCAATGATACGAATTGGTCAGAAGATGCTGACCTCTTTCTCTGTCCCATCTTAGTCCATCTCTCTGACCTAAGACAAGGTCCTTGTTTGTAGTCTCTTG
This sequence comes from Anas acuta, assembly GCF_963932015.1. NCBI lineage: Eukaryota > Metazoa > Chordata > Aves > Anseriformes > Anatidae > Anas > Anas acuta. The sequence goes on from NC_088987.1 coordinate 9,427,611, forward strand.
AAATTTAGGATTGGTTGTTTCAAGAAGCAGTTGTTCAGGAAAGTAAGAAATGCCTTTCCTTGCGCCGCTCCTTAAAAAGCTCTTTTTGCATTCTGTTTTGTTTCAAGGACAAACCTCTGATCTAAATCTTGCCATTTCTGACATCATTTCTGGCATATCTTCTGCTGTTAATAAAAAGGCGTTTTCGTAATGACATTGTTTACAGAAATTGGAGTCCAATGACCACCACACCTCTTGGATCTTGCTTAATCCTCCTCCCTGTTTGCAGCTTGAAGTAATTGCCTTAAACACTAGCTGTCCTGCAGGATTCTTGTTTTCTCCTGTGAAGCACATCCACCCCCTTTCTCTGCTAGTGTAGATTCATCTGTCTTCCAGAATTGTCCTGGTTCTTAATTTTTAGTGTGTTTATATCAGATTCCTATGTATACACTGAGACTTTGAGATTGAATCTACGTAACAAACACTGTTGTGGAAGTTAAGATTTAGGAAAGAAAGCTAAAGTGTTAATGGCCCTAGATGTTAAGTATCTCCTGAATGTGAGGATCTATTTTCCACAGCGTTACACATCTGCAAAGGCATAGGAAAGATTTCTTGACTTGCCAGTGTAATGCAGCTAGTTTGGCATGAAAGCACGGAATGCTCTACGTTGTGGCTAGATAGAAGAGCAGCCTGCCCTGCTGCAGCTATAAAAGAAGTCCTGCTGAGTGGAAGGTGAAAATTGTATGATACAATATGGTTAGGGTGCTAAATAAAGCTTCAGAAAGATCCACGGGATCTTTAATACTCTAGCTAAATCTAATCCTTTTCTGTTTTCACCCAGGAGGTGACATTCACTCAGTAATATCATTCACTCAGTAATATCCTTGGCACTGAATATGGAATTATATATCTACTGTTCTACCCGTGACGTTACTTTTTTGTAGCACTTGGTCACTCCTGCTCATCTTGCAAGGGCTGATAAGGTGGTGTCAGGGCTTTAAAATTCAGCATCGTTTTAAAGCATGCTGCTTTATTTTTCAGTTCAGCCTTCTGCATAATCAAAATGAGCAAATGTACCGGTTTAGGTTCTGACTTTCATTACAAATTGCAAGGAATTTTTCATGCAAGCTCCTATGACGTTAGATTACTGTGATTTTGTACTGCTGTTGTCTCTTACACCTCCAGTCACCTTTACTTTGTGCGTGTGCTAGTTCTGCAGTCTCTGTCCCACAGCTAATGTGTTTCTGTCTGGGGCAGGAGCTGCCTTCACATGCCTGGAGACTGCATTCCGCCTTGATGCTCTCCACAGACAGATGAAGCTCCTCGGAGAAGACAACCCGGTCAGCAAGCTTCAGGTTAAACTGGAGCCAGGTATTGCTCGTGGCTGAAGCTGCTATGCAAAATGTCTGGATGTTTTGCTGAATGCTGGAATACAGGCCAAAAAAAGACTAGTTTTTAGTCTTCCCTTTCTAAAAGGAATACCTTTTAGAAAGGAATTTACTAAAGGAATTTACTAAAGGAATACCTTTAGTATTCCTTTTAGCATATAAAAGGAAAAGAAAAAAGGGAATGCTAAAAGGTATTTAAAAAAAAATAAAAAGACTGGCTTGTAAACCAATCTAAATGTAAATAAAGAAACTTAAATTCAGGTTTTCTTCAAAATTGGTTAACTCATCTTTATAAAGACTGTTCTGTTCTTAAACAGAACAGATTCACTGGGCAGAAACCAAGTATGAAAAACTTCTGCCTTGAAAGTTTCGTGGCTTTGAGCTTCTGAAGCTGTAAAATTAAATAGTTTGTAATGGAAAATACTTGGAAACATCTAATTCTGTGCTATTGAATCTTCTGCTTTTTGTGTGTTTGTGTAAGACCTGCATGTGCATGCATAAGCATACAGATATACATATACTTGGTCTCCTGAGTGAGTTATGCACTGACTGTTAGGGGCTGTTTGATTATCACCTGAGCTAGATAAATGGTGGAGTGCAGTACTGATAGTTCTTGAGTTTTGTCCTGATCGCTGGAGATGTGAAGCAGTCTTTAGTCTAGATGATACGCAGGCCAACCTAAAATGCAAGTAGAGGTATTATCGGAACCGAATGGAATGGAAAACTGCATTGGAAGTGTCAGAAAAGGAAGAAGTAGTGCTTACTTTACATTGATATATTTGAAAATGTGTAGCACGGTGATAAAACCCGAGCTTGACACTGGGAAAAAAAAAGTTTTTTAGTCCTCTAATTTGAAGTGACTTGTTCCATGTGGAATTAATACCTAGCTTACAATAATTGCTTTTTTTTCCAGCCTGTACACTTGGACTGCTTCTGTTAATTTACTGCCGTAAATTAAATGTACTGAGATCAGGCTTGTTCTGTTTTTAAGTCACTGCATATTTACTCTGAGATCGCTGAGGAGTAGAGACATTTAGACCAGTTGGAATTTGTGTTCTCGTTGCATAGTATCTTATAACGTTGTTGTTTCTCCTTTCAGGTGTAAATCCTAGTAACTTAATGAACCTCTTCACCTATGAGAAAGGCTACTGCTTTGTTTACTACCTGTCCCAGCTCTGTGGTGACCCAAGACACTTTGACTCCTTCCTAAGAGTTAGTGTGCACATACATATGTTTCTCTTAAGATTTATAGCTGCTTTTTTTTCCATGTTTTGTTACTGTGGCTAATTGATAGGGGTAACGAATGCAAGGGTGTCTGAAATGGAGGAGTGGGTGGCCCCTTCTGCCATCCTAGATGATTCTCTCTACACTTAACAGGTTTTTCTTGAGATTCTCATAAGTGAATGTGCTCATGCTCTTCCTTCATCTCAGATTGTGAGTTTAGGAGGTGCCAAACACAAAGTAGCTATTTATTTTTGTTACCTCCTTCCTGTGCTCCAAATAATTAGAAAGCTGTTCAGCACAGATTATCAATGACTGGAAAGATGTGACATCGTTCACTACTAAAAGGAATTGCAAAGGGCATTGTTTCCTGTATTGGGACAAGTTTGTTGTCTTGGAATACGTTTGCAATACCTATGTGAGCTATTGATTTGTTTTTGAAAAGTGACACCGCTCATTGCTTTTCTCTTTTTGATGCATACATTTTTTTCAACTCCTTCCCAACCATGCCCCATTCGGTCTTTTTTTCATGTATAGTTATATAAGTATGATTTAGTCTATAATCTGTTAGTGAATCAGACAGTAGCCAGCTGTTCTAACTTTTCACTAGTGTGAACATGAGGAAACCTTCCTGCCTTTGATATGTTAATGTATTTATGATTGTATCAGAAAAAACAAAACAAAACCACAAACCCCAAACCCCAAACTCAGCTGTCAATGTCTTTGCAGCTACCTTTTTTTTTTTTCTTTTTTCTTATTATGGTGCTTTCCTTATTTGGGAGGGAGGTGGAAAGTATTTTTTGTGTTTATTATTATATGTACTTTTTAAAACTGTCATTCATCCTTCCAAGTACTTGTCCTCACTTATCTTTTTTTTTTTTTAATTGTATATAGTGGTTATTTAACAAAAAGAAGTTATCTTTCTCCTCACCATAATTCATCCTTTTTACTGTTTCAGGCCTACATTGAGAAGTACAAATTTACCAGTGTGGTGGCTCAAGATCTTCTGGATTCCTTCCTGAATTTTTTTCCAGAGCTGAAAGAGCAATGTGTTGAGAGCAAAGCAGGTAGGATGGAGTTTAGTTACTTAGCTGTAGAAAACTGTAAGAAAAATTCTGGATAATAAATTGTATGCTTGGCTTGGAGGATGTGTAAGCAAATGCTAAGGTTGAGGCAAACAAAACACTTTGGCAATAGCCAGATGTTTGGGGTACAAATGGCTGTGATGACTTACTGTCAACCCCCTCTGTGCTGGGGAATGAGAATGTCTTATACGGCTGACAATTTTGGCATTAATTATCTGAGTGGTCCACAATGGTTTCTTAGCTCATATTTTCACATTGCTGAGTGATCAGTGCATACGAGAATAACAAATACTTAAATGCAAGGAAAAAGTGACCATACTTTGAAATTTAATTTAAATACAGAAAACGTGCTTTGTGAACTGTAACATTTTGCAAAGTCATTCACGAATATATAATCTGTTTGATAAGATTTCATCCTCCTTTAAAATCTTCTCCTTATATCTATATCTATTGGTGATTTTATATCTATTGGTGGATTTATAAAGGTCTGTAGTCTACTAGGTGCTTGCTAGACTGCTTGCTTAAAGAAATGAGACTTACATTATTCTGCTGTGTATCCTTCCTTGTAAGTAATTATTGAACCCAGTGGTAAGTTTAAACCAAACTGGCAGTAGAGTACAGCTCTTTATAACACTGAGGTCCAATGGTCTTTGTGAAAACTGGCAGCAGAGAGGTGAACATGAGTGATCTTACTGTGGGAAAAGCTGCAGCATGAGCTCAGCAGTTTTTTGTTTAATTTGGCCAACTGGTTGGCTAGTGAGGTAACCACAACATGTGGCAACTATTGCCTGACTAGTACTCAGGGGCTGCGGGAGAGAGGAGTTTTAGGGTAGATGGTGTGGAACTAGAAGTATTGCCAAGGGTTAGGAAAGTGCTGAGGTGGTAGAAGGTCATGGGGAAGAGCTCTTTGGGAAACCAAGCTCTGTTAGCTCTGCCGTTTGTGAACGGCAGAGCTAACAGAAGAAACTTGGTTTGGGTTTAGTTATTGATTGTATAAACAAATTTAAAATTGCTTTTTCTTGCTGATGGGCAGGAGAGGGGTTCAGTCAACCCTCACCTCCTTTTTTAATGAAGCAGATTTTCCCCATGTTCTTCAGTATTCCTCAAAATTCTGGGAATGAGAAATGCACAGAAAATCTTACGTTAGAACATAATTTGATCACAGATACTTGTTGGCCTGTCTGTCTTAAGAGCATGTGTGTCTCTTTTATTTACTTACTGCAACGCTGAGCTCTAGAAGACTTGTGGTTAAATTTGGCAGAGGTGTTGCTGGCCCTCTTCCAGATGTAGCGTAGGCTAGCCTGATGAGACTGCTAGGACTGTTATGTCACTGTAACTACGGGTTGGTCTGATTTGCTATTGTTAGAACCTCTCTTAACTGTGCTAGAAGCAGTCCTGAACCTTGAGACAGCCAAGCCATCTGCAGAGACTCCCGCTCGACATTTTTGGTGCTCCTCATTCCAGGACTGGAGTTTGAACGTTGGCTCAACGCTACAGGACCTCCGTTAGCTGAGCCGGACTTATCTCAGGGATCCAGTCTGACCAGACCGGTGGAGACGCTCTTCAAACTCTGGACCACTGAGCCTCTGGACTCTGCTGCTGCTGCCAGCAGCGTTGACCTCACTAAATGGAGAACGTTCCAAACCGTGCTTTTCTTGGACAGGTTGCTGGATGGGTCACCGCTGCCACATGGTGAGTACTCTGTAAGGGATGTAGAAGAGCATTCCTGGAATGACAAATTGAATTCTAAAGAGCCCCACCCCACCTTGATCTTACCATTCATTGTTCTCCGATGACCCTTGAACTTGACAAAACAGGTCATAGTTTTTTCCTCTGTGTATGTGCTCTCTTCAGAGGTGATAAAAAAGCTTTCGGAGTGTTACTCCTCTCAGCTGGACTCCATGAACGCAGAAATCCGCATCCGCTGGTTGCAGATTGTAGTCCGCAATGACTACTACCCAGACCTTTACAAAGTTCGTCGCTTCTTGGAAAACCAGGTACTAAGTGCTGGATTAAAATCACTGCACCTCTCAGTGCATGAGACATGTGCATGAGACATGCGACGTGAAAGACCTTGGAACTTCTGCTTCCTGGCCAAGTGTAGACCAGGTGTGTAGCGAAGGGGCCGAGCATGGCTCACCTGCTAGCGGGTGGGGAGGAACGGGCAGATGTAATCTGAAATGCCTACAGATAGTCTGTGCTTTTCTAGCCTAACTCATACCCTTGTCCCAGCTCTGCCCAGTGCATTTTTGCATTGCTTTACAGCAGCCCTGGCTTTTCCAGAGCAGAAATTTTCACAATACTAAATCATGTGATTGTTTGAATATTTACACTTCAAGCAAGGCTAGGGCTCATCAAATTCCTTTCAGTGGTTTTTATCGTGCAGGAGCAAAAGGTTAATGCATGTGTTCGCTGTGGCCTCTTCTCCTTGGCCTTTTAAATAGCTCTGTTATTTGTGTGGAAATAGCTCAGTTGTAGAGAGCAAGTGGTTTTTGATTATCATTCACATATAACTTTGCATTAAACTAATCTAGAATAGACTCAGCTATCTTTTGAAGAAATGTGTTGCTTGTCTTCAACCTGAATTCATTTAGGGCTGTTGGAGTATAGCTGTAGAAGAGCTGAACCTCTTGACTTCTGTTAGAGTGGTATTATCCAGTTTTCCTTTTTTGCAGATGTCTCGGATGTACACAATTCCACTTTATGAGGACCTTTGCACTGGCACACTCAAGTCTTTTGCCTTAGAAGTTTTTTACCAGACCCAAAACCAGCTGCACCCCAATTTACGGAAAACCATCCAACAGATCTTATCACAGGGCTTAAATCCACTTCCTGCCATAGACACTACAGCAGGCACTACAGACACACCAGCAATGGTGCTTGAGGACAAAGTCTCAGAGGCCACAAACGGTGCCATTTCACTCAGGGATGTTAACGTGTCTGCTTAGATCACCAGCTCGTGTCAGCCATGAAGCTTGAAAACGGGGACAGGAACAGAGGGAAGATACCAAGTGTCGCCTCCTTTTCCTCAGCCCTGCAGCTGCAGTGTGTTGCTGTAACTGGATTTCTCTCACAAAACACAAAGGAAATGTGCCTTCAAGTATCCAGCATGTGACACTGCCAGGCTTCAGAGATCTCCTTCAGCTGTGGGTTGGATGTTTTGATTAGGTTTATACCAGGCAGGGACTCCTGGGCAGTTACTTCTTCAGGGAAGGTGGATAGTTCTCTTTCCTGAGGCTCTTCTGGATGTTTTCTCCGAGGTTGTGGTTTTTGTTTGTTTGTGTTTTTTTTCCTTCTTTCTTTTCTGTTTTGTCTGAAGCCACTGAGGCATGTCCTACTTGCTGTGTATATGTTGCCGGGGAGTGTATGTGTGTCAAGCTGCCAATATCCTGACATTTGGACTGAAGTTCTGCAAAGAAGACACTCAGGAATTCTCAGTGGCAGCAGATGTGTTTTCATGTTATGCTCCTTACTGTGACAGAGGTATTGTGATTTTGGAGGTAGGGGACTAATGCTCAAATGATTAAGAAACTAATTTTAAATAGCTCCTTTTTTCCCCCATTTCCCTACTCCAAGTGGCTAAATAATAATAATGCTTTATATATATAAAAGACCAGGGGAACCTTATGATGGATTTGAAATCCTTCCATAGTTAACCCCACAGTTTTCCCTTTGCACTCAGTGGGACAAGCAATAAAGAAATGTGTAGGCTTGAATTTTCAAAAAAAAGTCAGATGAGGTGCCCAAATGCCATCAATTCTGGTACTAGCTGGATGCCTAAATCTTTTTTTGACTGTTTCAACAAGTCTAGCTGCAACCTTTGTTAATGTCGTAGCATGTGTAGCACATGCATTCATCAGATACACCGTGTGTTTTCTATTCTGTCCTTTTGGAAAAAAATAACAGGACCTCTAATTTAATTTTTTAAAAGATCCCTAGCATATGTTGGGGCTGGAAGTCAACCCTGGAGATATCCATGCTCAAATTTTGCTGCCTTGCATAACATTTGCCTGAATAACAGTTGCCCTGTCATATGATAGTCTGAGGGAAGCACTCTTTTTTGATGTGAAAATTTAAAGCCCCACTTTACTCGAGTCTGTTTTCTGACTCGTGGTGGTGGCAAGATGCCATTTCATTCACACAGCGTGCTGTTTCTCTTGATCCCTGGCCAGGCCTGCAGGATGGAGAGACTTTCTCATCTATGCCGTTTGGTCTCCAAAGCGCTGAGGGTGAAGCAGTGCTGGCTATGTTACACAGTACAGGTGATGGTTCTTGGACTCCGTGCCCCTTTCTTTTAAGCACGGATAACTGTGTGCCTCTTGGTGAGCTCCCAGCAAGCACCTCTGAGCTGACATATCAGCAGGATAGAGGACTAGTTTGACTAAAAGGCGAAACACTTGGAAGAGGCTCAGCTAACGGGGACGTGAGAGAGAATCTGTTATAAACTTTGGTGCAAATTTTAGCACTGCTATGGGGATCTGCATAGCACAGGGAGAGGGGAAATTTGGGAGATATCACCAAAAGAATCTGTTTACACCCATGCGTGGATGGGGACCTAGGTGCTGTTACTGGTTCTGCATTTTCTGGCTTTAAAGTCATTTGGACTTCACCATAGCCTTAGCCTGGGCTGAACTGGGATAAAGCAATAATGAACTCAGGCCTCTTTAGTGCTTCATTAGTTTTCAAAAATGGGCCCTCAGCATTGCTGGGCTTCAGAACTCCAGGTTCTGCTCTTTGCTCCGTGAATGGGATTACCTTTTTTGTTCTGTTTTGTTTTCCCAGAAGGGATGGAGAATGATGTTTTCTGTACAAATCTCTTTCCTTTTCGTGTGCTGTTCCATTGAAAGAGATTTGTACAAGCTGACCTTCCGCTTCCTGCGTTGCCGCTGTTGGTGCTGCGTCTCCTGGACCCCTCTGCCAGCAGCGGCAGCCTCGCCAAGCCCAGTAACCACTAGCATCTTGGAATCCCAGGCCTCTGTTTTAACACGTTTTATTTTGTGGGAGAATGTATGTGACCCTGGTTGGAATTTTTAATTTACATGGATGCCTTATGATGATTGTCAAATTAAACTAAGCTTTGTGACAAGTTGAGCCTTTTGAGCCGTTTTTCAGTGTCCCTGCGAGAGATACCTGGAAGAGGTGAGTTGGTATGTTGTCTTTATTTTGTCCTTCTCTGGAGGATGGCGGTGTGGGGTTTGGAAGCTATTTAAAAGCTGCACAGCAAGAAGTTGGAGAATTGACAAAAGAAAATAATAAAAGGTAAATATCTATGGTTACTGCAACTGAATGAAGTACATCAGATCAGCTGTGTGTTTGCATAAGCATCAAACAGAGCAGGGAAATGCTGTCTGGTCCTAACAGACTGTTTCCTGATTAAAGGATACCAGATTTAAGTAGGTGTTTCTGCTTTCATCCCTGTGAGATCCTGTCAGATGGCTATTTTGATTCAACTTGTTCTCTGAAACACAGAAATGGTGCAAGATTTTTTAGGTATTAAATGTGTAAGTATTCCATGCATCTTACTTCAGGTACTTTCGCTCCTCTTGTGAGCGGGGAGCGTACTTTTATTTTGAAGAGAAAGGGAATTGGAAGCAGGTTTTTGGAGATAAGCCTTCCTTTTGTTGACCTAAAATAAATGAATGCTTCAGGCAGCTTTCTATCTTGAATTTGTAGTAGACTTGACATTGAATGGCAAATTAGGCTGAGATTAAATAGATACTATTATTGTCCTTATCTTTGCTAGGTTAATTTCTGATCTGTTTAGTACAGCAAAAGAGTTTTGTTTAAGCAAATGCCAAGAGATTGGGTTATTCTCCTTATTTTTAAAATGAGCGCTGTTACTTTATTTCCTTGCAGTCATGAGCAGGGTGGTGTGTAGGGTCTAGTAATATCAGTTGTGAAGAAGCACTGAAGAGCCATACACTTTAATAAAATGGAATATTGCTAATTTATTTTTTTTAGCATCTCATAGCCACATGGGTTAATACATTAAGTGTAATTCCTGACAGCTACATGTATTACTCTGTTAAGCTTGTATCTGTAATTTTGCTACCATGATACATTACAGCATCCTAACTGTGCACTCCATCCCAAACATTCTATTTAAAAAAAACTTCTCATGGTCTCGTACTACAGTGACCTTGGTTGTTGTCCTTTTTGGATAACACAGGACCTTCTGTACGCCCATACTAAGCACACTTACTGCACAATTCACCTTAGGTCAAGTGCACTTCTTCAGTCTGTTTTTCCTGCTTATGTTTGTCCAAAGATAAGGCAATGTATTCAACAGTTATAAATCACATGACATTCTTTTTCACACTTTGTTATAGGTTGATAACAGCTTAAAGTTGTTATGACCAAAATATCAGTCTTTGTGTATAAAACCACAGTAGAAATCACAGTGTGAGATTTATCAAACCACTAACCTCTGAGAATTGTTTTTCTTTAGGGAAGATGCAATTTAAATGACAATTTAAAGGCTGAGTCTGTTTTCCGAGTAGCTAAAGAGAGCACTGTGATACCAGTCTTCCGTGGTATGGAAGAAATATAAAATGCTGCTCCAAAATCTCCATTAAGCAGCAGTAGGACATTGTGTGCTGCTACTCTGACACAGCAGCAACAACTGTCAGCTGCAGTACAACTAGTAATACTGCAGAGATTAAACCTGTGCCTTCCCAAATGTTTGTGATATCAGGATCCAAAGAATTGGAAGAGTTCTCCTGTGTAATTTAAAGGACTTCTGTGCGTCACCATTTGCAAAAGTACACACATGCTGGGCCCTCAGATCCCATTTAGTGGTCTCCCTGGCTCTGAACCACCACCATTTGAAGACAAGTGACAGAGGTGAACAAGGGGTTGATTAAAACTCAAAACTGTGGGAAGAGATTATGAAAATACCATCAAATAGTACTCTGTCAAAGGACAGTCTTTATTCACATGGAAATGAGCTGGCTATGTAACTGGATGCAAATCCCTTTTAACTCTAAATTTCCATGGCAACGGGACTTGGCCTGTTGGTGTCTGCTTTCCTCCAGGAAATATAAAGCACCTGCATAAAGTGCCCTGAGAAACAGGTTGACAAAAAGGCAAGCGTCATTTTGTCTTAAAATATTCTAGCTCTTACTATCTAAATAGACCCGTGTTTTCTGTTTTAAGGAATAATATAATCCATCAGGATTGCCAAGAGGCAACGGAGAAAATTACTGCTTTTCTTCCAAAGGGCTTAGGGTCAATAAAAGAAAACATTGCCAGCTGCATAATGGATGAATTTGCCTGTTGCCAACTTTGCAGTCAAGGCAAAGAAAGCATGTCAGATGTGTTTAGGGAGATAGAGATAACTTTCATCTCTTCCTTTCTTCTAATAGCACCGTATATACAGATGCATGTTTAACCACCTCACTGTTCCAGGTAAGGCCTACTGTATTTACACTGTTATAGGAAGCAGTATGAACTTTGAGCTCTAATCTGTCCTTTGATGACATGTATGCAGTTCTGATCTATGATCACTGTTGCCTAAAAAAAAAGCAGCGAGGGTGAAATCACATGGATGAGAGCCTCACTGTTCTCAGACAGAGAGGCTTTTTCTTCCCTTTCCCTCCAGCAGCAGAGACCTCTCCGGTGTCAGCTCAGTTGCAGACCATGCAGCTGCAGCTCTCTTGCATGAGCCAGACAACAGGGGCCCTTATTCTTACTGACGACAGTGTTCCCTTTGCTCCCACAAGGGTCAAAACTCAAATGTGGAAAGTCTTGCTTGTTGATTAAATTTGCAGTGGGGAAGCCTTGTGTCTGTACAGTGGGCACGCACAAGCAGCAGAGAATTTCTGGGTTAGCCAGTCACCAGACAGCAGTTGGATCATCTGCTAGTGCCCTGGGCCTTTTTCTGTTCCCTGAAGGCTGAGGTTTGTGAGGAAGATTTCAGTGTTCATTTTGGATAGAAACAAATCTGTTGTTCTCTCTCAAACAACTTTTGTGCCCATGGATCAGCTGCTGTAACCACTAGCCTGACACTCATACCAGGGTGTATGTGATAAACCAGGGTATATGTGATAAACAATTTCTTTGGTAAACATCTTGTCCTCGTGCTGACTCAGCAGCCTGCTTAAGTCACACTTTATCTTCTTGGGTAACACAAAGGTTTAAGACTGTAAGTGAAGTCTCCAAGTGGCCTGCTTCAGTGTGTCTGTGACAGTAGTGGTTTAGTAATGGATGGCCTGTAAGGAATGTCCTATTTCTGTTTCCTTGCCATGGGACTTTCTGTAGAATATGGATTTATATATTTAGGTATAAATATAGGTATACTAGACCATAGGTATATGACAAAGGTATATATACTATATATATATATAGTATACCTATACTATATAAATATAGGTATACTAGAGATATACTTTCTATAGGAGGTATAGCTTTTTGTTTTGTTTTAATGTATTTTTCCCAAATCTTTTATTAGGCAGCAGTGAGTGATTTTCACTCTATCAAAGTGTGAGAATTGCTGTCTTTCCCTGTCAGCTTTGGCTTGCGGGCCACCGCTTTGTGATAAACTATCTGCAACATGATCTGGACGCCACTTTGTGGAGATGAACGCCATCTCCAGCCGCCACCCCCACACAAGCACCATCTCCTTTTATTCTCCTCAGCGCCTAAGAGACGCCGGAGGGATCCTTCAGCTCCCCTCCCACCCCATCTGTGCCCCCAAATTTTCGCCAAGCGTTGCGGGCACCGAGCCTCCCCCCAGCGCCTGCCGGGCCCGGGGCCCGCTGGGCCTTGTAGTTTCCCCTCTCCTCAGGCGGCGGCGGCGGCGGATTGGCGGCGGCGGCACCACGCGGCCGCTCTCTCAGTGGCCGCCCTCCCGAGCCGCTACCTCGGGGCCGGCCGAGGCGCAGGGTGACAGGCGTTGCCCCGGGAACGGCCCGGGGCGGCCATGGCGGCGGGGCGGGCCCCGCGCTGAGGGGAGCCTGAGGGGGTGCGTGCGGAGGGGCCGTTTTTTTGGGGAGGCCGCCTTCCGACACCCTCCTCGTCATCCTCATCTTCATCGGCAGAGCGGGGAGCTTCGAGGGTGGCGTCTGACAGGAGCCGGCGATGGCGTGGCGCGGGGTGAAATTGTGAGAGGCTTTCTGTCGCCACACGGCTTTCCTCCTCCTTTCTCCGTTAAATCTAAGCAACGTTCCTTTGCTTTTCAGGGCGTTTGGGGATATAAAGTGTTGGAAATAGCCGGCCCAGCTGCTTTGGATCGTGTTGAAAATGCTGGGAGAGAAAAAGCAGTTAACGGTGAAAAGAGATCTGTACGCAGACCCCACGTTTCCAGCCAGCGACGCCTCTATATTTTTTAATTATTGCACCCCGCTTGCCCAGTTCAGAGGCGAGATATCTTGGTTGAGACCTCAGGTGAGTTTGAAGGTTTAAAAGCCTGCGGTTTTGTGCAACTGGACTTTAAGGTAGTAAATATCAGCTAGCAATGAACAACAGCTTCTCTGTGTCTTTATTGATTAGAAGCATAGAATGGGTAAAAACAAAGTGTGTGAGTATTAACAATACACGTCTTATTGTTTTTAAGTCAGGGTTCATGTTTGTAGTTTTGGTTTAAATCATGGTGTAGAACTTCGGAATTCCACAATGCCCGTAGAAATTCAGATATTTCATTGCAATTACATTTCATCATACAAATAATGGGCATATCAAATTAAAAACAACACTGCATCGTTCCCTTTTTTTCTAATAAATTGTATAACTTTTGAAAAATAACAGCATTTTAGAGTGTTTCTAAATGATGTTGATTCCTTTGCTATTGTTGAAGAAAATTTGTGCTTTGATAACAAGAAAGAGTTTCTTTTTTAGCAGCTATAGTTTGTATTATTGCTTTAAAACTTCCATCTAGCTTTTAGGGCCAGACATATGAGAACTAAAAAATTAGAATGCGTTTCTGCAGTACGTTCAATGAAAGTGAAATATTTATGATATTGCTTTCTATATGGGGGGGGGAATAAGGCTATAAAAACGTAACGGAGTGAAGAAGTACGTTGTCTTTAGTTTTATTGCTTTTCTGCCCTACATCTGGGGGTGATTGTGGAACAGTAGTGGAGCTATTGGTTATCAGATGGAATTAACACGCAAAAGCTTTGCCAGAGTCCAGTGTGCAGCTGGATTTTGTACCTTACGCCTTGATTGGTACTGAGGACTGATGAGTTAACTTCCGTTTCTTGCAGCGCTTGCAGATGCTCGCTTTCAGATCAGGTTAAATTGTTCAAGACCTTGCATTTGAAGTAATTGCTTTCACTACCAACTAATCTATTTTTATCTGCCCTAGAAAATCTTTTCCTATTATATGGGTTTGGAGATTCTTGTAATTTGGGATGTCCACTGTGATGTGAGTAGCATCGCTTCTATCACAGTTGATCATATATCTTGCAAGGAGCTGATGAATTAAGTTGTTTTTCACTTATTGACCTCTCTGCTGAGGTTGCACTTGATGGTGGCATTTGCGCACTAAAATCTATGCGGAAACTAGGTTTACCTCATATGAAGTTCCTGTGAAAAGCCACAAGGCAGCAATTTTGTTGTTGCTTGCTTTGGCTGAGTCTGAAGACAAAATGTTTTAAGAGGTAAAAGCCCCCTTATTTTGTGAGATGTCTTGAAGCCCTCCTGGTCCCTGCATTACAGACTTCCTTAGACTGTTAGGCATCCTTCAACTTTAACTCCCCTTCTTTTACTTTCAGGACATCTGTTCTACTCCTCGGTTATTTTCAAACAATCTGCAGGATGTGCAAGTGAAACAAGGAATCCTGGGAGATTGTTGGTTCCTGTGTGCCTGTGTAGCTTTGCAGAAGAGTAAATACCTACTGAATAAGGTATAGAATTTATGTGTCAGATTTTTTTTTTTACCTGATTTATATTTATATATTGTTTTTGAATCCCAATCCATATGAATATCGATTTTGTTATGCCTAGTTGTACTGTTTTTGTTGTGACTTTTTTTTTTTAATTAAATGTCTGGTATTCAGCATAGGTTTAATTTGTTTCATTAAAAAAATACTAATTATTTGTCTCAATTTTGGCTTTTTTGCCTCTAGGTAATCCCTCCAGGTCAGCCCAGCTGGACAGATGAGTCATATCGAGGCTGTTTCACTTGTCGAGTTTGGCAATTTGGACACTGGGTAGAAGTAACGATTGATGATCGTTTGCCTTGCCTTGGTGGTAAACTCTGCTTTTCCCAGTGTCAGACAGAAGATTTGTTTTGGCTTCCGCTACTGGAAAAAGCTTATGCAAAGTAGGTGAACACTGTTATTGAGGGAAGTAAAAGGAGGTAGAATACTTGTATATCTTACCTTCTGTTTACTCAGACATCTGACTGTTTTGGGCATAGATCTGCATATTATTCAATATAAAGTAGCCAGCTTTTCTATACTGGGTTGTACAGAAGTCTCTTCCTAAACCTGTAAGGTGTGTTCTTGGTTACATGTGGGATACAATAGTCTTAGGGAGAGAATTAGGGTGAAAAGAAAGAGCTGAAATGAATATCAATTTTTGGATTCAAATGATGTTTGTTAAGCCACTATCCACTGCTCACCTAATTTATTAAAGGGAATTCTTTTGATAGTATGGCAGTTTGAGGGCTCACTGAAAAGCAGGCAGCCTGTAAATATCTTCGTGGAAAGCAACATTACATCAGTTTAAGCTAGTTGAGGTCATGACTGTGTGTTCCACTGCTGCTTTTGCTTTATTTGACAGTTTATTACTGAGTAGAAACAAAAAGATTGTTAACGCGGTTGAAAATGTGGCTGGTTTATAAAACATCTTTCAAAATGATATCAAATCTATTCAAACCAAACCAGAATTTGGAGACAAAGTGCACTACCTAGAAGAAAGATTGTGTGGCTGCCAGCAGAGGGCAGAAAAAGACTTTAAGTATAAAGTAGTTTCTTCTGTAGATGTGTTGAGTAGAAGGTGTGAACTAGCTAGGACATGCTAAAGCTTCTCAGTACTGTAGGCCTGAAAGGTTATGCTCTGTTTTGTGTTGATCTGCCTAGGTAGTTTTTTTCTAATTTGGTTTGCTGTTTTGTATCAGGTAGGATAGTCTCTTGATTTATTTAAACTGTTGAAGGAAACACTGTGCAGAGTGAACAAAACTAACAGAAGGAAGAAGAGAGTACTTATGCAGAAAGCATTGTGAAAGATGATGTGCAAATAAGGTAAAAATTACTAGGCTAGAACAGTTCCTTTATAGGAAAGAATGAGTTAATAAAATTCTCATCAGACAATGAAATATCTGATGGCTTATGTATTCTTTAGGTGAAGTATTCTGAAAATAATGCAGTTTGTGCATTCTCTTGCTTACTTGGGGATTAGGCAGGGTACAGTCATGATTGTGATGTAGGGGAAGATTGAAAGGACAAAAGAACCTTTTTTTCTTTAGTTGTGCTTGTAGAAACTTTTTATTCTATTTTTCTATAGAGTTCATGGATCTTATGAACAGTTATGGGCAGGACAGGTGGCAGATGCTTTGGTTGATCTGACTGGAGGCATTGCTGAAAGATGGACCCTGAAAGACCCTGGAAGAAATGTAGAGAAAGAGAAGACTGGTATGGTTTTGAAGAAAGAACTGTTTAGGAGATTAATGAATCTAAAGGAACAGTGTGTAATAAGCTGCGCAGTCCTCAATTCCAGACAAGGTAACAGTAAAATTCTAGATGTTTAAAGGAAACTTTTCAATTTAACGCTGTTCAGTGCACAAGGCAGACAGCAATTGCATACTGCTGATTCTAGTACCATGCATGTTCTGTTGTGTAATTTTATGTAACCTTGGATGAGTAAAGATTTAAGGATATTGTTAAGTTCAGAATGGAGGGTTTTGGGGGAAGTGCTTTTTATGTTAGGTGTGTGGGAAGGTATTATGATTCACTCTCAAAACAGACAAAAAAAAATCACCCAAATCCCAACCCAAAAAAAAATTAATGAATTTCACCACCAAGAATTGGTAGATGTTTGAGATCAACTACTGAGTTAAAATGCTTTAAAATTTATGTTTATTTTATTTCTATATAGTTACAAATAACACTATTTTTAATGCTGTTTTTATACTGATCCAATAAACAATTCCCTTTTAGCTCAAAATTGCTTTCTTTCACAGGATGGTTTAAAGTCTGTCTTTGTAAAATATGAAGTGAGTTCTTTTGTATATTTTCTAATCCTACATTATTATATTTTTTTCTCTTCAGGTGCAAGTGAACTAGGAGAATTTCATGCCTTTATTGTGATAGACATGTTGAATCTTTCTGAAGTGTCAGGCAAGGAAATTGTCCTGCTACGAATACGAAATCCTTGGGGGAGGCGGTGCTGGAAAGGTCCCTGGTGTGAGGGGTAAGTAGGTTTATTTTCATTTGGAAAATGATTTGTGAAAGTTCTGAAGCTCAAGGCTGAATGTTGCTAATAGATTAAAGTGAAGCAGAGAGGCTTTATTTGGTATGCAATTGTTTTGAGAGTTCACTGAGTTTCACTAAGGCTATTCACATTGATCTAATAATTCTGGTAATCTAAAGTTTTAATGTCATTTTTTTGTTTAACAAAGCATTGTGTCTTTACGTACAGATACGCTTAAGCTGTTTGTCTGCTGTCTCCAATTTTTGTGGTGCCTTTGTTTTCTGTGCAGTTGGTCAAAGGACCTTTGCTTAAAAGAGGTTTGTGGCTTCTTATAAGTTGTCACTCAGCTTTACTCAGCTGTTCTTATTTGTATTGTCTCAGTTGCAGGAAACAAAAAACTTTTGTTTAAAACACAATACAGCAGAAGGATGTGTATGCTTTTTGCTTGTGTGCTCTCTTTCTGTTTCTGCAGGTTAATATGAGGAGAAGAAACTGGAATTGATGCAGAGTGTATATATAAAGAAAAGATCTATTTTTAAAGGAGATACAGAATTTTGTTTATCAGTTCAAATGGCAGATAGCTTGCACATAACAAGAATGAAAGGGCAGAGACCCTCTTAGCTTATTTTGAAAAGTGTTAGGATATTTAGACTGTAAAAAAGAACACACAATTCTGGACCCAAGGAGCTTTCAGCAATAAATTAGAGTAAAATATGATTGTGCTAATAAGCAGTTTAGAAAGAGAGTGGAGGTTGTTTGTGTGTGTGTCCCAAGTTAGAAAGATATCTCAGTGATGCCTCCATCCCTGCTGCCACTCATAAGGCTGAAATTCTTTACTCAGAGGGTGGTGAGGTCCTGGCACAGGTTGATCAGAAAAGTTTTAATTGCCCCATCCCTGGAAGTGCTCAAGGCCAGGCTGGAAGGGGCTTTGGGCAACCTGGGCTGGTGGGAGGTGTCCCTGCCCATGGCAGGGGTTTGGAACTGGGTGATATTTAAGGTTCCTTCCAACACAAACCATTCTGTGATTCTAAAGTGATTATCCTTTAACAGTTTTTACTTTGGGTAGAGTTTTGGATATATTCTTAGTCTCTTGCAGTAGTTTCTTTGTCGAACAGTGACTTGCCATATAGCTGAGAAGATAGCATTTCTTTGAATGGCCTTAGAGTCCTGTTTTTTTTTTTTTTTTTTTTTTTTCCTAAGTGCTGAATCCATAGGTATTCTAACAGAAATGTTGCAAATACTGGCTTTTAATGGGCCCTAAATAAAGTTTAGGGCTTAGCCAGCAGATTCTCATAGGGACAACTTGGTGCTTTATACAAACAGTGGTTTTTGATGTTTGCTGTGCAGCACTGAAGTTCTTTTAGAGCCATCACTGTGCAGCTTGGCTTACTTTCCTCACTGGTTTTAACAACCATTAAAATCATTATTTTGGCTCTTGCTGTTTGGACACTGTGCTGTGGCTATTGAAAGCAAAGTAGCTATTTCAGCTGTAAGTATGCTACTGTACCTTATCTAGTGTTAGTTTGTTTCTAAGTTTTCTTTGCATGTTTTGATTCATACTTTCCATTGTCCATCTCACTGCCTAGCAAAGTGTACACAGGAAACATTCTATGCAGGAATCTGAAAACAAAATGAAACCTTTTTTGTCCTACACAAGTTTGCTGCATGGGGCAGAAGATTGTTATGGAACTCAGTTGGGTGAAGAACTGAATCTTAGCTTTTGTCTTACAGTGGTCAAGGGTGGAGCCAACTAGATCCGGTAGTTGCCTCAGAACTGCTCTCACAGATCCAAGAGGGAGAATTCTGGGTCGATGAAGAGGAATTTTTCAGAGAATTTGATGAGATTACCATGGGCTTTCCGATCAACGAGGAAGGACAACTTCAGAGCCTTTATACAGGTGTGATATGAAAAAACAACTTTCTTGTACAAATAATGTTACGTCAATGGGAAAGCATCATTTGAACTGCAAATGGCTGCAACTAGACCATTATTTCTTTTTCTCAGTCTTTCCTACTTATACACCTGTAGACCTTTTCTGTCTCTACTGCTGGGAAGAATAGAGGGATAAAAGGAAACTAAAGATCCTTAGAAGGGTCTTTGATATTCCTCAGAAATCTAGTTACTTGCTGGCTCGTACAGAGATTAGCGTTCTTGTTTGAAGTTTAGACAGCTCCTATTCTGGAGAGTCTTTAGATTTTTTAGTGAGATAGAAACTTCAGATTTCTAAAGCCAATTCCTTGTTACTTGTAAAGCTCATGTCATCTCATTCTGCCGTTACCAGACATGACATACATTTTTGTGCCTCTCAAAATCTTGTTTATACATGTCTACTGGGAAGAAGTATCAGGGCTGCCACAGCATGTTCTCTTGGGCTAGGGAATCTCTGCTTTGCCATGTGTTTGTTGTATAAAATTAAATAACCTCTGGTGTCTGCACCATGTTTTTCTTATTTTGTTAGAGAAAGTGCTGTGTCACTCTCAGAATCTTTTTGGATCCTGGGTGAGAGGCCAGTCTGCAGGTGGCTGCCGTAACAACAGCAGCTTCCCTACCAACCCTAAGTTCTGGCTGAGAGTCTGTGAGAAGAGTGAGGTGTGCATTGCTCTGCTGCAGAAACACAGGAAATACAGTGCTGACTGGGCTGGAAGAATTCAAAATCTAACTCACTTAGTAGAGAAAAATCTGTCTTTGACTGAAGGCATGCAGGTGAAGAATTATCAGGCTGTGGGATTGCATGTCTGGAAGGTAATTTGGAAGTGACGTTTTTCTTTTTGCAAAAAAGTTTCAAAACATTACTGAAACATCTGACTAAAACCATTCATTTTTTGCAGCAGTGATAGGATTCAACAGTTCACGTATTTTACACCTTGTATTTATGTTAGAATGATCCCAATTTACGTCACAAAGCAGATGCTCTGTGTACAGCCTAGGAGTGAACTAGTACTTGGTTCTCATCTTTGAGTGCCAAGATCCAGAACTTTTGAGCCTATTCCAAACTAGTGCATGATATTTCAAGCCGATTATTTGATGATAGTACCTAAATGTATTCCTCCTAAATATTAACACTTTCTATTCCTCTTTGATGTTCAGCTTGTCTGCTGATATTCTCTTCCTTGTTTAATTTTGTAAACATATGCATGTTTAAAAATGGTTTAAAGAATATTTGATCACTGCTATTAAAAACTGCTCATTTTCCTAAAACGCCATGCATTATTATGCATCTGTTTTAGGTGGAGAAGAAACGATTTAACCTTCCAAAGACCCTCTCTGCTCCTCCAGTTGTAGGTACCATCTGCCATTCGTATGATAGAGAAGTGCATGTATGCTGTGACCTTTCACCTGGGTATTATCTTGTTGTTCCCAGTACTTTTCTAAAAGATGCAGTAGGGCATTTCTTGCTTCGTGTATTTTCAACAGGACGAATCTCTCTCAGGTAGGTGTAAAAGGAAACAGAAACATTCTTAAAGTTGTGGGCATGCACAAACGCATGAAGTATAGGGTTATGTGCCAATGTTCAAAATGTTTCTGAAGAGCTTTGCAGAGCATCAAATAATAGGGTTGTTTTCTCTTTGAATTTATGTAAGTAGTATTCTGTCTCCTTGTTTTTTTGGATGAAGCAGCTGTTACCTCTTCTTTAAAATATCACAGTCAGCTGAGTAGCATCCTGACTCTAAATTGTATCCCAGTGTTCTGAGAGAGTGCATATTTCATAAAAGAGCTGAGCAGGTTTCTGCAGAACAGATCTCTCCTATGTGGAAATTATTTCTTAGCATTGGGAAAAATGAAGGTGTACCAGAGAAGTTAAAAGCAGCTGTTACTATAGTCAGTGATGGGAAAGAAGAGCCGTATATTATCGTATACTGAAGAAAGTCTTGGCACATGTTCTAACAGATTGCCTGTCATGCAGTGTTGTGAGCAATACAGTTTCAAATGCAAATAGAGTGTCAGCAGTGGACTCAGATGACATAGTACCTGTAGCTCATCTTTGCAGAACAGGTGTGAAAAACAGCACTGACATAAATGCTGTCTTCTTTAGTTGAATGAAGGATTGGATTTTGAATTAAAGCATTCAATGCTGACAATATGGCAGAGTATTTTAATGGTGAAAGCCTTAAAACATTACCAACGTTTTGATCAAGTGCTTAGAAGGATCACTGTGTATCATGTCATATTTGATCTTCATAACTTGTGATGGAAAAACAGACTTTTATAATGTACTTGAAGTAGTCTTTTTCCCCCAATATAACAATGCTTGCTGATCATACACAGGATATCAGCAGTATCAGTCCAATAGCTTCTGATCACTTTTAGTATTTTAACTATAGCAGACTACAGAGATATCTCAACACTTTTAAGTCAGTTATTTATGAGCAATTCTGGGTTAATGACCATACGGCTGAAATAAATGCTAAAGAAGACATGATGATGAGTAGTTGTGTGGAGTCAACAAAGTTGTATCTTCTTCCAATAAATCTGAAAAAAAAAAAGGGGTTGCCTAACAGCTTGTGCCTCGTGTATATGGAGGCAAATTATACTGTTGGCAATGTGTTTAAAAGCTGTTCAGACTTTCTGGTATTCTGATAGTATGCTAACAGCTCATATGTCCTTGGACAGAAGCTGGCAAATTGCAGTATAAAGTCAGAGCATGGATTAATCATTTACTCTGCAGAATTTGTAGGCAAGGTGGCATCAAGTTTTAGACTGAATAAAGGTCTGCAAAATGATGAGGCTAATTTTGCTGTATGGTTGCAAGATGTGGATGTTTATTGGAAGTATATTTGGTTTCTGGACATAGCATCTGTGGAACACTTGACTGGATATTTTATCCCATCATCTGTTGCTGTTAAGTATAACACTTCTGCCTCTGAAACAGAGGTGTCAGCCTGGATACGTGTCTAGAATGGACAGTCATAGAATATCAGAACAGCTGTTACATTAAGTGGATGGAAAAGTGGAAGTGAGGACAGATGGTATGTTTGAAGTTAGATTGTGATATGATTTCAAATGCTGTGGAGCTGATGTTGATACTAGTTTGTTCAAATGGCTGTGAGAAGTGGTGCTGAGCTATGATTGAAATGTGTTAATGTTACAGCGATAAAGTCAGCAGGTAGAATGGAATTCTCTGAATGAAGGCATAGTGGATCTAGGAAAAAACAATCCACAGTGTATGTTTTGAACGTACTGAGAGGTGCTTGTGGTACTCAAGGCAACACTATCAGCTGTATTGCTTTCAACTATACCTTACAAAACAGCATTGATAAAAGTGGGTAAACCATGATACATCATGAATATATAAAAATCTATCTGGTTTTGATGCATGGTTTTTATATGCTGTATTCTTCTGGATGTCACTGTGTTCATGTAAGTTTATGTAATGCTAGTCTGCTTTTGTGAGCTGGTTTTCTAAATCTGTGAAATCATACGGATCTTTGTGCATTTAGTTTTGTTCTCTCTTATGTTTGATAGTGAGGTAAAACCACCACCACCAGATGCTGCCCTCTCTGAAGAACTCCCAGCAGGTGAATGGGAAACAGTGCAGCTGCAGGGATGCTGGAAAAATGGGCAAAGTGCTGGAGGTAGCAGGAACTTCCCCTCCTTCCATATCAATCCCTGCTTTCCCCTCTCCATTCCTGCAGGACCAGGAAAAAGCAGTGTGAAAGTTACTCTCCGTCAGCACTGCCAAGATAGCAAGTGTCGTCCAATAGGTTTCCATATTTTCCAGGTAAGACTTCTTCTGATCAGCTTGCTCATTTGCCAGGTGTGAAGGTAAGCCTGTCAGTTATTTCAGTGCTCCTTGCCTTGGCAAGGGACGTTACTTTTAGGAGAAGTTCAAGCTGATCCTGTGTAAAGGATCAAATTTCCTAGGATTGATTTATCTGTACTTAATACTGCCATCTGGATTTTCTGAAGGCCTTCCCATCCTTCTCTTCTACAGCTCTGTACATAAGAATGAGCATTTGAAGTGTAGTAGATACATAGAATATACCTTACTGTGCTGTACCTGGCATTTACAACTGTAAAGACTGAAATATTTGAGAAGATAGGCATGTTTTCTTTCTTTTTGCAGGTGCCTAACAGCAGTTGGAAACCAAATACTTCCTCTTTTCTACACTTGGAGCCACTGGTTAGCTGTGTACCTCATTGCTATTCACAGGAAGTAAGCCAGCTTTGCAGGCTTCCTGCAGGAAGTTATGTAATTATACCATCCACATACTTGCCCAATACAGAAGGCAATTTTACAGTGGTCATAGCAACCAAAATAGACAGGTAAAAATATGTTGCTTTGTGTATTTTAATTTTTAAAGCTTTTTAAGAAATGGGGATGTTTTTTGACAAGCTGCATTGAGTTGGAAGCCTTATTCCATGTAGTTGCTCCTGGTGTGAGTAATAGCAGATCTGAATGAGAGTCTATAAATTCTGTAAGATTGTGTTAATATTCCGTACGGGTGAGAATGTGGAACAACACCTAGCATAACAATGTTCTCTTTTCAAAGTGTGATAAAGTGATTTGCAAGATCCCCTAGCGCTTTGCACAGAAGTAAGTGTGGTTTTCATTTTCAACAGGAAACGCATTCACAGCCGAGAGACACTTGGACAAGTATTACAAGAGGTAAGTGATACACTTCTTAATTTCAGTTGTCCTAAAGATGACACAGAGGCATCATCAATGCTTATGTATTAGCTAATATTTGAGAGTTATGCAAAGGGTACTGTGTGACATCAAGGGAACAAACAGGTTAGGTTTGTCAGGACTTCAAAATTTGGTGAATTTGGAAATGGTAGTTGTAGTTTGCGTATCTGTGACAGAAATTAATGTCTGAATCTAATGTTCAAGGGCATAGTGCTCAGTGCTTTCAGAGTTTTAACCTCTGAAGGATCTAGGCAGTCTGCCTTACTGAGAAGTTGGGCTGTCGATTTCTAAGGTGCATCAGAGTAGAGCTGGATGTCAGTGTATTTTTCTAGAAGTTTGTGCAATTTGTGATTACTGAAGTTATGGAATTAACAAGCTTTTTAGTTTCTTTAAGACATTTCACAGGCTAAACTAGCTTTTACTCTTGGTTTCTAAATCTTTCTTTTCTCTATTTTACTTATATTCCTTACAAATTTCTTCTTTTTCTTGACAAAGTTAGCTGACGTAGCTATTTTTTGCCTTGTTCACTTTCTTATAGGTTTCATTTACAACTGTGATGAAAAAGTAATCTGGAATTCTCATGCTGTCATTTTGAGAAACCTTGGAAAGCTGAGGAATGCTTCACTTATTGCTGGTTTTGAATGGGATAAAAAGAAGATACTCATTGCCCCACTGTTTTTCCAATGGTACTAACTGTCAGGCCAACAACGACGTCCTTGTAAAAATACCTCCTTAATCATGTACACTCTAAACATGTTCTTCCCATGTGTTTTAGAACCAGCATTGTACAGTGAATCTTCATAATGTACCTCAGTTCTTCACAGATACAGGTGGAGAATATGTGCATGTTTTAACCCAAGCTGCAGTTTTAGAAGAAAACCAGGAATCATGGGTGCAAAATGGAATAATATTTGGTGGAAAAAAAAAAATCAAGCTTACAGAAGGAGACCAAACTTAAGGAGACCAAAGGGTAAACATGAAGGAAAGAAACTGGAGTCTTTATTCAGGTAGGACATACCTCAAGAACCATCAAAATACACTGGAGTAGAGAAAGTTCCTACACTGCCAGTCATGCTGCCGAGCACTTTATTGCGGGCCCTTTGCTGCACCGTGCAAATTGTGGGGTGAAAAGAATTTTTTGGGTGAGTTTTTCTTTAATGAACACCACAAACAAAAGAGATAAGACTTGAAAACTTTTGTTTATGGACTACCATGTCAGACTGTTTTTGTAAATCTGTCAGAATGTATTTTATGCAAGATCTGCCCTTACTGTAAGAAATACGAAGTTTAAGAGACTTTTCTTAATTTCTGTTAGAAAGTATTTCTTATTCAAGGAAGATTTTTTAGATGTTATATTTTCCTCAATAAAAATGGAGTAATGTTAAAAAGTTTTAAAATGTCTTTTATTAAAAAGGTGAAAACTGTCGATGTCATGTCTTTTTGTTCTACAATTTTCACGAAATGGAAGATGATAATTGGAAATACTAGGAGAATAAGGCTTTCCTTTAGTTTTATGGCTGAGAAATAAGTAACTTTCTGCTTGTGCTTTCAACTATGTTCTAGCATAATTTATACTCATCCCTACTGAACCTTGAAAACTGAGAGCACCTAGGATGCTCGTGGCTGCATTTTAAGTCGTCAAAACTTTCCACGTCTGTTACGAAAGTATGGGACAATGAAAGAAAAGCCCTGTGGATAATGAATATCTTTATGCTTGCTTTAACAAATATTGCCATCTTCATTATTTTCTTCATTTCTTGAAAGACTGTTACTTTCCCTTCAAATAGCAAAATACTGGATGACATAATGGTGTTTCTAAGTAGAAGGGAAATTCATGAGGACACCTAGATCCGTGACATGATGAAATAGTGAACAGGTACTGAAGTAGTAATGTAAAAAAGGTGTAAGTATTTCTAAATTGAATATAATTATAACAGATCCTATTCTGCATAAACTTATGCATTTGTGAAGCTTATATACTACAAGATACAGTGCTTCCGGGGAGTGTGAAAGGAAAAGAGCCAAAACTTAGTTTGTATAACCTGGTATCTTCTGCAGAAGGATGTAAGAGCAGGCCTTCTGTGAATGCAGAGGAGTAACAGCATACTGAAGCAAAACTGTATTTTCAGGCATCCTTGCTGCATCAGAAGAGGTGAGCCATTTTAAGTGTGATTAGTGACTGAGTGCACATGCAGGGAAAGCTTGGTACAGGTTGCTTCTCTAAAATGCTACATCTGATTCCACTGCTAAAGTGAGTGTGTAAATATGTTTTTGGTAATGTTTTTGAGTATTTATATACACCTAAGACTTCATTATATGAGCTTTGTTAAGTAAACTTATTTTAATTTCAAAAAGCTCAACTGTATGAAATCAGACCCCCTAAATAAAAATACTTCTATGTTAACTTGCTATACTGCATTACCTAAATTTGAATACAAATGAGATACTTGTTCTTTAATAACTGCAATTACTGACTGGTCAAAGTCCCTCAGCTTTGTAGGATGTTGCAGACTAACGTGGAATAGCTCGCAGTTTATATGGATGTGGCTGCAGTATCGCACCCAAAATATACTCCATGTTGATTTCCTTTACTCCCTCAGGGAGCTGGAATGTGAATGCCCGAAGCAGGTTGGTAAAGAAGATGAACAGTTCAACTCGTGCCATCTGTTCCCCCAAACACACACGGTGTCCTGCAGGAAAAGGGGAAAAGAAGTTAGCTGTGTAAAGCTAAGTTGTGAAAAAGAACTTAAAACAGTATTCTATTGAGTTCCATAAATCATGTAAGCTAATTATTTTCTGAAGACATTTCCTGTTTCCTTTTGTCCTGTAAGGACAGAACATGCCTTTAAGGTGTCGGGACATTTATTTACCTGAGAAACTGTTTTTCTAATGATGTAAAGTATCTTTTTTCCTGGAACATGAATGCGATTCTGCCTTTTTACATTTGCTTTATGTTCTGTGTGTTGTGTTCTGTGACAACCACAAAGAACTTGGCTAAGGAGCCAGGTTTTGTAAAGCTTCATTACTTCAGAGTCTTTAGATGCTAAGTAGGGAGCACTGGAACATTGTAGCATGCAATTCTGGAGATAAGAAGGATGTAAATGGTCTTTCTTCAAAATAAATTAAAAAGGCTATATTGGGTCCTTAGAGCCTAGTACCTTTTTTCTAACCTTGTCCAGGAGCAGATATTCAAGGGATGGGAGTGAAATATAGGCGTATGCAGAATGATGTATAGGCTCAGTGATTCATTTTGACGTACTGTTTTTATAGTATATTTCAGATTTTCATCCAAAGTACATTTCATATATGTAATATCTATATATTCACACTTTTTAGAATATATGTTATATTTAAATACTGAGATTATATAAATTGAAAACCACCAAAGCAAGTAAAAGAAAAAAAAAGAATTTCCTAGGTTGAAATGGTAACATAAATTAGTTATCTTCATTCATGTAAACTGGTGGCAAGTTTTTTGATTGACTCTATAATGTTCTGTTGGATGCTTGGTTTTGCTGATTTTCTGGAGGTGCAAGAGAACTTGTAACTAGATTATTACTGCAGGATTTGGGAGACTGAGATTTGGTTTCCTGATTTATCACAGATTTTTCTCTGTGTGCTTTGTGAAATCATATTACTTTTGTCTTTGGGTTCCCATTTGTAAGGTGAGAATAAAACCTCAGAATGAGGTTTTATAACAGCCTTGAGGATGTTAAGAAGATAAAATATGTTAGGGGCTAAGAAACTGAGATAACCTGATAGTAGGAACCATACATATACCAAGAAGATAGCATTATTCCTCCTAGCCATACTTATCCTCTGTTTTAATGCATACAAAAATCAATACAATAAAATTCAATACAATATTTCTGGCTTTTACAGTAAAACACCTGACTTCAAATATTCATACCAAATATGTTTTTATCAAAATGCTTTTAAAATGTTAGAATTTAGAAATAGTGTTTTTTTAGTTGTGCTGCAAGATGATGAACAGGAATGCTGAAATGTCAGGGCATTACCTGCTGAGAAAGGTAAGAATGCCTCTTTGTTCACAAAGTTGCCATCCAAGTCAAGGAAATGATTTGGGTTGAACTTCCAAGGGGTTTCCCAGTGCTCAGCGTCATACACAACAGAGTGCAGATTTGGCAACAAAAGTGTGCCCTGCAAGAAGAAGCAGAGGTTATATTTTCTATGCGACTGACTCTTTTCTGTCTCTTTCCTTTTGTCTAGTAGATAATAGCGCCATCCTGTGTCTGCGGTGCCGTGTCTGGATTCAGCTTGGTCTTCTCCTGTGTACATCCAGGCATAAAAAACCCTTGTATCTTCTCTTTGTTGTGAAGTATTACGTGTTTGGCTCTGTCTACTTGTCCTAGGGCTACTGAAGTGTCTTCCTGTCTGAACTAGATTGCAGCTTGAATCTTTTTAAATGTCTGCCAGAATAATCATAGGAGCTTTCTTCTTTTGTACTCTTTACTTATCTTTCAATTCCATCACATCAAATTCATGCTCAATGTGTTTGGGACATTCCTATCATGTCAGTGTGACTGTTGGATCTGTCACTATAATGAACCATCATCATCTTAAGTGTGTGGGTTTTGGGATGTGTTGTTTATTTGTTTTTTAATTGGCAGGGATAATTATGGCTCCAAGCTGCCCCTTAATTGTGAAAGTTAGCTGGCATGTCATTCATTAAACACCATTTAAAAATCATTCCTTAAAACACTTGCTCTGCTTTGAGGCCCAGACATCATCTGTATTTGGCTCTCAGGAAGAAGGATTTGAATTTTCCTGATGTATGTCTACTACCTGTCCTGTTAGCCTTTTTGTTTCTTTTGTAACTGCTAATGAAAACTTAGCCCTGAGCACTTAGCTTTGTTTCATGCCTGTGACGTGCTACAATATGCTCTCTATGCCAAATTAGGAATTGTTGGAGCTAAGGTGATAGAAGTACTAAACATGCATAATCCAAAACTTAAAAAAAAAAAAAAGTATTCTATACCTTTTTAATGTGAAAGCCCATCAAAGTTGTATTCCTCATGCATTGTCGAGGGACCCCAACAGAGGTAATGTTGCTGTACCGCAAAGTCTCATGAATCACAGCATTTGTGTAGGGCAGTTTTTTACGGTCTTCATAACTGATGAGATGGGAGGGTTCCAGAGCAGCCTCTATCTCTCTTTGAACCCTTTCTGCAAAGAAATGGAAATATTTAAATTTATTTTCCCCTTTGTTTTCAGTTTTGTATAAGTGTGGTCTAGTACTGGGGAAAAAGAAATTGTGTTGTTCTGAAATGCCTTGGCACATAGCTCAACTGCTTTGTTGATTTCAGTTGATCAAAGAAATGCATGTTCCCAAAACGCAGGATGGTCTCTGATTTAAGACACACCCCACTTGCTTATGAGGGTAATATCATTCTGTATTTAAAAAAGAAAAAAAAAAAAAGTGATGGGTTCTATTTCTCTAATGCTTATGAATACTTATCAGGTAGCTTTGAAAAGTTTTAACCTCATTGAAGGTTAGGAAAAATCTTGATTGCATACAAAATCATGTAATTAGCTAGCTATTCTGTATTTATCTCATTAGAAGAGGTTGGGAGGGGTTTCTATTAATTTATTCAAGTCTTGCTTAGTGAGCTGGTGAGGAGAACACACTTCTGTTTCATTTGTTAAACTTTCTAGACCTCAATTGTTGACATACTACCGTTTGAATTCATTGCTAACATTTATTTGCTGTGTTGCAAGGGATTGAGCTCATACTTAGATTGCAATGACGTTCACTGTGATGTAATGTTGAGTGCAGTTCTCTGATAAGGCTTTTACTCACCTTGTATTTCTGGGTATTTCACCATATAGAGCAGTGCCCAGAGAAGAGTGGTACTTGTTGTTTCTGTCCCTCCCAGCAAAAGATCAACCACGGTCTGAACCATGTTGTCTTTATTAAACGTAGAGGTGGGGTCATCTTTGGTCTGTAGAATATATTCACAAGGAGACTGTGAAGTGGAGATTTTCAGACTTACCTCTGGTCATGTAGCAATTGGTTTGAATGGATGAAAATGGTGAGCAGCCCATCAAAGCAAAAAACTTTCGTGCCAAACTGAGTGTGCATATAAGAATTCTATAGTAATTACTTAAGAGCAAGTATTTGTAGTAGGCACCAAGGCCAAGTAGAGGCTTGTGTGGTAAACAGATACTTACTTTTTCTATTTGAGCTAGGTAGAAGTCAATGAGATCCTGTGGATCGCCAGCTTTCTCCCTCTCGTGAGCATGGACCTCATTCATAACTAAATTGTGCATGAAGTCATTGAATGCAAACACTTCCTGATGCGGTCCTGGGAAATGGTGCATAAGCCATGGAAAAGCATCGTACATCTGTGATTTTAAACCAAAAGGAAGAAATGTGAGCTCTTTTAAACTGAGAACCCAATTCCAATTTGATTACTGTGCAAAGTCACTGCAACACTCATTTCAGTTAGGGGAGGCAATACACAAATCGGAACGTGGGAAATAATGGAATGGAAATGTTTGAAAGTAATCATCGCTGACTTGATTTCCTTTTTTTTCTTTTAATTGTGAAGTACAAATGCACTTTAAGGCACAAGAGCGAGAAAATTAGATTCTTACCCTGCCCCAGATAGTAGCTTGAAAGTAGATCACAAAATAAATAGCTTTGATAAGCTTGCTGAAGGATTCATCCTCACTGGAGAAACGATGTCCGAAAACAACAGCACAGATTATGTTTGCAATAGCATGGACAATGAAAGTGCGGGGGTCAAAAGGCTTGCCTGTGAATATAGGAGGTACTTGTGAATATTTCTGAACAGACTGTAGTGAGAAATAATACAGGAAGAAGGCAGCTTTTTTTTTTTTTTAATAGTAAAAGTAATAACAGTTCAAGTTGTAGATCATAAGATCGACAAATTTCATACAATTGAACTCTAATACAAATTAACTGGATGGATTGTATTTGCAGGGAGTCTTAATTTTCAATCTGCTTTTAGTTTTTATAAAAACACTAATTATTGGCCTTGAGAAGACAAGTGTTAGGTCTCCTTTCTCCTGCCTCTGACTTGTGATCCGGGCTGCCTGAAAACATGAGCAAATCTGGAGGCAGATTAGTAAGTTTGGAAAAAAAGAAAGCAACAAAAAAACAGGAAAAAAAAAGTAAAGTCTGAATTTCTTAGTCATGTTAAAATGACCTGTGTGTTTTGTTTTCAAGTGCAGCATAACACTCAGGTATATATATATATATATATATATATATGACTATTATTTTTTTATTCCCACAGATTGGAAAGGCAAAAGTTGCATAATGCTTACTTAACAGGATAGAACACAGCCCCCATTAAAAAGGGTTAACAGAGGCGAAAGAAAAAGAGGATAAATCTGGAAAAAAATCAAATGAAATACACATTTAAATGGTGAGGACAACCTTTGAATTATACTAAGGAAAACGGTGGATCTCTGACTTCAGTGCAACATTTGTAGTACTTCTTGGAAAAAATAAATGCAATTATTGGGTTCCGTATGGGGAAGAATTGCATGGAAGGTAAAGATTTGGGCTGTACCAGGGACTCAGACTAGATGGTTTACTCGTTTCTTACGTATCCAAGGATCTTTAAAATGTTGCTCTCAGAAGACAGATGGGCCATTTCGCTATATCTAGGGCAAAGTGAGCTGGTAAGGGACCTTAGGAAACTTCTCTGGTTTCATATCAGTATAGAATATGGTGTGGGTGAAGGATTTGGCTTATCCAGATATTTATATTTAGTTGCTTTATTTTGGCATCTTGCTAAAATTCTACTGGTTTCTATTTCATCCAAACCCTAAAAAGGAGTTTTGTTGGACAACTGAACGATACATTCCTTGTGTTGGGCTTCTTTCTTTGCCAAATCCTAAAGGCTTGCTGCCCTAGAATGACTTGTAGCAGGTCACAATTTGTGTTCTTTATGGAAGAAAACAGGGTTTTTCTATGGGGTTTTGATAGGGTTTTTTTGAATGTAAAAATTGTTACCAGCTGTCCTTGAGACTGTGTTGATAATAAACATTTTACTAGCCCTACTTTAAAAAACAATTTCATATTGCCAGCTGTGCAGACAAAACATTTTTTTTTTTTTTGCTAAGAATGCAATTAAGAAGCTGGTAAAGTCCCACTAATAGGAAAAATAATACTTATGTTACTTTAAAAAAAAAAAAAAAAAGTGTGAAACTTTTATTCCCCTATCCTAATATATTTCAGAAAATGCTCTAGGTCTTATTTTTTCTAGTGATTTTACCTTTTGTGTTTGCAAAGATGTCCAGAAGGTGATGGGCCTCTGTTTGAATTTGACGCTCCAAATTGTTCTTACCAAGTCCAAGGCTTCTTATAACTGTCATGCCAAAGCGTCTCTGTTGCTTCCAGGTGTGCCCGCTTGTCAGAAAAATACCTGAAGAACACAGAAATCTTTATTTCATTGCTGGGGAGGGAAATCCTTTCACTGCAGGAGGCAAAATTGGATTTAGATTAGGTTATATCTCACTAACAAAAAAGATATTGTGATTTCAGATTCTGACTTTTGGTTTCTTCCTTAGGTGCTTATGACCCCCAGCTATATAGCTGCTTGTAACTGTGGTCCTGGAAACTGAGTGGTAATGGGTTTTGGTAAAGGCAGAACAGCTTTCTCTACCAGTGTCTTCTCTGTGAACATTTTTCTGTTTTAGAACTGATACAACTGAAGGGCAACTCCTCTCAGGAAGTATTTCTTTTAATGTATTGGAAAAAGCCAGTAGCATGGTCTATAAGAGGATATATTTTTTTTTCTCCTTAATATATTAGCTCTGCGTGGAGCCTTTATGCTACATAAGCCCAGTTATGTGTTTGTATAACAGTAGGTTGTGTTTCATAGGAGGGCATCTTTCTTCTTTGTCTTGTCCATATTTCAGTACGGTAACATCTCCTACCTTTCTCGCCCATCATGTCCCTGTAGAATGGGGTGAGGGGTCTTCCAGAAGTCTCCTCTGAATGGGTGATTATGCCCTCTTTTACTGCTTTGTACCCATTCAGGATAACAACAGGTGTCTGTCCCATCCATACTGTGTAGATATTCCCATAGATGTTGGTTAACTGAAGAGTTAATAACAGTAAATTAGTACACGTGAAATAGGGAATACGTACACTTAATTATTCATTTTAAGAGTTTCCTTTTGCTATAGCTAAACTCATTTGCCATCAAATTAGGTCAAGGGTATCAGAAAAATTTCGCCTTCTGTTGTAATGTGCTTTGGGAACAGACAATAATCAGACTTTACAGAATAGATACTAAGGGCATCTCTCAAAAGAGCACCTCTGAAAATGTCACAAAGAAAACAGGTCTCTGTCAGCTCAGAATCAAAAGAACAAGGGAATACCTGAAAAATCCCCCAAATTTTCTGTTAATTTTCTTTAATGACCTAAATTGTCACATTTTTTTCTTGCTTCTAGCTTCTGGAGAAAGCAAGGCAATATTTTTGGATTCTTTCCTGGAGCTTTCCATGATTATTCATATTTGCCTCTATTGTCCCTCCTCAGATTATACTCATATTTTTCCTTAAAACAGTTTGAAGCAAATTCCTTAGTAGTAGTTTTATTTGGCTTATAAAAGACT
Source organism: Anas acuta (assembly GCF_963932015.1). Taxonomy (NCBI): domain Eukaryota; kingdom Metazoa; phylum Chordata; class Aves; order Anseriformes; family Anatidae; genus Anas; species Anas acuta. Next base: position 9,460,883 of record NC_088987.1, read on the forward strand.
CGTGTCACAAGCAGAACAGCAATCATTTTTTTCCTGTTCCATTTTAGTAATAATCTGTGCATTGCTGACTTTTGGTGGACAAACGAGGGGTCAATTTACAGTATGTGTTTGGTCTTCTAATGGCCACTCACGGCCTGGACGTGTTCCAGTGATATCGGTGTCAGGCAAAGGAAATTCTACTCGAGATGGTTTACAAGATGAGAGATACCAATATGAAAATAGAAAACAAAACTGACAATGGAATATCATGGTATTGCATTTAGTCTTTGTGATAATGTTATACGTGGTTTTTACTGTATTCAAAAGAGAGAGAGAAAATAAGTGATAAAGCATTGTGATATATTTTACTAAGGAATATTTTTTATTAATGCAGGTTTTTTGGATTCTTTGATATTAGTTGATACTTTAGATTAAAAATAAAATAATAAAAAAAAAAAACAACAAAGTTTAGACTCTTCCTATGCAATGTACAATCTAAGTTAGAATAGACTCAGATGGCTTTTCAACCACAGATATAAATAAATACCTTGGTGAGAGTTTCTCTGCGAAGTTTGAAGTCCAGCAGCCACAAGTTTCCAATGATAGGGAGAGGGACTGGTCCTGGAGGAAGCTGGCTACGCATCCATTGCAGCTTTAGGAACTGCAAAATCAGGAGAGATGCTACCAGAGCTATAAAAATCTCAACAATTCCCAACATCTTACAAAAATTTTTGCTTCTTGCTGTTTTTGTGTATGACTTTGAAAATATGAAATTGTGTGGATGAATGAGTTTGCCTCTACTGAAGTCTACCTCTTTCTAGAGAAAATACACCACCTCTCTCTCTCTCATTCTCCCTCCTTCTCTCTCGACCTGCGGTTTTCCCAAGCTGAAGTCCTTAGAAAACTTTGAAATATGTGATTCCTTGCAGTTAGCCAAGCCACACCTACTCTGTTTTATGATCTGTAGTTGTGATCTGTCTCTTTCTTAGCATTTTGTTTCCTTCCTATTGTTGATATTGGTTCTAAACGGTAATTGTCAGTTATTCAAGGATATCAGGTGTCTTGCATCATGGTAACACCTCCTGTAGCTAAACACTGAAATAACAAGGATGCATTACTTATTACCTTTCTGAAACACCACAATTATGTGTTTTCTGTTACAGAAGCAGAAATGTGTACTTAATACTTGTCTGTTAGGAGACAGTCTCTGAGGAGAACAAGAATTGAATTCAGGCAGCATAAGCCTAAACAAAGTGTCCTAATACACATATTACACTTCAGACATCTACTTTCCCCTTTTATCATACTCAAGATTAAGTTATGACATTATGCTGAACATAATGGAGACAACATTGTGCTGTCAAGTGGATATTATGGTGTTTTCTGAACAGTTCTTTTACGCCAAGGATGCAAATTTCCTGATGGAAATTTTGGATGGGAAAAATGCAGAGGTCCTGTTATATTTGTGAAAAATAAAAATAAACCGAAGAAGCTTAACCGTTATTAATTTGTTGATCCAGTAAGTCTTCCAGGAGGGGTTTGTGTGTAGCAAATTTTAACTTGAAAAGAGTCTTATATTTGTTATTCGCTGACTTTCTTTGATGTAATCCATGGACAGAAGGTTGCTTTGAGAGTTTTTGGAATCTCCACGACTGCAAAGCAAACAAATGGCCTAATTTTGGTATTTTTGGACAAGATGGTGGAGTGAGGTCTCCTTTCTGGTGATTTTTTTCTTTGACTCATTTAGAACAGTATTTCAGACCTCATCCCCCATCTTGTCTCATGGGCCTGTGTATGAAATTTTACTTCGTATAGTTCTTTTTTTTATTATTATTATTTTAATTAGCTGATACACTACATTGGATTTTTCAAGACTTGAATAAGAACACAACTAGTATTATTATATACCTTCAAGTAAGTATAGGAGATTAAATTAATCCATACAAATTGCTTGCTTTAAAATTTTACTGTAATTTCTATGTCTTGATGAATTTTGTTATCTACAGTATCCAGCCCAAAACTTTCCATCAAAATCCAAGTTACCGATTAGACATGAAGTATGTTATGATCATGAAATACAAAGATTTAATGCCTTTCACGGGCTTCATAAGAACTCCTCTGAATTCCCTTAGGCTTCAATCAACTGTCTGCATGATACAGGTATGGCTATTCATTCCAGTTAGTTCTCTAACGATGTGGATTTCTGGAGGGTCAATAAAAGCAAATGTATCAATTGTAATCTTGCATTGTTCAGTCTTTAAATATAAGTGGACAAACATTTTGTCTTTTTTTTTTTTTTTTCCTTCTCTTTAGTGGACTTCCAATTCAAACATGAAATACAGGGCAGTTTCAGGGGGCTGCAGACAAGCAACAACACTGCTACATGGAACAGGCTCCCCAGGGAAGTGGTCACTGCACCGAGCCTGACTGAATTTAAGAAGAGATTGGACTGTGCACTTAGTCACATGGTCTGAACTTGGGTAGACCTGTGCGGTGTCAAGAGTTGGACTTGATGATCCTTAAGGGTCCCTTCCAACTCAGGATATTCTATGATTCTATGATTCTACATTTGCTTTCTTTACTTTTCTGAGCAGCTATCACTTGTTCCCTTGCACTAACATACAGCTCTTCCGCTTCGGCAGGCTGCACATGCAGAGGCCTTACAGAAACTGGAAGTGGAAAAACTATGAGAAAGAGTATGCCCGCACACCTTTTTTTTTTTTTTTTTTTTTTTTTTTTGTTTGTTCAGTTCTTTGGACAGAGAAGTAGAAATAGCAGTGGTTAAGGAGCATCGTTTTCAGCAGCATGGTTTTCTGTATATTTGAAGAGTTAAACAAAAAGCTGTGAGGAGCAATTTAAAATTAAATAACTCTTATGGCTTTATCAACCACCTCTTTTGCATAAATTGCTGTGTTACTGAGTTGTGCTACTGGGCACTCTTAAATCTACACAATTATTTAGGTCATGATGCTATTTGAGAGTTCAAAATGAGTTACCTGATAAAATTGGCTAAATAACTTGACTTACTGTTTGTGTGTGTCAGAACTTTACTTCATTGTATGCTTTTATCCCATTTTCATCCAGCTGGACCTGTACAGTTAAAAGGAAAGAAGTACTATTCTATTTCTCATTGTTTGTGCACTTACCATTTGCAAAATCTGTGACAGCGAAAGGCCACTGAGGGCTGTTGACGGATGCATGCCATCAACAAAGGTATGACTTAACACACATCAAAATTACCAGAACTAAGCCAAGTTGAGCCTTAAAATTACCTATTAATAATGGCAATTAAATGCCAGCGTGCTTCTACATTGATAGATTTAAAAACACAAAATATTCTACTTGTCCCTCCAGTCCACGCTTTTCTCCTTTTTCTTTTTTCTTCTTTCTTTTAAATCTGTTGAATGGTCGGGTTTGGTCAGCACGTCATTTATTACCAATTTATGCTCAGTAACCCTGTTGCTTTCTAGCTTCGTGTTTTACAGAACCCATAGGTGGCAGTACTGTAGAGCAATCAGAAACATAATGTGTGGTTACAAAAATGCTTTAAGATACATCTATATTGCAACTGCTTGACACCCACCATGCTGAATGAGTGTGGCTTGGAAGCCCCCATCTGGTTGCCTCTTCAAGAAGTCATTGACAGCTTCTAAAGGCTGAATCTCCATGTTGTATCATGGTGTGGTGTCTGTCATGATGTTGAAGCCTCCACTTACTATGACATTTTTTTGCCCTTGCAGCCCTTTTGGTCAGGGTTGTAGTACGTGTTGCCAGCTTGCTTCAGGCCTGTGGGAGGTCAGTGCTGGCTCTGACAGTAGACCTTTCCTCTGTAGCTCTGGCATTGTACCCTGTTCGGATTAAGTTATTGACTTGTAAACCCGTGCTCTCGTTACCATGATGAGTTAATTTGACATAAAGCCTTTTCTGATGTACAGGGCTCCTCCATTACCAGCATGCTCAACTTGATGACCTTAGAGGGATTTTCCAACATAGATGACTCCATGATTTTATGGTCCAGTCTCTTTGCGTATATTGCATTGAAGTCTTGCAGTGTATCCCATGTGAGCAGTCTTGCTACTCTTGCTGTGACCCCATCCTTCTGCCTGTTTGCTCTCTGAGACCTTTCTGCAGGGTAAATCTGGGTCCCCCTGAGTAAGGCTGAGCCTAACAAGAGACTTAGGCTGGGTCTGGCAATTTGGACAATGTGGGCAGTGTGTTTTCCTAGTGCTCGGTGAGAGTGGTGGGTGTCAAATGAAGCGTGGTGAGGCAAAGTTTTTCCAAAAAAGCTTAGGCAACACTTCACAAGGAAGGAAAAAAATCAAACTGTTTTAGAGGGATTCAATGTTCCTTATTTTAATATTTTTTTCAGTACTTGTGACCAGCTCCTCTTCACATAAATCTTACTCCCTCTTGTCTGACAAGTATTATTGCAAGAGCTCACCAGTAAAGATGACAGATGTTCAGTCTGTTTATTTTGAATAGGTGAGGAAATCTGCTTTTGTAATGAAGGCTTCAAACCATAGGAGTGGGAAGCAAATGCAATGCCTGCAGGGGACAGGGAAAGAAACAGCATAATCATCAGAAAGGTGAGAGCTGAATAAACGTTGAGTGTGGTGTGCTGGAGGTGGAAAGGGCTTTGCCTAGGGTGTTTGTTGCCTGCTGTGCTGTAAATACCAGGGTTTGGGTTTTTCATTGCAGGTTGCAAAGACAGATTCAGTACGTGTATTAGAAAACACGGAGTGGTTCTATGCTGTGCATGTGTTGCTTAGCATGGTAGCATATACTTGCTGCCTGGCTTGGTGTCAAGCTAAACAGAACAGACAATTGCTAAGCTCCCTTGCAGGTTTTTTTTTTTTTTTTTTTTTTCAGTGGAAATAATTTGGATTTCTCAACTCAGCTGTTCCTTCTCTCCTGCAGCTCTGTCTTTCAAGAGCTTCATAACAAGAGCTGTTAATTGGTTGGTGGATTCAGAATTTCTCTGTGGGAAAAGAATTACGGACATGGTATGTTCAAGCAAGCACCAGTGGAGAGTTGCTTAGAGCACAGACCTAGTGTGAAAATAGGACTGGAAAAAGCAAGCCAAGAAAATTGCTGTTCTGTTTTTCTGTTCTACTCAGGAAGAGAGAACTTTGCTTACAACATCATAAACAAACTGTCTACAGCAGGAGGCAAAATTCTGTCTTAGTGGGGCCTGAAAGCTGAAGAGCTTTAAGGTTGTGTAGGCAACATACTGCAACGGGACTTGGGAGACTCAAATGCTGTTCCTCGATCCATTCGTAGCTTGTCTATGACTGAGGAACTTGCTTCATCTCTCTAGGCCTAGTCAAACTTGCTCCTTTTTTAAAAGAGCTTTAAGGTTAAACTAATGAAAGGTAAGACATAGATGGGAGTCATGGCTGTTTCTCTTGTTACTGTGCCTTCCCTGCCCCGTGCAGTTGTTGCAGTCGCTACCTGCTTCTGTGGCCTGAAACCTTCGTTATAAAAGCAGATGTTTGATCAGACTTACCTGTAAAGATGACAGAGATGTTGAGCTTTGCAATAGTATTTGCCATATAAGCATGAGAAGGGCTTCTTGCATGGAGAGGTACTGCTCACGTATAATGGAGATACTGGAATAAAGAAAACTGATTGTGCATCAGGTCAGTTACCCTGTTCTCACTGAAGCATCAGGAAGAAGTAATTACTGTTCTGCAGATAGTCTTATTTTTGGAATTTCCTAATGTTTGAATATTTGTAGCCTCAACATTGCTTGACAGTTTTTCAGAGCAGTATCTAGTAGCCTAGATGTTGCACTTGGAATGCCAAAAGTCATGGACAGAACAGAAAATTTCAGATAAGACAAGCTGAAATGGGTATTAAAATTCTGTTTCTTCCTGGAAAGGAAATAGTAACTTTGAGTTCTACAATGATAGCTTAGAAATGTTCAGCTGTTTAACTTCTGAGAATAGAAAGTAATAATGCTTATGCCATTCTCATGCAGGAAGTAATGCAGGCTGAAATATTGAAGTTTCTGATTGCTCAGGATTGAGAAAGGTATAATCCATTTTCAACAGCATGGCAGTGCCCCACAGCTGAACAGCAGCTGACACAGGTCTATCGTGGCAGGACAAAATTCAGAGAAACTATTAATTGTATGGATTCTTTTTGATATAGGGGAGCTCATCAAGGAGTGACTGAAAGGGAAAGATGAATGCTGTGTTGTTTTTTTTTTTGTTTGTTTGTTTTCTGGACATATTTTGTGTTTCATGTTGTTTTTCTGCCACCTTTCTCTTGTCTGTTACTGGGCGTAATATATGGTAAGCTGCAGAAGTTCTGAAAAAGCTGGAGAGTAGAAACCTACTAAATGAAAAGCCCCAATGTGGGACAAAAAATAATGAAAATTTGCAATTGTTTGGAACAACTATCTTGCAAATATCCTATTTCAAACATCGTGAAAATCAAGTAAATTCAAAATCTTAGTGATTATTTTTTCCCTTTATGACCACTCGTGTTGCAGCCCGTTCTTACTGGATAACCTTTGTGCAGATATCTTTTACCATACACAGAGGCTGCCAGAAGAATATACACAGTTTAGAAAGTATAAAGCAATTATCTATTGCCCAATATAGTAGCTAGCTTTGGTTACCATGCTACTTGGCTAAGCACTAATGCTTACTGCTGCTCTTGAGACACTGCATGAGGCTCTGCTCACCAGTCAGCCACCAGATGGGGAAATGTCAGCCCCTGACACCCCTTGGATCTAGCTGATTTTCAGTGTTGCTTACTTGCTATCTTCCAATTCTCTGGTTTTTAGGTTTTACTCTTTTTCTCATCAACTCTTCAGCTGCTAGCTATTACAGTCTCCACAATTACAATCTATATCTGTTGTTATTTACTTTGCAGAGCTTTAGTTTATGTACTTCCTTGCACCTAATTTTCTCAGCAAAATTGAAGCTTAAAACCCCCTGGTAATGTGGCTATCAGGTTAGGTTTTCCAATCAAGGATCTTGTAATACTGAATACTTTCATAAATAACTTTTTGATAGATGGAAGTGCGTGCTTATATGACACAAAAACAAGCACTACGAACTGGACAGATAACCTAAAAAAACTCACCTTAAGGTTCGAGATAATGTAACTGTACATTGTGGATTATTTCTCATTAGATATGGTAGAGAGGGTAAGCAAAAGTACACATAAGGATCTAGGTTTTATAGCAGATCACAAACTTAAACATGAGTGAATATGTCAAACTCGTTGAAAAATGCAAGCAGATGTTCCTGGATGGGTTAAGAATTGCTATGTTCTCTAGTCCAGTTGCTATCAATAAGGTCTCAGGAGAAAATCTGTGCCCAGCGTGAAAGATCAAAATTAATTCTCTCAATGTATTTGTTGGAATTCATTAAAGTTCTGGCCATCATTTTACTGTTAATAAAAACTGATAAAGAAAAGCAGAAGCAATCATAAAAGGTGAGCCTGAAGGTCCATCCAGCCCACTATATTGTCTGTAATCATAATTAATCACTGATGCCTGAAGTAAGAAGAAAACATGGCAGGCATGTGCCTCTAATTATTTCTCTGATAACTTCCTACCCTTCAGGGACTTCCTGAGCTACTGGTCATGACTGTGAGCCAGTGGTGGCAGCATCCAGCCTATTTTCTGCAGTTTTCCAGCTTTTGGTCAGTGGACTGCGTATGCATGCAGCTGAGACCTTACAGTGTTCCATGCCAAGTTGAGAAGTGTTTGTGACTCACCAGTGTTTTGCTATTGCAATTTGACAAACCTCGATCAGGTGGGTGATGGTATTTACTGATGAAGTTTACAGGGTTGCAGCTTGGTTGTGCCAGTAGTTCCTGTACTGGTAAGAACTTCATCAGAGATGCTGCACTGCAGTATGAATCTGTGGCTGCCTTGCAGATACAGACCCCAGGCAGGACAAAGCTGCGCCTTGTTCTATTATGCAGGCCAATCACTGGTAGGTCATCTAGGTAGTATATCCATCTATCATTGTGGACTGCTATGGTGATCATGTCTGCTGTCTGGGTAACAGCCTTGCAGTTGGACTTCTAGAAGACCATGGGCCAAAGTTTTAAAGACAGTAAGTGTGGTGACCAAGTACGAGTATCTGGCTGTGCAGGTAGGGTTAGCGTTTCCTGGAATGATAAGTTATTTTAGATTCTTTTTTTTTTTTTTTTTTTTTTTTTACAGGTGCAATGCTTTCATTTAGTGACTAATTCAAGCCCAGCTAGAAAAAGTAGAAATTTAAAAAACAGAAGTTGTATTTCTCCTTGGTTTCCCTGAATGTAAAATGAATAAAGGGATGATGAAATTTCTGTTATAATAAACTAAAGTATTTCCATGTTGAACTTGGAGAAAGTGTGCTGATAAAAGTGCCTTATTTTATTTTATTTTATTTTATTTTATTTTATTTTATTTTATTTTATTTTTTTATTTATTTACCTTGTGTGAGTAACATGTTTGCACTTCAAAGTAGGTGCTTTTGTTCCTCACTTGCACTTAGGCAGAGATTCATCCCCTGTCTTTCATAGGGGAGAGAATTTATTACTGCCAGGCTTGAGTAGCAGGGATATAGAGAGCATGAGGAAATTTGCAGTGTTTAAGAGAATCCAAGCTGTGTACTTGGCTGCTGAGGGAACTACTGTTTTACATATGTAAATTTGGTGTTTGTGGGGACAATTGACCAGCTCAGCTTAGTGTGTGAACAGCTACCTTCAGCTGTTCCTTTAACAAGAATATCTTCTGGCTTCTCATATGGGTCAGGACTCTGCAGGCATTTGATAAAACCAGGTTTTACTACAGACATTATAACTTAAAAAAAAAAAATAAATGCAGAGAACACGTAGTGAAAAGAGCTCTGGGAGTAAAGGAAAACACGACACCTAAAAAACAAATTTCTCTCTTGAATTATCTGAAGGAAAAATAGTTGTTCTTTAATTGAAGCTATGATTCTTATTTTCATAGCATGTTGGAAGGCAAAAACTAGTTGAATGTGCAGAGAGTAAATTCCTAGTGATCTGGAAGGGAAAAAGATTGAAAGAGAAAGTGATGAGTTATCTATTGATTTTTGGATGTCACAAGAACTTTTTCAGAAGTTTCGGAAGAACTCTGGAGCAGTATAAGGTAGCTTTAGATGGTACACTCAGAGCTGTTAATTTCTTAGACAGACCTCTCTTGTAAAACAGACATGAAATACTCAGTCATTCAGGCTGTCATGTTCTTGGTCATGTTTCTCATGGAACTGCTGTGGGTACATAGATGCTTTCTCCTGGAGCTGACTTTAAGTCCTATCCTTGAAAAATTCAGGAAGGTGAGGGTTACTGCAGCTCATGACATTACCCACATAATGAAGTTTTTGTGAAATTATTACCTTTATGATAAACTGTCATAACTGGCTAAGAGAAGCTGTATGCTGAGTACTGTAGACCTGAGAATCAATTTTCATGTGTTATGTTTCATCTGAATCTACTCTTAACTTGCTACTGCAAGTAGTAGTACTTCAAGTGTATTGGTCACCTTCTTGCTTTGGGAGACTGAAGCAGGAAAACATGCACAGCTGTCAAACATTTTAATTTAGTTTACCTAATTACTTAGTAAAAAGATAATACTTAATGTATAGTTGCTGAATCTACAATAACAAAATGTAGCAAGTGGCAAATGCAAAAGGAGTGTTCTTTCCCATACACTGGATGAGGGCAGTTTACCAGAATTTAAGTAACAGCTGAGGTTAGTAATGTCCTTAATACGGAGATCAGTATTGTCACAATTTTTTTAAAGAATGATGTTGTACTTTTAAAATGTTTTTGGAAAACCTGAGAAGAAGAACTGTCATGATACTGGCTGCTTGTCTCAGTTCTTGATTGAACTCAAGACTGACAATGGAAATGTATCATGAAGAAGTAATTCAGTTTTCCAGTTTCTCTCTGTTTGGGATTTTAGGAAGAAGCTGGCAGTGCTGAATTTGTCCATGAATCCTTCAGTTTAAAAATGAAAAATAAATAAATAATCAGCTGTCACACCTAGACAGAAACACGGGAAGAGGAAAATAATACCCTCCATCTGCAAGTGTGGGTGTATGAAATGCCCAGCTGTTATTCAATAAAACTATCATGGACTGAACTACAGGGCCAAAGTATGCAAAGTCATAGCTGTGTTTACAGAAATGGAAACCTGATCAGAACTGAGAAGTTATTAGATAAGAAGCTGTGAGTGATTTCAGACAAGATGTGTATTTTAAAATTCTTCCAGATGTAGCAATGAGCCATTGTCAAATACCCACCAGACACGCATGATGACTGTATGTAACACACATCTGAATATTTTTTAACAAAGCTGTTGATTGTATACCCCTTCGCATTGTAAATCTTGCATTAAGGTTGCCTGTGATGCCTGATGAGCAGCAGTTCAAGATGAAAGCAAAAAGGCAGCGTGTTTCTTAGTTGCAGTGCTGCTTGCAAACCAGGAAGGGATTATCAACCTTATTTAGTAATCAAAGAGGAGAAGGTATACCAGAATATAACCTTCGTCCTGTAAGTAAAATGGTTTTATGGCCTTTCAGTCCATCATAATGAAATGTGAACGCCCTTATTTAAATAAGGTTTGTGTCAGGCAATAGTGATTTGTACTTGCAAGTTAGTGATATACTACATGCCCTCAACGATGCATTCACTCAGAAAGGGAGCCAGACAGAAATACATCACAAAAATGTTTAAGACAGATGTAATAAATCAATGGAAATCGAGTTTCTCATTTTTTTCAGAGTCAGAGTGGCCTTGTAAAGTACTAGTGGAATTCTGATGACAAGTGGGGCTCTGTTCATGTTTCTTTCCTAATTCTACATCTGGGACCAGACCCATCTTGCATAATCAGAAGCATCTGGCATATAAACTTCAGAGCTGATCAAGAGAGTCTGAGCAAGGTATGTGTTCGTGTTCCCAGACAATTCATTTGTGAATAAGTAACACCAGTGTAAACATTAGGATTTTAGAATGTATGAAAAATCTGGTGTGGATAAGGATGAAATGACACAGATGATGGTAATTCTTTTTAAAAATGTACTTTATCATGATATGAATTATTCCAAGAAGCAAGACGTTTCAAGATGTCCTATTATACAAGTGTAGGGTTCATCCTTCTTGGTGTGTGTGTTTGTAAATCTAAAGGAGTGAGATGCCTGCCAATTTCCTTTGCTCCATCATTTGAATGGAGCAGATGTACAATGCCTCTGAAGAGGCAGGAAGCTCCAATTGGTGAGATTTGTTTGAAGACTATTCAGAGAATAGTTTGAAGACTATGACAGAGCTTGCTGTGTGTAGAAGGACCTAAGCAAGGTCCTCAACCAGCAAGCATGCTGGAAATTCTCCTCCAGACATGTCTGGGGAAGAACAGAGGACTTAATTTATAAAAGTAGCAATTTCATAAGTTACGCATTTCAGCAATGTGTGTTGGCTACAGCATGCTTTTGTTAAAATGAACTGGTGTTGAAGATGTATTTTCTGATCTTTATTTCATTAGTTACGCTTTTTTACATCTTGTATTGTGCATTCTTGTGTTAAGATTTCCTGTTCATTTTCTGAATTCCATTCTTCAGTTGCAAATAGGTATAAAACTTATCCAAGGTCAAGTCTACTTGTAGTGATGTTTTTGGTCAAGATTGCAACACTTACAATCCAATGATTGTCACTACAAAACTAATGGAGAAAGTGAACTGTAGATGAAAACAGCAAGATAAGATCCTAGAGAGTGTGGAAACTGTGGAAAGCCTGTGAGAGTACTTTGTCCTGTCTGGATTAGCTTTAAAACACTTGTATGAATTGCACTATTTACTGAGATGTTTTCTGGTTTTCTTTCTCTTATAGCCTGAGGGAGATGTAATGAAGTTGGAGATAACATGCTTCTTGTAAGTTAATCATGTATGCACTGGCAACGTTACAGAATGCTGCTGATGCATTTCAGTTTATTTTACGGAGGCTGTTACAGAGAAAAAAGTACTTTGCCTACAGTTGCTGTTATGGAGATAGCCAGTATTATTATCATAATTTCAGAATGCCAAACCTGATGACTGTGTCTTTGCATAGTTTTGGAGTTCTTGTAGACTTAGTACATGTGTGGTTTTTGTTTTGCCTACAAATATTTTTTTTTCCTAACAGGAAAGCCTCCTTGGATGTGGGAATAAGCTGCTGGCACCTAAGTGCCACAGCTGGGACGACCTGTTAGGGATCTGTTGGAGAAGCACCTTTTATATAACAGCAGGAATGGGATGGAGTTGAGCAGTTGTGGGAACAGCTGAAAACAAGCATTCCACTTAGGTACTCCAGACTATTTCACCCCATTTTTCCTAAAGCTTGGTCCACTAATCTTGATAACTCCTGTATCACCCACTGTCATTCTGTATGCATGAGTATAATGTCCTTTTGAGCAATGGATTGTCCCTCTCTCCTGCCTCCATCCACATTTTGCTGCTTTTGTTGGTGTTGAAGAGATGTGCGTGCCTAGACTTTGTGTAAATGCCCTGGAGAATGCTACCTGGTCAGTTCTCCTGTCTTTGTCAATACATAGCTGACCTTCAAGTGACATATTCCATCAAACTGATTGCTCAAAGGGATGTTTCTGAATGTAAGATGCAAGTCTAAATTAAGCGTCTGCCTTCTAGCCTTTATTGGATCTTGAAGCGATGACAGGTATTAACATATTGCAGCACAGTGATGTATTAAATACATGCAGGGATGGGAACAGTCCTCATTTTCTAGAATAGGGGAGTGTGGTAGGGAAGAAGGGAGGAGAAAAATTCAGAAAGCTTAAAAGCGAGGAGGTTGTCTTTGGGAAGAGTTAAGTAGAACAATACAGAATCAGTTCAACAGATTCGTAACAGCTTTCTCAGTGATAGTCTCGTTTAAAGTGTGAAATGATAAGTGTAATACTACTATCCCTGATTTTGTTTCTTTGGGGTGTGCAGTTCCTGAAATTGCAATGGAAAAGTCGTGGATTTCCTCCTGGACCAATCCCACTTCCCATTGTTGGAGGTGTCTGGCGGATAAATTTTAGAACTGATCATAGGAGCCTGAAAAAGGTATGTATTTTTGAGGATGTGAACAAAGGAGCAAAAAGTGTAAAAAATAGGGATGGTTGTTGGTAGGCTAATATGGTACTAGAGAAAACTTCATTGTGAGGGAAGGTGGGTCATGGAAGTTAAATTAAATGCCTAAATAAGTAAAATCTGCAGATTCCTTGCAAATAAACTGATGGTGTAAATGATGGTGAAAGGAATGAAATCATGGAAAGAATTAGGTCCATGCTGAGCATATTAATTGAGGGTCTTTCAGTGTTCAGCCTCCTCCACTGAGACAAAACTTCACAAAATAATCCAATGTGCTGATAAATTTTTTTTCAAGACCCAACCTTGCTAAACGAGACTGGCACATGAGGGGGTATTTGGCTGCAAGGGGAGAATAAGGGCTTTAGGGAAAAGGAACTTAAAAGACATTGATGCCAAACATTTCTAATGGGAGGACAGAGCTGTACTGTTTCTTTGTGTGGAGGTAGGGACTTTGTCCTCACTGAATATCCACAGGGTTGCTTGAGACCAGTCCCTATCGCTGGCCAAGCAGAGGTGGGATCTCTGTTCATGTTCTTCAGCTTCACTGTACTTTTGTATGAGATGGGAGATGGTCTATTGAATCTTGAAATTTGTAGTACTAGGAGAAGTGACAACGGGAATGTGTAATTTTAAGAGGTTGTAGTTTTTGGTTGAGGAAATGAAACGTGGAGTTGAAAAATGTAACTGTGAATGGGCAGGTGAACTTCTCTTGTGAAACTGAATATGATCTGTAAGCACTCAGTTGTGGCATTTTCCTAAATGTTATTATTTGCAAAGACAACCCAAGTTAAGCTTTAAAAAGGGCATAGAGCATCTGTTCTTTTTATCATTCACTTTACTATGAGTAGTGGGGTCCCAGAGAGAGCACAGAACTTTACTCCCAAGTTCAGGAAATAAAAAGGCAAAATAGTTTTGTTTTGCAATGGGATTGTTTATCACAGTAATGTCATGTTGGAAGAGAGGAGCCCATCATGTGTGTCCTTTGGTTGATGTTTCTCCAATGAGTATTTTTTTGTCATTGGTCAAACCTACAGCTAGCAAAAATCTATGGCAACATCTGCACCCTGTGGCTGGGTCACAAACCTATGGTGGTGCTTTATGGATTCAAAGCTGTGAAGGATGGTCTCACCGTCAACTCAGAGGATGTTTCTGGGCGACTACAGACCTATATGTTCAACAAATTTTCACGTGGAAGAGGTAAGATGTTTGTGTCTGTGAAAGAACTTTGTGTCTGTGAAAGTCCTTAGTTCCCAGTTCACCCATTTGGTCTGCTCCAGGTGGTTGATATAAGGCAAGCCTGTGGTATCCCTCAAAATGGTCTCCAAAATAGTCTGCAAAGTGCTGCTGTCACACGTGTTCGAGAATCTCACCAGAGCAGCAGCATTTGTACTAGCTAGGTCTCTTATTTATCCATTAGTAGTGTTGTCCAAGCTTGTGCCCTGATTTGAAATAGTCCATGTGAGGCTCACTTGGAGCTTGAAGCCTCCTCTGTAAGCTGAGGCTGAAGTAATCCTTTATGTTCCTGGTTGTTTGTGTACAGCAAAGGCCACTGTAGGGAAAACATGTCCAGAGCTGTTGAACAAGGTGTAACCTTTTGGGATATCCCAAGGTACAGGAAGGACACCGGAGCTTTAAACATATTAGTGAGACTGTAGGTGCAACAGTCCTTGTTCAAAGCTTCTTACTGTGCTATCATTTACACCAGCCACTGCTGAGTTTTGGTGGATGAAGAATATATAGAGCTCTGCATTTGAAACAGAAATGCTCAATGGTTCTTGCCCTGGCTTCATTTCCCAGGAAGGACATGGGTCACGATGAGAGCTGAATGTGTGCTGCAAGCAGCCTGGTAAAATCAGGATCCATCCCCCAAAAGCCAGAGACTAAGTGCAGCACAGACAATGTGCTCAGAACCAGTTATCAACTCTAGCCGTTAAGGAAGTGTGGTGTTTTTTAAATGTTGCCAGTAAGGAGATTTGATGGTCTCAAGAGGGTTTGCATAAGATTAAGAAGCACAAGCATAGGAACCCCATGGACCTCTCCAATGAGCTCCTTAGAAAGGTCTGTTGGCTCTGAGTAGCTTGGTGAGAGACTCCATCGTATTTTCAGGTGGTAGAAACCTGAACACTGTGAACAATTCTTAGCATGTATGTTATTTACTGTTATATGACTATTAACATAAAATTAATTCTTAATGACTGAAGGTATCCTGGTCTCAAATGGTCTCATCTGGAAACATCAGAGACGTTTTGGAATTGCAACGCTCCGGAAACTTGGAATGGGGAACAAAGGAATGGAACGTGGGATACAAACCGAGGCCTATCACTTGGTCAAGTTCTTCAAGGACAAAGATGGTATGCCACTGACAAGGTGCCCTGGGAACTGCATTCCTATTTTGATGTAGGGTCATGTAGGCTACCTACTGAGCTTAAAAACACACTATTTTTGTTCCAGAAAAGACTGGGATTAGAGTACAGCCAAGATTGTTTAGAGTGTAATATAATTTAAGCGCAATCAAAACTTTTTGTACCATCAGAGCTCAGCGGTGTGTATTTTGGTATTAGCACCAAGATTTAAAAAAAAAAGCAAAAAAAAAACAACAAAAAACAAAACAAAACAAAAAAACAGATAAGGGTGGGAGTTAAAGACTTGATGCCTTCCTGTCCTCATTTTTGAATGAGGTTTATCTGTTGTTAAATTTGCCAGTGACTTTTGAGGCTTTCAGTATAACAGTCTAAATAGCATAAGTGCTATTTATTATAAAATCTTGCTTTCGAAGTAGCAAAGAAGAGAGTGTTTTGGTGACAAATGTTTATCTCTGTTTGCAGGAGAAGCTGTTGACCCTTCATTCCCCATTGTTCATGCTGTCTCTAATGTGATCTGTGCTGTGGTCTTTGGACATCGTTTCTCCCTGCAGGATGAAACTTTCCGCCAGCTGATTGAAGCATACAATTGTGTAGTGGCTTTTGGGAACAGCTACACTTACTATGTGAGAAAATGACACGTTTATTAAGCAAATTATTCAATTATTGAACATTATATTTATTGCATTACCATGCAATGTTAATTGTAGCATTATATATTATCATAGTATACTATTTAATCACAAAAAATGCTGATTTAAAAATACTGATGATGAATGTGAACTGGGCCTGGAGTGCTTTGGGTTTGACATTACTAAACTAGTACAAATAATTAAAGTTAGAATTTCCCAGGAGAGGCAGTGTGCTTGGGATGCTTAACTCTTTTGTAATGGAAAGACCAGTATTATTGAGGTGAAAAGTGATACTTTTTTAGTGGAGTAAAAGATTGTGGTTTCGCATTGTCTGTATCCCCCTGTGTCAATTTATGTAATTATATAAAATATTAATTAGTATTAAATTTATTACTGTTAACACATACAGAATAGGCTTGCTTGTGAAACTGGATTCCTCTGTTGGTGAATTAACAGGGCAAATACTAGTGAGGTTATGCAGTAAGGATAAGAAAGAATACAGAGTAGAAATTGCATCATCTTTAATTTATGTTTTTAATGCCTGTTTGTGTTCTCATCATGACATTTCTCTTTGCTGCAATACTTTTCCTAGAGAAATTCATTCAGTAATTCAGTATTTAAAATGTCTGCATTGTATCTCTGTAATGGCTTTAGTCATGTCATGTAACTTACAATATTTGTGTTGAATGCTTGCTCCACAGATATATGAAATTTTCCAATGGTCTTTAGCGTGCTTTCCGGGACCTCTACAAAAACTAGAATCTCGCTGTGATTTTGTTCGTTCTTTCGTAAGGCAGGAAATCAAAAAACACAGGGAAAAAGGCACCATAGATGAACCAGAAGATTTCATTGACTTTTACCTGGATCAGATAGAGAAGGTGAGTAATTTGTGCTGTAATTGACAAAAATGATATCATAGCAGATTTCCTGCATGTTTCACATAGCTGTCTATACATAGCAACATCGTTACAGAACACTACAAATTCAGTTTAAAAACCATGCTGTCAAATTCAAATATGATTTTTAAATAGTCAGTTTAATTGCTTGTTTTAGAAGGATAAAATAATTGCATCATTTTTTTTAATTATTTTTTTTATTATACTCCGGAGTCCTTAGACAAGAGTAGGCAATGGTTGGTTTTAAAGATATAAATATTTAGATGGCTCTTTAATTCTGATTCTTTGTGTCTTTTCAGTGTTTAGCTTTATTCTCTTTGTGCCTTGTACTGAACTTTTGTTTGCTTAGTAGGACTGTATGATTACTGAAACAATCTAAAAGAAAAATGAAGGCAGTCTCTCCTTTGAAAAATAGTGTAAATAAATAAATCATAACACATGAGAGATAACTGAAATCAGTAAATGTGCAGGGAGTGGCAAGGGTGGGATAAAACTTCTGAAATGTTGTTTTTCTGATGTGGATGTCAGCAGTAATGCAACAAAGAGCTCTAAATGTAATAGAGCCTTATAGAGCCTTGGAATCCTGACACTTTCTGTAGCATCTGCAATGAAAAGTATGTATGAATTTACTTGAGAAAATAGCTGTGTAAATCTTTTTATTATTCGGGTACCTGTATTTTCTCCATCTTCTGGAAATACTCTGTTTACTTACACTGATCACTGCATGTCGCAGTGGGCAGATACATTGTCTGACAGATGTACCTCCTGCACTCTCACTTAATTTCCCATTGACACCTGTAGGCTAAAAATATCCCAGATTCTACTTACGATGAAGAAAACATGGTGCAGTCTGTTTTTGACCTCTTCTTGGGTGGCTCTGAGACCACTGCTACCACTCTGCGTTGGGCTCTGCTCTATATGGTGGCTTATCCTGACATCCAAGGTGAGTTATAGACATGAACACGGAGATATTTCAAGTAGAACAGTTCTGTTCCACATCCCTTTTCTTTTTTCTTTTTATTTTTTGATATCATATTTCCAGCTCTGTTTTTAAGAAGCCAATAAAGTAGAACATTTCCAGACAGAGAAATAATTTAAAATTTATTAATTAAATTTAAATTTAAAATTAATTAAAATTTCAGAGTTGTCCAGCTTCTGATGTATTTTGTCTTCTGTGTATTTTGTCATGATTTTTGACAGATTGTTTTAGTACTGTAAGAATGTAATAGAAAATAGTCTGATTGAGAAGACTCAACGTGAGATAGGAGCTTGAGTTAGGAAAAAAGTGATTCTTTCCTTGTATATGAAATGTCAAACATACATTGTTTGTGCTGATTAACTGAGACATCAGTTGATTTCTGCATAAGTATATTCATCATAATTTATGGAACGTTAAATAGAGAAGAATAGAGAAGACAGAAAGATGCCTGACAAATTCTACACAACGGCAAAGTTGCTCACTAATTTCAAAAATGTTTAAATGATTTGATACAGGGATTTCAGTGATGGTGAATTGCTAAGCCAAGTATGTGTTCTCAGTGCCTGGATTTAGAGCTAGACAAGACATGCTGCTTTTGGTTCTAGAAAGCTGGAAGAACAGAGCCCTGTACACACATGTAGCTTTCAAATTCTTAAAAAAAATAAAAAATAATAATAAATCCCTCTTGGATTACTAGCCTGTTTTTAAGCTTGAAATTTGATCCTGAACTTTCTCAGACTGTGTGAGGTATGGTACTTACTGAAGCATAGGTAAGAGCTAAAAGGGATTAACAATTGGTCATGGTTAGGTAATATTACCCTGTCCCAACTCTCAGCATTACTTCTGTGTATCAGTTTGATACAATGGCTTCCTTACAACATGTTGCTAAGTGTGCAGAGAGTCTGTATTCAGCTAGAGTAAAAACAATAGCTTGATTAATTGTATTAATCTATTAGTAAGAAGCCCTTGTTTTATTTACAGTTTGCTCTCTTTCTTTTAATTATGAAGCTCAATAAATCTTTTGGGCTTGTGGAAAGATGATCTGAACATAGAGCCTATAAACTAAGAAATACCAAATTTTAGTCAAACAGTAAAATTTTATGAATGTATGTACAGTTGTATAGATGTATTTACATTTTAGGATATGGTGAGTACAATTTATTTACATATTAATTTTTTCTATCACTGCTCGTTGTGGTGTTCTATGTAAAAAGGAATTTTTTTTTTCTCTGTAGAAAAAGTCCAGAAAGAGCTGGATGTCGTTTTGGGTTCTTCTCATCAAATCTGCTATGAGGATCGGAAGAAACTGCCTTATACAAATGCTGTGGTTCATGAGATCATTCGCTTTAGTAGCATTATTTTAATCACAATTCCTAGAGAAGTAGTGAAAGATACAACTGTGCTGGGGTATCACCTTCCAAAGGTACCCTATCTATTCCAATATGACCTTTGTCCATAAGTTGAATTCCTCATAGTTGTGTTTTCCCTCATCCACTTTTCCTTACGGTTCAGTGGTTGTTGGTGACAGTACTGACAGTGCTTTTCCCCTCCCGTGCCCTCTGACTTGTGCCTTTTTCTCATGAACAGTAAGTGAAAACCCTTGCCAAAAGCACAATTTCACAGCAATTAAACCTGTGAGAGTGCTGCAGAGTCTTACTTTCCAAGAGTTTGTGCTTTAAAAGTACTTTATAAGCATTTGAATTCTTATACTTTCAGAAGATCTCAGCATATTGATAATGACAGGATATTGTCTGCGATGTGGACAGATGGGAGGTTGAATTTTTTTTTCCCACTTGTGATGCCTGAGACAATACCAAGCATGAGCTCAATTTCATTCACTTAGGACTTTTCTTCTATATTATTACATCTCTGGCATCTTATTTGAAATATAATGAAGATATTTCCCTGCAGCTCCTGAACTGCTGTCTGACCTCAAACAAAAATCTACCGGTAGTTTCCTTGACTCATGAAGCTTTTCCAAACTTAATCTCAATGCCAAACCTCCCCAAAGCCACACATGGAGACACCCTTCTGTGCAGTGCTGCTCCATGGTGTTTGCCATGCACACCTTCCTTCCCTCCACCTTGAGAAAGATAATTTGAAATATACTGTTTCATTTGCAGGGTGCTTAGTTTTCCATTTGTAAACCTGCTAAAGCTTGTCAAAAGTGGGAAAGTCATTTTACTAAATTTAGGATAAGCTAAAGAACCTTACACCCCTCGTTGTGTTGCAGTTGCTGATAAGCTAAAGAACTTTACACCCCTCGTTGTGTTGCAGTTGCTAACAGAACAGAAAAAAGGACATGAAGGGAGTAAAGTAGGGAAATACCTAAAACTGAGCTACTGAGGTTTATTATCTGTTTTTTGAAGAGAGAAATGAATAAACAAACAATAAAACAACAAAACCACTCACACAAACACAGACAATGAAATCAGTTTGAGATTATTTTATTGGGAACAAAAATGTTTAATCTTTTAATTCTGCTACCTCTTCATGTGACTAGCAGAGCAGTACCCTGAGTTGTAGCTGGAATTGGTTTGTGTCCTTTTCTTCATGATGTTTGAGCAATTGAGTGGCAGAACTGAGCCAACAGCATCTTCTTTACAGGGTACTGTGGTTATGGCAAATATAGATTCAACTCTTTTTGACCCTGAATACTGGGAGACCCCTCACCAGTTCAACCCTGGTCATTTCTTGGACAAAGATGGAAATTTTGTGACCCGAGAGGCCTTCTTAGCCTTCTCAGCAGGTAGGTGTGCTGATAACTGAACCTGTTTGTGTGGGTTAGACTGTAAACGTGAAGCTGTATTATTTTTCTTGTGGAAAAGACTAAAGGGAATGGAATCCCATAATAGGAGTACATGGTTTTCTCAGGCCCAAAAATTGTTTGGTTGGAAAATAACTCATTTGGTAATTTTATAAACTGTTGACCTTAGATTTTTGTGAAAATGCAGAGAAAGTAAAAGGAGTAAAGACCTAGAATTGCCAATAATTTGGGGATTAAAGTCCTTACACTGTTCTTTGCCACCCTCTGCATTTGCCAGATTATGCTATTATAGTGGTGGTTCCATGGCAGCGTGCTCTGCTGGAGCTGATTTACTGTGCATAAATAATTCAGTATTTGTTGATATAGGAATTTGAACCTGTATCAAATGCATCCCAGATGGGTATGCCTTTCCCAGAGAGCTTCTGGAGATGCTCTTTTACTACGCGTGTGTGTTTATAGAAGAGTAAACAATCAGTTGATTAAACAACAAATAAAACAAAAGCTATTAAGGATTATGCCAGGATTATGAATAGTCTGGTTGTCAGAGCTCTCACCTGGGATGTGAAAGCGTCAGCCTCATGGTTCCTGGCCTACACTGGGTGGAAGAGGAATTTGAACATCCCAGGCCTAACCTTAGAGCCTGTCACCACCTCTCTACTCAAACTTAACACAAAGTTAATTGATAAATTGGGAAAAGTTTTTGATTCATATGATTAATTTGGAATCGAGAGACTGAAACAGAGTTTGTAGCAGCAGGGAGTTAGGGATTAGTTAGTAAAGTGTGAAACTAGGGAGAAGCATCTCTGGTACCTTTTTCTGTAGTCTGGGTAGATCCTGCTTATGGTCAACTGCAGACGCCTCAATTGTTCAGTCAGTTTGAGAGAAAAATGTCAAATTCAGCAAATCCTTGTTTCCTGATGAGAACGAGTGATGCTTTTTTGAAAAGCTGGGAAGCAAATGCAGGCTACAGATTTGTCTAGGTACTTGACTGCTCTTTCCCTTCTCCCTCTGCAGGACACCGTGTATGCCTGGGAGAGGTGCTGGCGAAGATGGAGCTCTTCATCATCTTCTGCAGCCTGCTGCAGATTTTCAAGTTCACTCTACCAGAAGGAGTTAAGGAAGTCAACATGGACATTATCTTCGGGAGCACAATGAAACCCCATCCATATAAGCTTTGTGCCAATCTTCGCTAGGTTGCAGAGTATGACAGGTTTGAGGAAGAGGCACTGACACAGGCTTGCTAGTTCACCTTTTATGTTCTTCATTTCTAGCCCAGATTCATTGTCAGTCTGCTCCTGTTGTGTCTTGTGTCTAAGAAGCTGGTTGTGAAACATATTATGTTTTTCTTTTTTCCTTGTGTCTGGAAAACCTATGTATGCTTTTCTTGTGTATTAGAAATGAAATAAACACACAGAAAATGATTACAGTGCCTGATCTTACTTTAGAGTCTACTTTAGAGGCTCAGTGGGAATCCTACTAGAGGGAGAAGGAACATTAAAGCCAGGACTTGGGGGTGCTTCTCATTGACCCCATATATTCTCAATTCTAGAGTGGGATATGGAGATGCACTTCCCAGAGGTGGTGGCTCTGGGCATTGCATGAACCCCTATGGTGGGTGCATGGGGGAAAGAATTGTTGTGCTGGGACCTCTGAACTACCTGTGCGCCAGCTGGTTTGTCTATTTGGCACATAGCCGCGTGGAGGTGATAGCTTGGATCTGGAAGTAGTAGAGCTACCTCAGTGCAACCCTTCATTTCACTGTGAGGCTTGGGACGTAGGCTGCCAGTGAAGGCACCCCCCCCATATTCCCTCCTGAAGAATTGCAGAGGGGAGCCCCAATCCTGGTGAAACAAAGGTGGCAAAAATGGTAAATGACAAGTGGGCTGGCCTGAAGATGCTTGTTTTGCATTTATTGTTGTGGTGCATTTGAGAGGCAGTCTTAAAGAGGGGGTCCTCTCACCCAGTGGAAGCAGTTTGTAGTGGTGATGGTGAAAAGAAGTCTAGGTTGGCCACATCTCTTTATTGATGCCTGAAAAGACAGTTACAGGAAATGCCTGGAGTCCTGAGATGCAAAGCTTGGCACCTACAAAGGGAGGGGCAGGGCAAGAAAAAATTATATTGATTTTCTTGAGAGCTGTGTGAGGGCTTTCTGTGAGTACAGAGGCTTTGTGTAGTGTGCCTCGTGGCACACAGACTTCTGCAGCTGAGCTAATGGAGACTGTTAGCAGAGCTGCTGGGCAAAGCTCTTGCCAGTTTCCTTCCCTGAGGAAGTTTTAGAATTGTTGTTGCAATTATACTCCATGGATGCTTTGTTTATCCAGCGTGACAATTTTCTTTCTTTAATGTAATGTTGCTTAAACAGTTCTATTCACATCTGTGAAGGAGCTCGGTATCAGGAGGCTTACTGCTCTTTTCTCAGGCTCCTGGCTAGGGGCTCGGATGCTCTTGGGACTGCTGTGGATCTGAAGCTTGCTCTTGCTGCCACTAGTCAGGATTTGGGAGAAGAGCTGCGTGAGCTCATGTGGTTCTCCTGCTCTCTAATTCATCTCTAGCTCTGATACATCTGAGCGATGCTGCATGTGCTGTGTGGGCATGGATTTTTGGGGGTGTGGAGGGTGGGTTCTGCACTAATGTGGAGCTAGGATTCAGTTTTCCTACCATATAAAGATGGTGTTGCAGAAGTGGGTATAATGAGGCATCTGGTTGCTACCAGAGTCTCAGTCATCTCTGTGAATGTCTCTGTGAATACAGCACGTGCACGTCCTGGAGACTGAATAAGAGGTGAAGTTCAGGAAAATGAGAAATGAGAAAGTAAGAGGTAGGCAAAAGGGAATGTGCTAAATAAAGGAAGAAACTAGCTAGCACTGGAGCAGTTTTCACTCAAAAGTAATATGGTCCATTTGACTTTGTCGTTTTAAATAGACCTACAAATCTTGAACTATTGGAAACTTCTGCTCCGTAGTTGTAGTGGGACAAAATTCAGTAAGAAATACTTTGTGCTTGTGTCTTTGACAGCCACAGCATATTGTATCAGGCAATCTCGTTCCTAATTTCTATCCCAAGTGCTACTGGCCCTCATTGTTCATTGTTACCATACCCAGTATTTTTCTACATAAATATTCAGACTTGTGATTTGCATACTGATGTCCGTGTAGTTAATACTACTCCTAATTGCAAAGCAGCCTGGTCTTTCAACTGATTGTAATGCTGAAAAAAATGGTTAAGAAGAGAAAATATATCTGAAATTTAACAACATACAAGAATGTGAAAAGAAATCAATGCAAGAAAAATAATAAATCAGTAGAAAGGGGAGAGGATAATGTTTAATTGGAGTCACCTGGCAATGAAGGCTGTTGCAAGGGTCCTGGTTCTGCCTTTCATGTCCCAAGAGTTAGCAATGCAGTGGACATCACATGAGTTTTTTTCCAAGCCCAGTCTGGCTCTGTCTGGGAAGTTTCAAAATTCCTTATTAATTATGGGATTGAGAAGTCTTAGTGTATGTGTGCATACACACCCATGACTATAACATCCTTCTCATTTCAGAAGCAGACCAATGCTGCAGTCAAACCTCTGCTGCTTCTGTCCTGTCCAGCCTGAGGAACTCCTTTACCTGTTCTATTAGAGCCTTTCTGCCAGCATGATGGTACTGCATCTCCAAAAAGCATAAACTAACAAATTTCTGTCAGCGTGATCCTGTCCACAGAAGGGATTTCAGCAGTGCAGAAATATCAGCATGGAGACAAATATTTTTCACACTTCAAGGCAATAGAGCTAAGTCAGCAAAATTTAAGCATGTGTTTGACCTGTGCAAATCAGTGGCCAAACACTTCATTGTGCTAGGAGTTGCTACATGTAAGCAATCTTATCTTTATTAAAGCACAATGTGATAAGTAGTGAATAGCTTTCATAAACATTTAATCTGAGTATTTCAAAAAGGCTTATAGTTACCTTTAAGCTGGTCAACAAAGGGATTTAATTTTTCACGTACTGTCTACTGACCCACCCTTGTATTTTCAATAATACCATGATCTTTAATAAAGATTAGCTTGGGATTTAAACTTTGCTTATATTTTCACTATATTACGATGATATTAATTTACCATTTTGAATGTCTTGATCTTGTTTATTTATGAAGCCAAATGCTTCCAAGGGGAAGTCACGTTTGACCAATGTGAGGAACCTCTGCACCAAAATGATCAGCCTGACGGATGAGGAGAGAGCAGTGGATATCATCTTCGTGGACCTCAGTAAGGCCTTTGACACTGTCCCACATCAGGTTTTCATAGACAAGCTGTTGAAATACGGGTTGGGTGGGCAGGCAGTGGGGTGGATTGAAAACTGGCTGGGCCCAGAGGGTAGCGGTCAGTGGGGCAATGTCTAGTTAGAGGTCGTAACTAGCAGAGTGCCCTGGGGGTCAGCACTGGTTCTGGGCCTGTTTGATGTCTTCATTGATGATCTGGATGATAGGCCAGTGTACCCTCAGCAAGCTTGCCAACCACACAAAATTAAGGGGAGTGGTGGGTACATAAGAGAGTTGCGCTGCTGTCTAGAGGGACCTTGACAGGCTGGAGAATTTCACCTCTCTGGAAGGCTAGAAGCTGGGACTCTATAGCCTAGAGAAGAGAAGGCTTAGAGGCATCTCATCAACCTCTCCCTGGGTGTGTAGCTAGTCCTCAGAAAATTCTGTTGGCTTTCCAAACTCTTTTTTGCAAGAATCCCCTTATGAAACCAGTACTGTAGGGAGGGATTTTTGTCACAGCAACTGTCTTGGCATAAGGAAGCATATAATTAAACTGCATTTGGTTTTCCTTGAAGGACTAGCACTTGCCAGATTTGTAGCTGTAATGTAATGGAGCAATGTCTTATATACTTAAAAATAAGAACACTTCATTCTCTGGGATCAGAAAGTAAAGTGATAAAGAGGGAAGGACTAGGAGAGACATAAGCCTAAACATCTTTTTCTTCATAGGGAGGTACCAGCAAAACAAGATAAAAATGGATCTCTTGCTATATAGCAGGTTTCCAGAGACAAGGTAGTCTTGGAAATCAGAAGTGAAATGTTAACAGTAAGTGTAGGGCTTGTATTTTTTGCAGCATCTCTGCTGTTTGTAGAGTTTCTGAGACTGCAATGGAAGCGAAGACAACTTCCTCCTGGACCAACTCCATACCCCCTTGTTGGAAATCTGCTGCAAATGAATTTCCGAATTCATCATGACATCCTTAAAAAAGTACGTATTTTGGGGCAACTAAATAATAGACTCATAGGCTGACTGAAGAATGAATGCATGTTTTTGTTAACGTAGTTTTCTTTTGAGTGCTAGGGAGGGATTTATTCTGTATTGTGTAGACATGAAAATCTATGGAGATGAGTTAAATATGCTTGTTCCAAAATTTTTGGCTTACTATGAACCATCTCATTAAAACCTTAAGTGTACGTGAGCAAAACAATACTAATATTCCTGCCTTACAAACTGGAAAAGCATTGTAAAGAACAGACTTGCATTTTGTGGAGGTTTTCATATGTCTGTTTTGGCTCTTGTTGCACTGACAAATTCTAAATACTCCATGAAATAGCTATTGAGTGCTTATGTGTTTTTAGTGTAAAAAGGATTTTTCAAATGCTTATTCAACATTTTTTTTCATAAGATCTGAGATTAAAATTTTTGTTTATATACAATTTAGTCAGATTTTCCGAAGAAACTTCAGTCTGCTGAACCTGATTGAGCTTTTAAATAGCTGAACTAATTCATTATGTGCCTACACTCAAAATGAGCTCTTTTCTAAGTCTACTTGTAATGCAGAGCACTTCAAGATTTTTTTATCCTACTGTTTTATATTCCTAGTATATATATTAAATATTTAATGTTTATATTTAATGCTTATGTATGAGTAATAGCACCTCAATTTCATTGTTTTTAAGCTTCCTTTTCTCTGTTTCTTCCCCATCGTGCTAGTTCTCCTAAGTTGCATATTTCAAGGCAAAGTAGTGTGACTCCTCAATGTAAAATTATAGGCCTTAGATAAATATAATAGAAAATTATAGACCTTAGGAAAATTCAACCTTAGATAAATACCAAATCTGCAAGCACATGCGTATAAATCCTTGCACAACGTGCAGAACTGTTCCCTCTTGTTTGCACACAGGCAGCAAAATGTTGCCCTCCTCTAGTCCTGCAGTAGACTTCTTGGAATATTTTGACAGCTCCTCACTCCTTCCAGCCTATCCCACCCCCCAGACATCCTACTTTGACCTGTGGAGACACAGGGCTGTCCCATCTGAGCTAGGAAGGAGAAGGTGATTCCTGCTTTCCCTACCTCCTCAGCTGCTCTTGCTGCACTTAATACACAAGGGGGAACAGTAGATGGTTCTCCTAAAACTCATTATCTGATGTTGTCATCTTACAATCATGAAGGAATTCATCTGCAATGAGTTTGAGTTGTAAGACGTGCCAGTGTCTGATGTTATTTATTGCAATATTGTCTGTTTGACATTTTAGGAACATTCTTATCTTTAGTAAATGAAAGTTTACATAGAAACCTGGCTGCAAGCTATATTAGATGTAAGAATTAATTTGATGCTGTCTTCTCAAGGTCCAGTGCCCTTGGGGAATCTGTCAAGGGTGAAGAACTGTTTCACCTTCTTTGATTTAAATGTGATGGTTCTTATCCATGTTGTTCTGATACTGCTTTGTTCTACAGATGAGCAAACTTCATGGTAATATCTTCACCTTATGGCTTGCAAATGTACCTGTGATTGTCCTGCAAGGGTACCAGGCAGTGAAGGAGGGTATGACTGCCCATGCTGAAGAGGTTGCTGGAAGGCCACAAAACTTAGCCTTTGAAATATTGACACATGGAAGGGGTAACTATTATTTTCACGGCTTCTTCTAAGGTATTCGAATCCGGGTTTTGGAAACTGATTTAGAGTCTCAGAGTGCTTAATTTATGGTGGAAAAAAGGTCAATATTTTCTCAAAGTTTTATGAAACATTGTTTTTTGGGTTCTGTTGGAACAATAGTGGCAGAATACAGCTATAGTAATATTTTCTATATAGGTAGTAGATTGTAGACTAGAAGAAAGGAGGAAAAGAGAAAAGAAAGAGGCGTGCTCCAGGACTGCTGATAAAAATTAACTTGACAAAGAAGCTTCTTTGAAACATTAACTGTATGTATGTATTAAACCATACAGCATTAGCAACATTAATTCATTATGATTCCAGGTGTTATGTTCTCTAACGGTCATCTTTGGAAGCAACAGAGGCGTTTTGGACTTGTAACAATGAGGAAAATGGGAGTAGGGAAAAAAGACCAGGAGTGTCAAATACAAGAGGAAGCCTGTCGCCTGGTGGAATATTTGCAGGGAACAAATGGTATGTGCCTGTGCTCAGCATTTGGGTCAGTATGGGCGGTAGTGATTTTGCTGAAGAATGGATAATTGGTAGCTTTTGAAATTATATATTTGGTTACAAAAGTGTATTAGATTTGTACATGCGGAGCTGAGTTTCAAAGGTCTGAATCTTATGATCTGTGGGAAGCATTTCCTTGAAGTGTTACCTGTGAAACCACTCCTGAAACCACTGAGACTCCATGGTTCCTGTCTGTAAGTGTTGGTATTTCTCAGGGTAACAGCAAACAGCAACAAAACAGATCTCACAGCACCCTATATCCCTCTACAGAAAAGAAAACAAGGCATGAAGTATTCAGAGCTTTGGCCAAGGCTGCAGAATCCCATGGCTCTGCTCTGGCAACTGCAGTGGAACAAGCACGCTCACCTCACACGGCTTGGGGTAACTTCCTCAGAAAGAGAGGAAGTTTGTTTAAATTGTGCTGCTGAAAAACGTATTCAAGTATTCCGTTATTCACGTACAAAGGATGTGAGCAGAGAATAAAGGATGGTTCTCCTTTTGATTCAGTTGCTTATTCATATGCTGTCTTGGCTGACCTTTTTGTACCAATTATTGCCAAATGTGAGATCTGCTGATGCCAAGGTTCTCTGAAACCTGGGTGTTTTTATTATTACCACTACAAATCCCATTCCTATCAGCAGTCTTGCCTTTTTTTGGTAATCAAAAAAAACGTTGGGTGTCTGAAATTACTTTTTACTCACGTCTTTTGCTGATAAATTGCAATTTTCCATCCACTAATATAACATCAGAAGAGTTTGATAAAATGTTATTTCATCATCTCTCTATTCAGTGCAAAAAGCTGGAACAATAAGTGTTACAGGTGAATGCTTTTCACTGTGTTGACAGGAAAACCTCTGGACCCCAGTATGGCCATTATTAATGCTGTCTCAAATGTGATTTGTTCTCTGATTTTGGGACATCGCTTCTCTCTAGAAGACGAAAACTTTCGCCGTTTGATTGAAACTATTGATGATGTATCAGCATTTATGAACAGCAGCTGGTTTTATGTGAGGATTTTTTTTTCTTTGGTTATTTTATACAGCTAGACAATGAAAGGCAACTTGCTGGTTACTTTTATAACAAAAATGAATACTAATGCACCTGGAGTCACTGGAGTATGCACCAGAACAGTACTTTTGGATGACTAGTTTAAAACCGATTTCAGTTTCTTATACCTTATCATAGCATCAAAATTTCTCAGTTCTGGTGGACTGGGATGGAAATGCATAGGCTCGTTACATGGCTGAGAGATGTACGAAGGTCTTTCTCGCAAAAGCACTACCTGTACAGCTCCAGTGTTTGAAACACAGCAGCAAAATGTAAGCAAAAATACCTGAAAAGCTCTGCAATAAGCTTATCTTAAATTCTGACAAAGTGGCTTTCTTCGCTATCTGAAATCATATGACTGTCAACTAATATCAAACGAGTAACATGGGTCTTGAGTACTTCCTTTGCTACTGTTAGCTAACCTTGTAGAAGCTTAAGCAGAGCAACTGTTTTGCACAAGGGTAGCAAAGGTACCATGTAAATGCTTAATGGTTGCTTCTTCTATAACTTTTGGCAAGACAGCAGCTCCTAACCTAACCTCTGATTCTTTGGAGAGAAAATTTGCGATCATGCTTCTGTGTGAAGTTGTGACCGCAGCTGCAAAAACAGTGGAACCGATTGTTTCAAACCAGGGCAGTTTTATCATTAACCATTAACAAACAGGACCCATGGTGCTGTATATGGTTAAGGAGTCATTTTACCAATGTACAAGGCACCTACTCCTGCAGAACTTGCTGGAACTCAACAGGCTTTACATCTTACATGATTTTTCACCATCTCTTGCTAACTGAAAATTGCTGTAACTGAGGTCTAAGAGAACTTGAGGATTAATTTGATACTTCACGTTAAGAAAAATAATCAAAATACTTTTTCTCCCAGAAGATGTGGGTGTAATGATTCCTAAGATATCTTCTAAGAAGGGTAAACACAGGATCAGCTACTTCCAAACTGCTTTCAGGAGATACTTGTATAAGCTGTTCTTAAGGCTCTTAATAGCGTCCACAGCTAACCAAAACATTCTAGTCCAGTATTGCATTCTGTCCTGCCCTCCACAGTGCTTTCATAGTGTTGTACAATCCTTTAATAATCACCTGTACTAATCTGTTTTCCTAGTAAGCAGACAGATTTTTTTAAGCAAAATTGTGCAGTAGGATGAGGAAGAAATGAAAGCCAGGAATATGAGCAGGCTTGTGGGAAGGCATAGGTTTGTAATACAGCTGCCATTTAAAAAGGTGAGCACGATTTATGACCTAACACGTAGCTTAAGCAGGGTAATTCTGCCGTGTAAACTGGAATGACATGATGCAATCTGTAAAAGGAGAAAAAAAAGAAAGGGAAATAAAGAGAGGAGTGAAATTAATACAAAAGTCATTTTCCTCTCTTCTGCTGATATGTTTTTTTTATAATGGTTTAAGTGAAAGAAGTGAATAAACAGCAGGGAATCCATGCGGCTCTGTATGTTTTGCTCTGTAAAGTTGTTTTGCATATCACATATGTGATGTGTTTGACTAACCGCACTTCTTTTCTGGGAAAAAATGTGTCTGAGTAAAATCCCCACGCATTCAGTATCCTACAGTAAGATATTAAAACCACTAAACAACTGGGTTCAGATATTTCTGTTTTCAGTTTAGCAGATGTGTCAAGGAAATTAGATTTTTATTTACTTATTTTTTTAATCAGAGAGAAATGATATGTATGTTAGGCTGAGAACAAGGATATTTTTCAAGTTTTTAGCTGTTGTAGTTCAGAGGAACCTCATCTATTCTTTGTATACCACAATGGAAATTCTATAGCATAAACTAAGGGAAATTCTGCTCCAGGGAAAAATAAGAAAGTCTTTAATGGATCACTGGACAGGAATTAGCTTTTCAGTGTAATAGTGAAGACACAGTCATCAGTCTTTCATCCACTTCTTCCACTACCCACAGGTCTATATTAGTATTCAAATTTCGTTTGCTGGATACCACATATCTAAAATCTCTCTTTCACAGGTACATGATCGGATTCCCTGGTTTGCAGACCGTTTTCTAACACCATGTAAGAAGACTTTTTCCAGTATAGATTTTATGAGAACTCTGTTCAGAGAGGAAATTGAAAGCTACAAAGAAAAAGGAAAAGCAGATGAAAGTCAAAATTTTATTGGTTGTTATTTGGATCAGATAGCTAAAGTGAGTATCTCTGGTTTCCTTTTACGCTTCACTAACAACTAGTGATTTTAAGCGCTCCTTTGATTATAATGGTGTCTAGTATCGACTAGGGAAATATACAATTTCCCTCTAAAAAGCTTATAGGTGGATGAATTAAAAAACAAACAAACATAAAAACAACCAACAACTGAAACTGTGAGATGGCAGGAGGAGGATGAAGTAATAATGTGAGTAGTTTTGTGGGTAGATTATCTATAGCCACAATAATAGCAGATCATCGTATGATTAAGATACAACTAGGAATAACAATCATGGTAGGATTTGTATCAAGATTAGAAAGCATACGTAATTACATAAATTTGTCATGGCTGAAGAGCCAAATGTGCATGTGGATAGAATAAATTTACAAATGCACTGGAGAATATTAGAAAATGTATTTGTATTATTGAAGAAGTTTTCTTTTCCAGCCCTTTATTTATTCATTTATTTATTTTTCATTTTTAATAGCATCAATAAATATTCCTGTGATGCAGAGTGCTTTGCTTCTCTTTTGTGTGCCTTAACTTGATCTTTGCAATTCATATTTGCAGACTGAAGGAGTTGCTGATGCTACATACAACAAGGAAAACTTGATCCAGTCTGCTTTGGACCTCTTTCTGGCTGGTACAGAAACTACAGCTACTACTTTATGTTGGGCATTGCTCTATATGGTGGTTTATCCTGATGTTCAAGGTAAGCACACACAAACAGTTCTGCAACTTTTTAGGAATTACAGGAGTTCAAATAGTAGCATATGAATCAGGTGACTGCATGTGTCTGCTTCGTCCTGTGTCCAAGATAGAGTCTTTGGATCACCCTCTTTGACCTATGACTTCTCCTAGATGTGCTCCCAAGTACTTTGCAGCAGAAATTAACTCAGTGCAGTGGGAGGTTGTTAATGTGTGGTTATTACATGAAATTTAGAATTCTGAACATAGATATCCGCATATAAACAGATATTAAATAAAGGTTGGGCTGAATAGCTTTAAATTGTATGCTCTCAATAATGATGTTCGCAGAAGAAAGATGCAAGTTGTCAATGGAAAGAAATAATCAGAGTGCACAGAATAATAAGGATTAAAATGTATTAGTAATCACTCTGAAAGCTTCATATTTGACAGTCTAAGCTGGGTATCAGGTGCAGAAGGAGGCTGGCAAGAGGAGAATGGCTGAAGTGGTAAGGAGAAGGGATTTCCCATTGTTCTTACCTAATGGCTCTTCAAAAGACCTAAAATTTGAGACTGTACTGCATATGCTGAATTTTCACAACATGCTCTTTTAAGCTCTCAGGGTATATTAAAGTTATCTTAAGTTTCCTAATGCATAGGATCAATCATCTTGCCATTTCAGACCAGAAATTAATAAAAAGTGACAATTTCAATTTGGGTTGTAAATAATAATAATAAAGAAGTGTCCTTGAGGGGGAAAAAACCCTCTTTTGTGTAAGTGCTTCCCAAGGCAGGTAATTACAGGTAAATTATGCCATTTACAGATGGCAATCAAAATCCATGCAGTCCTGAGTGAAGACCTGTCCTTGTTCAATTACTAAACCAATCTCTTAATACATGATTAATATTTAATTTAGGTCACCCAAATGGTAATTTAAAGGTATTTTTTAAAATATCTTTTTCATCTTGCTGGGTAGTATTATAACTGTAAAAAGCAATAGGAAAAACATGATGATAGAGCTTATAGATTGTTGTATATTTAAAGCTGAATATTCCTCTACAGAGAAAGTCCAGAAGGAGCTGGATGCTGTTCTGGGTAGTTCCAATGTAGTTTGCTACATGGACAGGAAAAGGTTGCCTTATACAAATGCTGTAATTCACGAGATCCAGCGATTCAGTAATATTGTCTTAATTGCACTTCCCAGAAAGACTATGAAGGACACAGAACTGCTGGGATATCCTATTCCAAAGGTACAAGCATGCTGCATGTTTTAATGTTTGAGGTCCAGTGCAATTGTAGTTGTTCTTAAAACTGTTTTAGTGTAATTTTTAAGTTACGGCATCCACTTCAGCTGTACAAAACACTGTCCTGTTTTAGGTCCTTCTGTTTTAATTGCTCATTTAGTTGAAAAGCATTTGTGATTGAGAACGGCCAATATCAGCAGCACGGGGTACATGAGTTTAATTTAGAAATGCTTTTGAGGGTTTTCCTGATTGGGGAAATACATGCTTGGGTCTTGCCAGTTCTGGCGCTGTCCCTTAGATATGACTGTATTTAAGCAAGCCTTTTACAAGGAGTTATGTGTATTGTCCTAACTACTTTGTCCTACCAGTAGCTTTCCAGAACATGACTTCTGATGATAGAAAACTTGTGAATGGAGACTGGAAATAAGCTTATTAATTTCCAGCAGTCTCAAGTCAGTCCTAACGGCTGATGAAAAAAGGCCATCCACGACCAGAAAAAATAGTTCTACTGAAAACCTTGGAAATTTGAAATTATTTTTGTGTCACAAACTTTTAAGTTAAGTATCTTGCAAATGTTATAATTAAAATATTTACAAGTTTTATAACTGAAAGGTACATTAGGGTTGTTTCTATATATTCTTCTATCACTGCTTTTCCTTATTTTATTTTATTTTTTTTTAATGGATCTGCTTAAAGCAACTCTAGCATAGCAGAAATCATAGAGTATCAAAGGTAAAAATTAAATTAGTACTCAAGTATTAAAAATGCAATGGCAAGAGGAAAAAGAAAACCAACACATTTTAACAAATGTGCTCCTTTTTTTTCAGAACACCATCGTTCTAGTAAATATTGATTCTGTTCTGTCTGATCCTGAAAAATGGGAAACACCTGATCAGTTCAACCCAGGCCACTTTCTGGATAAAGATGGAAACTTTGTACACAGAGAAGCCTTCTTACCATTCTCGATAGGTATTTACACTGAACAGCAATTTCTTTATTCCATGTGATAACACCTTAAGATCCATTCATTCCTCTACATAAATTGGGAAGGCAATTCTACTGTTGTAAATATCTCCAGAAAGAGAAAAGTCCAATTGTATGTGGAAAAGATTGGAAGAGAAGGAATGAAAAACAGAAACCTTTTTATTGGAAGAGATCCATTTTCTCTTGGAGGAGAGACCCAGCTATCAAAGTAGTAGCAGCAAAATTCATTATGCTATTAAGACTGTAACTATAAACTACGCAGCCCTGGTGATCATTTCTATAATGCTCTGTCTGCCTGCTGTGAATACAGATGGAAACTTTCAGAGCGAAAATACAAAGCAGCCTTTCAGATTTGAATCACTACATGACAGAGTCAGTTAACTGTAGAAGAAAAGGACTATCAGCAGAAAACAAGCAAGCAAACAAAAAACCCTTACCTATTTGATAATAGATGCTGTGTTGTTGTTGTTTGTTTGTTTGTTTTCCTGAAAACTGTAAGCAAATTAGAAAGGTAGTTTTGATAGAAATCCTTTGGCTGATTGCCTTTTCTGTCTTTTCACAGGGAGCCGTGTATGCATGGGGGAGCTTTTGGCAAGGCTGGAGCTCTTTATTGTCTTTTCCACCCTATTGCGGGCATTCAAGTTCACTCTGCCCGATGGAGTGAAAGAAGTCAACACGAAGTTTGTTTTTGGGAGTGTAATGAAGCCACCTCCATTCCAGCTCTGTGCTGTTCCTCGGTAGGAAATGTTGCTGTACGGATTCAGGGAAGACTTTGCATGATTGTTTCTGCAAATGAATGCATCTTATCATTTCTTAAGATTTTTTGCTTTCCTCTTGATTTGGTCAATCACTATACTGGAAGGTGCTTTTCAGACAGTTGCATCCTGAGGATTTTACCTACGAAGAGTTAATCTTTTGTTCTTGTTTTCAGTTTGCAAACACCTGGTATATTTGTCCTGGTGCATATTATTAAATAAAGATAAAATTGGAAGAATTAGAACTGGGTCTTATTTATTGGTAACAGGAACCAACATCAAGAGAGAAAGAACTTGAAGAAAAGTCTATAAATTAAAAGTGTCATGATAAAATATCTGTATATTCTTTCTCATAAACTGCAATTTGTGGAGATAGGTGGAGAGGTCATTTGGTCTGTCCCCGGATATTAGTGGATGGAGGAGTTAAGTTCTTGTGAGAAACCTTCTAAAGAGTCAGCTAGTACGATCTGGGATAATTACATTTCCTGAGACTGAACAGGTTTGTTGTTGTGCAACTCTGTCATTGACACGTGGCAAGAAGTTGAGGTTTTCACCCACTAAAACAAGTAGTATTTCTGCCCTTGAGATGAAAGTAGAGGAATGGCTTCATTAAGCGGGTGTGGAGAGCTTTTCATAATCCAGGCAAGGAGCAAGGACTGGAAGACAAATGACAACAGCAAGCTAACACAAAGTGTTGATAAATAGTTCCTTCTTCCTTTTATGAACCCAGTGGTTGACAGCAACATAAGAACACATATTTTTCATGATAGGTAGT
This sequence comes from Anas acuta, assembly GCF_963932015.1. Classification (NCBI taxonomy): domain Eukaryota; kingdom Metazoa; phylum Chordata; class Aves; order Anseriformes; family Anatidae; genus Anas; species Anas acuta. The sequence continues at coordinate 9,496,655 of NC_088987.1, forward strand.
CATCTGGCATTGTTTACTGCAGATCCTTCAATAATTTATTCAGCTTCATTTGTTCTTTTCAGTTCTTTAATGGATTCTTTATTAGAGATATCTGATGACATCCATCAACATAAATTAGCATATCACCACCAACAGAGTATTTAGCACTACTGATGACTTCTTGAAGCCTTTTATGAGCATTGTGCTTAAGTACTTAGCAAATATGGACATTGAACATTTTGCTAGCTCAGTTACTGACATTTAACAAAGGGTTTTTCTGACAAGATTGAGAGTGTGTTTTTTTCCTGTGACGTACAAAATGAATACTGTATGCTAGCATATGAGGGGTTATTTTTATACACCTATTAGCTGGTAGTAACTTCTGTAGGACTAAAGTCATTGTCAGCTGTGTTTGTTTTAGTTACCTCAGCCTATCTTGTAGTTTAAAGCACCACAGTTTAACAGGCAGAGATCTATGAAATCAGTAACCGGTGATGCCAGTGCCATCTAATTGGACATAAAACCACATCTGGATACTCTTATGCTGTAGTAATCCATGCTAAGTACCTACTCATACTCTGTAGGGAAAACTGTATGTGCCAGAATAAATTATGGTTAACATCTCAAGGTTACTCCACACACTCAGCTTTGCCAGTGAGTCCTGTGAAAGGTTTCCTGCTCCCCTGTTTTACCTGGACTGGGAAGGTCTGGGGTCTCTACCAAGCAAAATTTGAATGGTTCATGATGGTTGTGGAGCAGACATAATAAGAATGTACTGGCCATCCTATTTCCCACAGATCACTCTACTCTCATTTTCCTGCCTCTATCTCATCTTCAAAATCCGCTTCAGGTGTTCTCTTGCTTGGTCTGCCTTCCTGCTTCCAATTTTTGCTCCCTGTTTGGCCTCATTTGGCTTTCTGTTTTTACTGCCCTTCATATGTTATGCAGTTGTTTGTCTTACCTTATCCTTTACTGTTTCTTAAATTGCAGAGTAGCTGTAGTTACTTTCCCTAACAGCATTGCTTTGTATGCATTAAAATAAAAAGCAGATGACAGTACGAATTGCAGCCTCTTCACTTCATCATCAGAGAAAGCAACTTGAGTCTTTATTGTCACTTAGAGCAGCAAAAAGATATAATTTTGAAAAAGGAGTGGTTGTCAGAAAGCCTAAGGAAAACAAACAAATAATGGATTGATAATATAGATATCAGCATGAGTAAATGCCAGCTTTTCCTTTCTCTCTATGCTTTCTCTCCCTATGCTTGTTCTCCCCTCCTAGAAGCCCGGCAGGAAAGAGGCAATAGCTGCAGGGCTCCTGTTGAGATCCATATGGTTTACTTTCAAACATAGCTATATACTTTATTGTGAAAATACATTTAGTTTTGGGAATGTAATCAGCACCAGAGTATCACCGTTCCTACACATAAAGCACAAATTACTCAACCCTTGTTTCTTGTTTCCTGAATCTGAATCCATACTCTCAGGATCTTCCCCATCCATTGTGTTAGGACGAATTTGTACAGCCATTGCTTCATGATTTAGGAGATCAGTTAGTTTGGGAGGGTGTTGGCTGCAATGTCTGGATTCCCGTGAAAGGCTTTTGGACTCCTTTTTTTTGGACTCCTGTCCAGAGGAGTCCAGAGAGAAATCCTCAGGGCCTGGCTGGGACCGGCATGGTGGAGGCTGGAGGGACAGGGGGAAGCCATTTTGGGAGCTGGTCCTGAGGCAAGGCCGTGGCCATTGTCTTGAGTGAGCTCTGTGGAGCGTGGCTGAGCCGTCATGGGCAAACATGGCAGAAGGATCTGGGGAAAAATCACCTGAATTTGGTGCCTGGGTGACAACGTGGGAGAAGGTGGGCTGCTGGCTTGATGGGGAGAGTCACTCATCTGTGGGACCGCTCGCCCACAACGGCCACCCTGTGTGAGGTGGAGAAGGGCTGGGGTCTGGGGTGCCTTGTTACACCCTCTCTTCTCCAGCATGGCCGTGACTGCAAGTGCTGATCCATGGTTTTGTTCAGCTCCGCTTCCTGCCCTTTTATTTCTCCTGGCTGCTCCTGCATCATGCCCTGATTTTAGATGTGGATGAAGGATGTGACTGATCGCTGGCAGGGCTTTAGTAAATCTGTCAAGGTGTTGAAGGGAGCAGTGGTATTTGCTGGATACCTGGATTAGTGGTAATGTGAAAACTCCAAGCCACAAGGCTACAGAAAGAAATGAAGAGGTTTTTACTGTAAGGCTGCTGCCCTGGAAGTTGTGGAGGTCCTGTGCAGAGCTACAGCTGCCTGACTTGGGCAGTGTCCTGGCCATTTGTCTGTCCTCCCGTTACCTCGGCTGCGCTGGGAGATGGAGACACTTGATCTCTAAAGACTTGATTGAGAGCAGGACCCCAGGCTTGAGAAAGTAAAAAAAAACAAAAAAAAAACAACAACAAAAAAACATCTAGATGCAAAATCTTTGACTATCTAAAAATCTAGGGATCTACATTGGTATCAACTTGAAAAAAAATTGAAGAAGTAGTGAATTTTAAGTAGATTTTGCAAAAGTACACTGGGTAAGGAGCAGGTAAATGAACCCATCAGAATTAATTTTTAAAGTGGAAAAAACCCCTGCTGTTGAAAGAGATGTTTAAATTAGAAACAAGTGCTTTGAAGAATAAGCTTCTTATTGTAAACAAATAAAGCTTTTGTAGAAGCATAGAAACAGCCGTTTCTTGGTTAATACACATTCCTCAATTATGCTTTAATGGTAATGAAGTGTGGTGGTTGGAAGCTAATTGACTTGGAGGTCTGGAAATTGTGGGCTGGCAGACTCCAGGCTATTCTTTCTGGATAAGTGTGTTGTGTGTCCCAGAGCCACAAATCCTGTGAAGCAATTTTTGCCCCAAAGAAAGAGCAGCTGAAAGAAACAAGATGAAGCACAAGCCTCCTTGGCAGGTTTTCAGAAGATTAGTGAAAATGTATTTCTTTTATTAATGTTTTGCTTTCAGGGAATGTGCATTTTTCACAGGGAAGCATTTACCCACAGCATTTCAATCAAGATCTGTAAGACAGGACTCTAACCATCACTGCTGCGTTGTCCACAGCCCCTCTCATGTGGTTTTTCATGGTCTGATTGTAGGCATGTAAAACTCCCCTGATAACAGATTTATATTTCCTGCATGTGCTGAGGCCTGGCAAAGAGCTTTGCTTCATTCAGCATTTATTCTCAACTTGCCAAGTGTGGCACATGCATGTTCTGACTGGTTCTCACTCTTAAAGAGGGATCTTTAGTTCTGGTTGTAGCTCCAGATTCCTAATAGATTTTTACCCCCATTTTTTTTTCTTTTTGTTTCACAGTAGAGGTACTTTCTATATGTATATGCTTTATTTCTCGAGCAAGCTTTCTGACAATTGCTCAAAATACTCTGTAGAAGTATCCACCTTTATTTCAAGATTGAAAAAGGAAATTCAGAGGCAAGCAAAATCCTTAATGATGTTACCTATTGCAAATAGGTTAAAAAAAATATGTGAGGTTATACATTAAAATAGTTAGGTTTTAAACTAAATTTGAAAGCCTAACAAACTTTGCTTTGCGTATTGACCATTAGATACTAGTATATCTATTTTACAATAAATATGGGCTTTAAACTTTTATCAGCCTTACCATTACCCTTTATCAGTGGCTCTCCTGGATATAGGTATAAATAGAACAGATACAAAACATTTCAAAAAGTCCAAGATTTAATATCCACTTACATTTGCATGCTCAATTTGTATGTATGGTTATTGCTTTTCTAAAAGCATTCATGAAGAATTCGTAGGAGCACACACATCCACAACTGTTTCAGAAAATTAGATGGAGAATTTGCATGTGGCGATGTGTATCTACATTGCATGGAAAATCTCAGCCATAGTTTAAGATACCATTCCTACAAATCCTGTGATACATATTTGATAATTGTAATCTGAATAATAAGAAGGAGAGGGATATACACCTACTAAGTACGCTTCAGCTTCAAAATGTAATGGGTGGGACAGAAAAAGAGTGGTTGATAATAAAGAGGGAGGGTTAGAGGGCGTGGAATAAATAGTTATTATATGAAATTTAGACTCTTACGAAAAAAACTGGTTGAGCAACCAGCCTTAATAGTTTCGATAGACTATTTTCAATAAAGACAAGCTGGTAAAAGCAGCAGTTAAAATGTTGACAATAAGTCAAGTTCTTATAGCCTTTGTTCTATTTCTTCTAATTATGCAGTTTGTTAAGTTGCAACGAGCACGGAGACAACTTCCTCCTGGACCAGTCCCTCTCCCAATTTTTGGGACCTTGATACAGCTGAACTTTCAGTTTAATTGCGATCTCCTCATGAAGGTATTTATTTTTGGATACTCTAATTGTTTAAAAATTTTTGTAATTTTAAATTTCTTCAGTTGTTTGCTATGTGAAAACATCCTCTCTCAAAACAGCACTGTTAACATACTTTAATTGTTTACTGGTCACTGTGATACTGTGCTTGGTTTGTTTGGCAACTGCTGACTTGGTTGACAAAATAAGAAAAAGTTATTGCAGCATAAAGTAGTTTGCCAGGCTAAGAGTATACCAGCACTGGTATTGGAGGTACTGAATAGGTGAAAATCATTATGATGCTTTTTAACCCTGAGTTTGACAAATTCATGTGAAACTTAATACCATTTAGGGTTTAATATCTTTAGGTATATCAGAAATTAAGGTAGGGAAGAAAATACAGATTTAAGGAATGACTTTCACAGCATAGATTTTTAGCTTTTTGTGCAGTGGCAGTCTCTAGCTTAATCAGGAAATAGATACTTAAGATATGCTGTGTGTGTATATGCTTGTTGTACTGATGGATCTAAAATACAAACAAACAAACCTTCCATTAATTGTTTTTTAAGGAGTACTCCTCATCTCTATTTCATTGTTGGCTCTCTCAGTGCTTTCATAATTCTCAATAGACAACTTCATTCGCTTCTGTCACTGCCATTTGGATGAAGCCTGCTGGTTGTTGTGACCAAGCTGCAGGTTCAGACAGAAAGTAAGAACATTGTGAGACACAATGATCTTAATCAAGTTCCAGGACCTGGATATGCAAAGTGAGGGCTGGTAGTCTTTACAAGCTAGTTACTCCTCTGACTCTGTCTTCCCTTTTTGTTACTTTACTGGTACAAATGATAGAAACATTCTTGAAATAAATTCTGGAACAGAAGTTATGCATAGAAAATATCCTCTTGGACAGGGTTGTGGAAGCAGAAAATGATGACTGTTGTGACTGAGCCGTGGCTTGTGTGTGGTACTGAAAGCTACCTGAGGTTTGTCAGCATACATTTGTGGCTCTGAAAAGCTGGCATATTTGTCTGTTTCTAAAAGTGAATGCTGGAAAAGACATTCATACTTTCTCATAGATAATTGTAGTCTTATGGGAAAGATGGAGAACATAATTCCAGGCTAGGGCTGGTCCTGTAATTAGCATAAAAACAGGTTCATCCTCTGTTTGTTTGTAGTGTGTGGGATTTCACTGGTGCTTTGCTGGCTTCTCTCCCATCTACAGATGGCAAAAATTCATGGCAATGTATTCACCTTATGGTTTGGATGGGCTCCAGTGATCGTACTGAATGGATTTCAAGCAGTTAAGGATGGCATGACCACCCACCCTGAAGACGTTTCCGGGAGGCTCGTATCTCCTTTCTTCAGAGCAATGGCCAAAGGAAAAGGTGTGACTTTTTTTTTTTTTTCCCCACCGTAAATACTGTACAGAAACATTGTCATGACAAATAGCAGCTCTTCTGTAGCTTGTAACCCTTTCCAACAGTACCATAGTGGCAGGGTTTGTCTGTGTCTATTTGATCCTCATCATTTCAGAACTGCCCTTGGTCCCTTACAGTCACTCCATAGCTTCACTTTTACTACCTTCAGAGAGCATCTAGAGAAGCAGCTCTCGAACTTTGAAATGTGTTTGTCTTAGATCAAGCTTAATCTTGCAATTCTTCTTACTATCCAGTTGAGTTTGTCCATTTTGGCCCTGCCCATACGCTCTCAGCATTTGCCACAGCTGTTCCTTTGTGTTCATAGGCAATACAATAGTTTCATTATATTCTGTTGTGTAGTAAATCTTTTAAAGTAGTATTTGTCTGTAATAAATATTAGCATGATAAAGAGCTCTTCCTTGAATGAATTTAGGGATTATGCTGGCAACTGGGCACACCTGGAAGCAGCAGAGGAGGTTTGCACTGAAAACTCTACGCAACCTGGGTCTGGGGAAAAGAGGTCTGGAACATCGAGTTCAAGAAGAGGCCCGCTACCTGGTAGAATTCTTTGCAAGTATGAAAGGTATCACTGTGACAAATACTGATTCTTTCCTGTCATTTGTCTGATGTCTTTAGTGTATGAACTACTCTGTCCTGCTCTGAAATCAAGGGCAGTTTCTGTTCCATAAGAGTGTGTGCCCCCTCTGAGAGTGTCTATGGGGAATGAACTGAAAATGGAAAAAGCCCAGGCCTGTGGTTTTTTCAAACTCAGTGGGAGGCTAGTGTTGCTCAAACTTATTTATAAAACTACAGAAACAGGGAAGCAAAACTAGTGCTTATTTATGATTTATTTCATAGAATCATAGAATGGTTAAGATGGAAAGGTATTTCTGAAGACTGTCTAGTACACCCGCTTCTCAAAGAGGAGTCAGTCACAACAGGTTGTGAAGGGCCGAGTCCAGTTGGGTATTAAGAATCTTCAAGGATGGAGACTTCACAACCTCTCTGGGCAATGGTTTCAGTGATCAATCAGCCTTACAGTAAAAAAAAATAATCTTATGTTTAAGCAGAATTTCATATATTTCAATTTCTGCCCGTTGCCTCTTGTCCTTTACCTTATACCACCGAGAGAAGTTTGGATCTATGTCCTTGATGTCCATCCATCAGGTATTTACACACATTTAAGATACTTCCCTGAGCCTTCTAAATAGACCCATCTCTCTCAGTCTCTCTTCCATCAGAAGCTCCAGTACCTTAATCAGTGTTGTGGCCCTTCACTAGGCTTGTATCTCTATGTTGATATCTTGTACTGGGGAGCTGAAAACTGGACCCAGCATCCAGATGGGTCTCACCAGTGCTGATCAGAGGGGATGGCTCACCTCCCTGGGCCTGCTGGCAAGGCCTTTCCTAATGCAGCCCGATTTGACGTTGGCCTTCTTTGCCTCAAGGGCATGCTGCTGGCTCTAATATGGTGCTGGTTCATAAAGATACGGAAATATTATCAATGATGATGAGTTAAGTCTTGTAACACCATTTGCATACATTCTGTAAAGCGGTGAGTACAATCTTGTCTTCATTACATTTTATCCCGATCAACCCAGTTAGGAGTATTTGAGTTAGATTTCCCAATACTGATCATTACGCAAAATGCAAAGTAAATCAGGACATGCTCTAGCTAGCATTGTGTCAATTAAAAGAAATTAAATCCAACCAAATCCCTCGGCTTAAGAACTAGGAGAGATGGAGATGTGACCACATGTGCAGGAAAAAAATAATCTTCTGAAGTACAGAACAATAAATTGCTGATCAGAATTGTGCCTTAGGTGTTGGACAGTTGCATCAGTACAGACATAGCTACAGTTGTTTATAGTCATTTATTCTCAAGTCATAAAATTTTCTTAGGATTAGTTTTTCAAGTAATTTCTTTAAAATTAGCTACTATATTATTGACACGGTTGAAAAGAATTTCCATCATTTTATCTTACTGGAGGTTGTACATCTCTAGCAAGGTTGGACAAAATATAGTAGCCTTGCATGTATTTGTGTTTTTGCTGACTAAGTTCTCCTGTTTTCTCACAGTTCTCTTCTCAGATTCCCTTTGATCTCAAGGTGTTTTCAGTCACTCACATGCTTGAGACCTATTTTGAATTTGCAGAGAGCAAATCTGCATAGATCATTTTTCCCACCTCTAATTTTCTCAGTTGTATTGCAAAATATTTTAGCAGTCTGGCATTTCTTTAGGGTGTAAAACACATTCCTGGGATTATGGGATTGCACCATAGCTGTGAAAAATCAGTAGGATACTGCAGTTTTGTAAGAAGGTTGCTGTTTCTCTGTGAAATGCAATGCTTGCTTGAAAGTTCTTTAGGTAACCTGTAATATTCTCTCATTTCACTAAAGCAGAATATGAGACATTCAAGTGACATTTATTGTTATGGTTGCAGAAAATCCCCTGGATCCTTCTTTCCCTCTCGTTCATTCCGTCTCAAATGTGATTTGTGCTGTTGTTTTTGGACATCGCTTCTCAAGAGAGGATGAAACCTTCCGAGAGGTGATTACAGCCACAGAGCATCTATTCAAATTCGGAGGCAGCTTTATTCATCATGTAAGCAAATAACCTGTTGTCTTTGTCTGAACATGGTAGAAAGCAAGAAATGCAGATTCAAGAGGTGGCTGTTATAACAGTTTTAGAATGGGTGAGTGATGTCCCGTGCAGCTTTACTGGGCACTGTGCTGTCTCCAGGTGTGATGGTAATGCACTACAGACCAGCCTTGGTCATTTGTGTTCATTGTCCTGTGTCTGAGTCCTGTGGTAAAGGTAGTTTACTCCTAAATCTTTGCAGCAAGGCAGAAGCTGATGGACTGCTCCTGGATAATATTTGTTACTCAGTTGCTCAACCCTCATGCAAAACAGAGGCCTGCCTTGGGCATCATGATTCTTAAATAATGAATGTCAGGTCTGAAAGTGTGATTCACAGTACCAAATTTAGACACTGTTTTATATACAGTCAAGGGAGAGAAGGCTGATTCAAATATATATTTTGCCTGTGACTTCTAGAGTGGTTTAAATCATTCCAGACAGAGGGGGACCCACTCTCTGAATGCAAAGGGTACTCAGCATTAGGCAGAAAGTGGACATTGCTGTGTCCATGTTCTGGTTTCTTAACTGCATTCTCCAGTGCAGCCTCCAGTGAATACCTAATAAAGTGCTTTCTGGGAGAAAAGTGCTAACTAGGAGAGTACAAACAAGATAAGCTCAGCAAAATGAAGACAGAGAAAAAACTTCTGCTGGTAAACAAATTAGGGGATGATATTTTGAGCAGGAAAATAATTACTAAGAGAAAATACACTGAAGATGCAAGAACTATGCATACAAATTACCAAGGCATAAATCTATGCTGAAATTCAGAATGATCTTTCTAGCTTTAAGAGTAGTTGGAAAACAGCTATTGTTAGGCCAGATTTTCCCAAACAGTAAGAGAAGGATAAAATTCATCTGGTTGTGTCATCTAACCCCTTCTTTTCTAGAGGAGAGCACTCAAAATGTCATGTAGCAGTTTCTCAGCTTTTCTGGGTTTCAGATGGGTAGTAGATGTTTCAAGTTTTATTGAGGACTCTTTGAGATCTCTTTTGGTAGAGACTGCTTTGGGGAAATACTGAATTTGTATAGCCAACCCTTTTGGGGACACCTTTGCATGTCCTGGTGAGATGAGAGGGCAGTTTGCAATGGCTTTGCTTCTTCATTTCCTGGTATTCTCCACTGGAGGGCAGGACCTCACTTTTAAAATGCCTGAACGTAGTTTATTCCAATTTAATACATGAGTTGAATAATTGAATAAATGAATACAGTTCGTTCTAATTATAATCATTCTAATTTGGCTGTTGGCTGAGCTTGAAAGCCTTTGTAACTCTGAATCTTACTATTAACACAGCCAGAAATTATATGGTATGCTGTTTCATAACTTGAAAACATAAGTATGCTCTTTCTCAGAATATTTTACAAACGATGCCAAAAACACATGCTAACATGAATATTAACTTCTCTTGTTAGTAGGTCTAAAATGCATTTTCTAGTGACAGAGTCTTTGTGGTACCTCTTGTATATCACTCCTGCAGCTGTATGAAATCTTCCCCTGGCTGATGTGCCGTCTCCCCGGTCCTCATAAGAAGGCATTGTCTTGCTATGATGTCCTGAGCTCTTTTACAAGGAGAGAGATCAGAAACCACAAGGAGAGTGAGATACCAGATGAGCCGCAGGATTTCATTGACTTTTACCTAGCTCACATTGAAAAAGTAAGTGTTTGTTCTGCTTCATTGTACAATTCATAGGGTATAAATTGAGGTAGATCATTAAATCATCCCACCTGAGCCCTTTTCTCACAATCTATTACTTGTCATAGACATCCTGTTGTGAATCCAGTAACCTGACATTTGCTAAGTCCTTTCTGATTATTGATAAACTGCATCATCTTACAATTCTTTCACTAAAGAGTGGGTTAACATACCACATTTTTCCTCAGTGGCAAGTTACAGAATTATTTGTGGCCTACATGAAAGAATGCTGAATTTGGAAGCAGACCACAGGAGAGCTGGGAAGAGTTGGGATGTTCTGGGTAGGATATTTGGCGGGTAAGGGTTTGTCAAGACAGGTTGCTGCAAGAGGTCAATTGGATTTCGAGATCATTGTGTAGGGATTCTAGGAGTCAGCAGTATTTCAGATCAGCCTGGAGAAGGGGAGAGTGCCAGGGATCGGTGAAATTTGAAGCATACAAAGGGAACCGGGATAACTTATTGCATTTTGGGTATGTAGGTGTAGTGGAGGGATGTGGGCATCAGTAGGGTTTTGAAAGGCTGTAGAAGGCTTGTATAAGCTGAGTGATATCTCTTTTTATTGACTTTCTCATGACGACTTTTTTCTTTGATTCTCTTGGGAGCCAGATCCCCTTCCTAATCCATGGACTAGCAGCTACCCTTCCCATCTGCAACTCCTTCTTGCCTTCACTTTTTCTTTCTCCTTTTGTGCCCTACAGCAGGCCATATTCCTTCTCCTGTTCTGCTTGGTGATAGGAAGAAAAAGGAGAAAGAGGAGTTGGAAAGATGAGACAGGTGTGACAGGAGGGCTGACAAGGCAAGCATGGCTTAGGGATCCAAATGAGATACCCAGGGTGAGGGTATCTATTCTTGCAGCCCCTGCACATGGGAGTAGTGGCTGCTGCTCCTGGGTGGCAGTGCTTCCCCGCAGGGATGGCTGGTGCCCCTTGCACCACGATCGTGTGCTGGTTGCGGCAATAAAAGCAATGCAGCCATATCAGGCTGTAAGCACCCACCCATCCATCATCTCCTCCCGGCACACCAAAAACTGGTCTGCTGCCCTGGGCTGCTGCCTGCCTTGTGTAGTCCCTTGAGATGGCTCTGCTGCTGTGCTCATCACACTGCAGAGACGTGCACCCAGGGAAGAATCTCTGTTAGCCAGTTCTGTTGGCCAGCTCTTTCGTCTTCTAGCGTGTGTCTTATGAATACTTCATGGTGCTTGATTTCGTATTGTAGGGAACAAAAGCAGCTATTGTGTGGAACTCCAAGTATATTGCAACTGTGAAATTGTCACTGTGGTCCAGGCTGGTAATTCCATCAAAGAAACAAATCAGACCCCCTTGCCAAGATCGGTTTTCTGTACAGTGATAAATAGTATTAATTTGTATTTCTGTCTGGTGTTTCTTTATTAATTGATTCCTACATCAGCTGGTATATATATATTTGTCTAGGGTGGATGTCAGCCTAACTGGCTTTTAGTTCCTTGGATCCTCTTGCTTTAATTTTTTCGATACTGGCACAATTTTAACACATCTGGCCTTCTGAAGCGTTTAACTGCTTCTAAAGTCTTTCAATGCTGTTGCAAGATTTATGAAACCTGAACCTCAGTGGACCAGAAATTGTTTTAGTGAGCTCTTTTGGGACTCTGCTGGGTGAAAATCATCCAGGTTTATTTATTTACAAAAAATAACAAATAAAGAGCTGTCTGTAGTAGATATGTAGGAGCAATACAAAAAGACTAGATGATATTAAAACAGAAAAAAATGTCCTTCCCACTTTCTATTTTGCTCCATTGGCAAAAGAAAGGTTCAAGATCCCTGAGCATAACCTCTCTAAATGTAGACAATGAATTCTCAAAAAATATGACAACGTTCTTTCCTGATTTCATCATACATATGCATGTCCTTGCACTTCTAACTGCAAACTGTAAAACCCCAGAGCAGCTGTACACGAGTCATTGCGGCCCTCCAGTGGGGCAGAAGCCTGAAGGCCACAGGTTAAGAACCATTACTTTTGTCAGCCCGGAGTTCTTTATCTGGTCACTGTAAAAAAAAAAAAAAAAAAAAAAAAAAAAAAAGCTAAGGGATGGAATATGACTGGAGGCCTGATGACATCCTGGTACACATCTTCAGAGCAACAGCCATTTATGAAACATTCCAAATGTAGATAAACATAATTTAGCTTCATGATCATGGACAGAGTAAACATACCTAGTCCAGTTGTGAAATGTTAGCTTTTTGTATTAACAATCATCTTTGGTGTCTCATGTTCTTTATCTGTCTCTCTGGTTTGTACTAGCGCAGCTTGGAACCAATGATGACATCACATTGAATCCTATTCAGATTTTCCTAACTTTTATGAATAAACCTCTACTTTTTCTTATTGTTTGCAGTCCAAAGATGAACCCAGGTCTACCTACAATGAAGAAAACATGGTTTATTCTATAAATGACCTTTTCTTGGGTGGATCGGAGACAACAAGCACTACTTTGAACTGGGGTCTCATCTATATGGTGGCAAATCCAGACATCCAAGGTAAGAGGAAGTGGATAAGCATAACACAGATGCTTTTGATGCAATAGAACAGCACATTTATAATGTTTTAATGGATCAGAGATTATTCCTAGGCACTGATATATGGTTAGTGGAACACAGACCTTTTTATACTGGTAGATCTGTGCTAGGCAGCACTGGTAGATCCAGAATTTCTGTATATAAACTCTTACAGCAGCTGCAGCCATAAGGCAGTTCCCAGAAGAGTTAACAGTTTGGGAAGTAGGGATCTGAACAGGAGGCTGTGGCTAATTGAGATGTAGGGGTTGAGGTCTTTGGAGGAATGAAGATTGTGGTATGATTGTCCATGCAGTAGGAGGGCTGGAGTTGCTCTTTGGGAAGCCAAAGTGCTTGCACACATTGCTGGTGGCCTCTGCTGCAGCCACTGGTGAGCTGCTGATGGTATTTCAGGAAACTGAATTGGGTCCTGTCTCATACAGCAGTAAACATGACTGATGGCTGAAAACAACAAACCAGAAACCGATGTGTCTTGGGGAACTTCGGTTCTGCTTTGTGTTGGCCAAGTAGCAAAACTGGGGGCTAAAAACTGGGTAAAGATAATCAGCTAAAGCTAAACTGGCAGCTTTTTACTTTTGTTTATCAGTCAATTTCTGAGCCCAAGATGTCAATTTAAGGGTGTCAATTAAATCAGTGATTAAATTAACTCTGTAATGTATTTGAGTTTCTTGCAACAGAAATGATTCCAGGTGGGCGGAGAATTTGATGGTTATCTGTTAACGTCTATGTACTTTTTAGTTCATTTTAAAGTTTGTCTTTTAAGTACCACTCACTTTCATAAAGCACTAAATGAAAACCAAAGAGAGAATCATTTCTTATGCTGGATAACAGAAAACCCATTGTTAGATAGCAGAATAGGTACAAATACCCAGAAAAGAATAGGATTTTAAATGGAGAAAAGAGATGAAGATAAGAAAAATTGCTTAACATCTAGCTGTCAGACAAGAAGGTTTACTTAATCTCATGTTATTGCATGTTTATTATCACCTGCTGTAATTAAGGTTATGAAAGTGCTGACTCACCTAAATAATTTCACTTATCTAAATATAATACCCTGCACATCCTTGGGAAAGCAGGGTGTGTGCAGAATGATCCATCCCTGGTTTCTTGAGTCATACATGTCATCTAGACTCTCGTAATGAGCAGACACCAGTACATCTGTCTTCCCTTAATTGCTGTCTTCGTTTTGAACCCCTTCATACTTTTGCCTGTATTGACACCCAGTGACAATGTTATACAGTTCCATGATGTACCATACAGAAAAGTTTGTCCTTTTGCCTAATTATTGAAGTGTTCTCTGGACTACCAGAACAGAGGTGCATGCTTATAGTTTTGCAGTTACTGATCTCTTCAAAGTGTTCTGAATCCTGAAGTAGCCATGTGCTTGGTTTTGTAAGATAGCTGTTCGTAGAAAAAAAATTAACTTTACTTTAAAAATCTTTCTGGTTATGTATTTTAAATTCCACAAGGTGCCTATCTGTTGTCAGGGTCTGCCTAACCTAGTTTTGTGACAGGCTGCTGGCAGTTACTGAGCGGGCTTCATGTGAACGAGCACAAAAGGAGCAATGTAGAATGCTCTACTGTGCATTTTAGTGCTGCTTTAAAGGCCCTGGAAAAAGACTAGATGATTTATAAATCTAAGGCATTTTTTTATTATGTGCGTGCTGCTTCTCTTGAAGTTTACAGAACAAAATTTATACTTCTGTTAATTCTCCCAACGCTTCTGTGCCAGAAGTAATTTAAATTGTATTATTCTTGACAAACTGACATGTGCCAAGAAGCAGATCTCATTTTTTTTTAAAGGGATTTGGACATTGTTCTAGTTGGCATTGCTTCACTTAACACGTCCTGCGTAAGACCCATTTTGTTTTAACAGGAATTAGTTTCTTAAGGCCCAGATTCACCTCACTTGAATTCCAGACAGCTCTGATCTTACTGGCTGTAAGTGCCTGAGGCACCTAGCCAAAGGAGAACGCAAAGATAAATCAGTTATCTACCGCATTTAAGCATTAGTGAGGCAATGCTTAGTTTTAAAATTCTGAGCAACAAATTTCTTCCCTTAATATACCATCAAATAACATCAGACCCAGAAGTAGAGCTTCTCATGTTTCAGCTGTTGGAGCACCTCCCTAACCTTATTTTCTTTATTTTTGCATTAATTTCGCTGCTCTCTCAGTAGTTCCAAATAGAAAATGTATTTGAAAATGGTATTAGTGAAAATGCTTCTTACATTTTTCCACCTGAAATGGCGACTATTTCTCCACAGAGAAAGTGCAGAAGGAGCTGGATGCTGTTCTGGGTCCTTCCCAGTTAATCTGCTATGAGGATCGGAGAAAGCTGCCCTACACGAATGCTGTGATTCATGAGATCCAGCGCTTCAGCAACATCATTTCAGTTGGCATGCCCAGAGTCTGTGTGAGGAACACAACATTGCTGGGTTTTCCCCTCAAAAAGGTACAGTTTCTCACAGTTGCTACAGACCTTTCCTGTGTAAGTAGATTCACATCTATTTGTACCAAAGCTTTTCCCTCAACAGGAATGGGGTTAGATTCCTCTGGGTGAGAATCTGAATGGGAAGGAGGACAAGAAGCCATTTACCAGGCTATGATGAGTGATGCTGCTCTTGGGGGAGGGTTATTGATATGAAAGATGCCAATGGGTGAAAGAGGGGTCTTTAGCAAATGTTTCTACAAACGGGTGAAGACAAAACCATAGAGATTTATCCTGAAGGATACTGTGATTGATTTTTTGCTGATAAGGCATTTGACTTAAACTGATTTGAAAGATTTGACTGAATTTTTCTCCCAGGAAGCCCATAAAAGATCAAGGAAAAAGCATTAAGGTTTGCAAGTAGCTTTCATCAAAGAGACTGAATCACAAAAATATTAGAAATAATAGAAGTGAAAATGGTAAAAATATTATTCTATTGACATGGCCACTTCCACTCGTAGGCTTGGACTGACATTTTGAATCAAAACTACTTTCCATTCCTCACAGTTCTTCGCTTCCTGCTGGGGAAATGAACTTACCAGCCTACAACACTGAACACTGAAAATAAACAATGACTAATGCTCGTCTCACCTATCAGTTTCTGGCTGCTGGAGGAAGATTGACAGCCAGAAATGAATTAGTGTTTTTCCACTTTCAGGGCAGCATAGTTCTTCCAAATATTGCTTCTTCTTTGTACGACCCCGAGCACTGGGAAACACCTCGACAGTTCAACCCTGGCCATTTCTTGGATAAGGATGGAAACTTTGTGAGCCAAGAAGCTTTTTTACCGTTCTCAATAGGTAAATTTACCAACAGCACAAATTTGAATGGTTTGAGTTGAGACTGTATAATTAAGATGTCAATTGAAAACCTTTCGGTCATCTCTTATAAGTGTCTTTGTGAAAACTGTGATAAAATCAAAATGATTATTTTCAGTAACATTTCCCAATCCACCTGGAAACATCTACTAAAAATTCTACTGAGCAAATAATTATATGGAAAATCAGAGACATGCTGAGAAATGCATACATCTAACCTGTCCTATTTTTGGAGGGAAACTCTCTGCTAGTAATTATGGTTATTCATCTGGGGCATACATTTCAACTCCAGGCATATATTTGAAAAGCACTTGTAAGCAGCTGTGCTGCTGCTTTATGCATAAAAAACTGGAGCATATCTCCCAGGAAGAACATTTCTTTATTCTTCATTTACATGACTGAATGAATTTCTTTTCAGTTGTCAGTCAGGTAAAGGTAAGGTTTTTGAGGTAATTGAAGCAAAACTCATAGCAGATGGGGTGCTCAGATATCTACAGCTGTAGATAGGATTCTTTAAAAGGAAATTTTGTGTCATTGATTGCATTAAGTTCTAAAGAAATTCCAGACTCAGCAAAAATACGTTTGCTTTGTGTGAGAATGAATTTGATTGTTTTTGAGTTCAGGGTGATTTACTCACTGTCCTTTCCCTCTTCCTTCTGCAGGGCACCGAGTGTGTTTGGGGGAGCACCTAGCAAGGACCGAGCTCTTCATTTTCTTTGCCAACCTGCTGCGGGCATTCACCTTCCGCCTTCCCAAGGGAGTGACAAAGATCAACACAGAGCCAATTTTGGGGGGCACGCTGCAGCCCCACCCATACAAGATTTGTGCCATTCCACGCTAGGATGCAGCACATCACAGACAACCTGCTAAGCAATCCTACTTTTGTGAATATGTTCACATGGATGAACATGTAACTTTTTCTGGCTCCAGAAGTGCCCCCTTTGTCTACATCAGATGATTTTTTTTCACACCTGTTATGTGCTCTTGAAGATGATCTCTTTTTTAATTGAAATTATTCTTTTGCTCTGGAGCACACCATTGTTCTCAGCCTTGAAGACATCATGAAGTTGCTGTCCATGTGGGCAGATTTAGAGACTGTGCACTGGTGAGCAAAGGATAAAACTGATTGTAGACTTCAAAAATTAAAATGTTAACACTGAGTTATCCTGTTGTCAATACCTATGTAGTTTGGAAAACCATATCTGGAAAATGCTGCCTCTTTATATTACTGTCATCACTCATAACATGTTGGTCAACTTTTTGTTGATGGTCACTAATAAAATATAAGAAGGAAAAAATTAGCAGCCATTTTTATTTATGAATTATTTACAGTTCACTGTGAATTTTGAGATTTGAGCATATATATATATATATAAATTGTGTCTTTAAATCTGCCAGAGATTATTTGGTGGGAGTACAGCAGAGAAGAGGTACAGGCTGAACTCTGTCACAGAGTGAAGATACAGAGATTTCTTTCAGGGCAGATAGTTTTAATGTTTTTAAATGCTGCCATGTTAATTTTTGGAAAGTCCTTTGTAGTAGAGCAATTATTTACTCCTGTTCTGTGGTTGATTCCTGTCAGGATCAGCACTGGGTAGTTGCTAGAACAAGTGCAGGGAGCTCCTCAAAGGACCTACTTGAATTACAGAGCCTGCTGGAATTAGAGCTAATGGTAAATTGAAAAATATACATGGAAGACACCAGGGATGCTTTGTAATCGCCTCAGAAGTTCAGTGATATACCTGAAGCTACAAAGGCTTCCTGCATACACAAAATACTAGTCAAATCCAATTAAAGAGCCTATAATAGTAGAAAAGGAGGGGAATAAAAGGTTCCTGTGGTGAATATAAATTTATTTATGTTGTCTGAAACAGACTTGTAAAATGTAAGTGAACTTGTCCTTCATTAATATTCCTATTTCATTGTGAGAGGATAGGACAGCTATACAGATGATGATCTGTTAAATCAGTCATCACTAGATGTCAGCCACTGTGTCATTGAGATGAGTTTAGGCAGTCTACAATGCATTACAAATTAAGATCTGTCTCATTATTTCTAATTCAATAGCTGATGGAACATGGCATCAAAATAGTAAGGCACTTGATATTTAGCTGTTATTAAATTAAATGGCAGAATAGCGTTAGTAAAATATGGAAGATCACATTCTGACATTTTATTTGACTGAAAACTGAGCGCCCTGTTAAGAACTGATGTCAAAGTCTCCGTGGATCTGCGTGTACATGGATAGATAAGGCAAAGCAGAAAACGCTGTGATTTGGGGGTGCTGGGGCTGTCATTGCTTCTTAAAAACGAAGCAGGAAACAGTGGTAGCATTACAAGCATTAACACCATTACTATGTGATGCTGTCACTCTTGAAGGCCAGATGCTTCTCCAGATACACTTTCAAAAGGGAAGCTCATAAAAAGGCCTGAGGTGGAAAGTTGTCTGGGAAAGCATGCATGAAGCCAAAGCAGGTCGAGCTGCCTGCGCCCCTGGGAATGACACAGCCCCAGACAATGGATGTAACTCCTACTTGTCTGCATGCTCAAGAGGAGATGCTCAGGGCACTTTATATGAAAATTATAGATCGTACACGGGTAGGTTATTTACACATATTTATCTGAGACAGGCTGCGCTCGCTGCGGATTTTTAATTCCTTTGTGCACAGCTGCCTGGAGAGGAGACCCCAGCCCATGAGATGTGGCAGCAGGACATCAGCAGGAAGCTCACAGCGGGGACATGGGGGTCTAAGCTGGGATCTGCCAGGGCACAGCGGGTGGGGAAGAGGAGGGATGCTTGTCAGAGCCTTGTCTTCTCTGTTCTTGCCTGACCTATTTAAAAAGGGATTCACTGAAACTCATGTTCTGAAATACCCTGGTCTTCCTGAGCGCAAAGGACATTGAAAGCCCAGCTGGTGTTGTCACAGAAGGCCAACAAAGCTGAGAGCAAAGTGAGTCCAGACACAGAAGATGTGCTATAAAGGAAAATGTAGAAAATGCGGAGAGGCAAAGCTGAAGCTGCTGGGTTTGGCTTGCTCTTGGAGAGGCTCAGAGCCTTACAGTACTGCAGTGCTCCTCTCTCTGCACTGAATTCTGCAAAGCCAGAGAAGTCATTTGGTGGGGGTGGCCTCACTGCATCTAGGTCAACTTTTTTTTTTTTCCCAAAATCAGGTGGAAATGAAAGGTTTGTGTGAGAGTTTTAACTTTGTTAAAATATAATTATCTCAAAATTAACATGTAAAATGTTTTCACATTCACAGATCTGTATTCAATAGAGGAGAAAACATTTTGCTAGAGGTAAGAGGTTAGGAAAAGTGGATCACAGTACAGAGACCTTTTTTAAATACACCTTGTTCACCTTGTTTAGCAATCTCTTTTTTATTTTTTTTTATTTATTTTTTATTTTTTTTTTTTTATCCTGGTAAGAATAAAAAACAAGAATCCTAAGGAAAGGAGAAAGTAAGAAAAACAAAGCCTATCTAGGAAGAGAGCCTTAGAGTTAGCAAGTTATTGTTTTTCCTGTATCAGCTGGAAGACATTAAGTAACAAGGAGTTGAGAGGACTGGGTAAATCTTTAGTAGCTCCAATTATTTATCTTCTAGTTGTCTGCTTTCCAAACTTAAAACAGATCAGTGTTTGCTTTCTTCTATATCAGCTACAAAACGTGACAGCAACCACCATGAACTCTGGGAAAAGATCACAGAACAGGAGCATGTAAAATGCTTTGGGAGGAGACGGGTCACTGCAAAACAAATATTCAAGCACTTATATCATATATCCTTCTGGGGAGCAGGCAGGGAGGCTGGCTGTGTAGCTGTGTTAGAAAACGAGGATATACATTCAGTGCCAAGGTGCTTGAGCTGGCTGTGAATGACCTTGCTCGGGGAGCAGAAGCCAGCTCAGCCCTGCAGAGCTCGCCCACTGCCTGCCCTGGTTTGCAGTGGAGCAATCAGTCCAGGCAGGAATTTTCCTTTCCGCAGCGAGCTGCTTCCTGACATTGAAGCTAACTCTTGCGAAGCCAGCTTGATGTTTCCACTCTGTGCTGTGACATATCTGCAGGAAAAAAAGTGTTCCTTTTACACCTTTTTGAAGTATTCCCCTTCATCAGTGAGAAGAACACGGCTCCTGTGAAAGAATGAGTAGGGCAAGAGCAAAAGGTAAAGTGGGGTGGAGTTATTTACCACAGACTGCCACATTACTAAGGAAATAATTCTTGCCTTTGTTTTCCTGAGCCTTAATAAGCATATTCCAGCATCTGCAGGGTGTCAGAAGCACGGACTGAAGTGAATGCTTCTGCACTCTCTCATTCCTTAAAGAGTTCACCAGTCAATATCAAAATAAAATGAAAATTTCAACTTCTGGGTGTGTTCCCTGGTAGATTTGCTCCATGCCTCTTTAAAGTTTGCATGCAAAGTAAATACAAGCTATAAAGAATAATAATTCTGTATTTCAGTAGTAAAATGAGGACCACGGAAAGTGCTGGTTTCTTAAAACCGCGGTACATCAAGAAGGCTCTCTGGCAGATGGACAATTTAATGCCCTTCTTGGCTTCAGTGAAAATGGTAATGGTGATCCAGAGGAAAATACATTTAACACCCATGACATTCATGGGAGATTTGTGTCTAGATTAGGTAAAAGAGGTTAGAAAATAACTGGATAAATGGGATGTTTTCAAATTGGCTAGGCTGATTTGTCCCAGGGCACTTAGGGACCGGTATTAACCTCAGAGCAATTAGCAATTATCTACGAGAACCTGTGGAGGATGGGAAAAGGTCAAACGTTTATTTATCTTCAAAAGGTAGGAGAAGTTGCGGAGTTATAAATCAGTCAGCTTGATTGCACTTCTGAGAACATCCTGGCAAAAATAATCAAGTTGTAGGCACTGGGAGGCAAACAGAAATAGTCTGTAGTCACCAAATAATGTCAAACTTAGTTTTCTTTTTAGGAGAGATGCCATTAATGTAATTTACTGCTCTTCATTGTGGCTTTGGCACAATCTCAGAAAGAAACCAGGGAAACATGGGGTATGGGAAGCTTTGCAGAACTTAATGGAAAACTATGGGAATGTTTATGGATGGTACCCTGTCAAACTGGAAAGAGGCACTGAAAGGGATTCTGTTCCACATTTAGTTCTATTCAGTGTTTACTCAAGGACCTTGTTAGTCAACCTAAACGCCGAGCCTGGTTAGGCCTAATTTCTTGAAGTTATCAGATCCCAAACTGTTGGCTGGAGCATGGTGAGAAATGTATTCCCAAACTTGTCATGGCTCACAGAAACTTTAAGGCCTTAACTTTAAAACACCATTTTATTTGGCCTTTTATTTTTATGATTATGAATGTATGAAGGCTGTGATAACACTGATATTTCTCCTTATTGGTTCTAATGTCAGATATTTGGAAAGGTGAGATAACCCTATTCCAGAACCACTTGTCCTTCCCTCCTTCCTTTCTAGCAGTAGGGCCAGTTTTCCCCAGGGAGTTTCTCTGGCAATTTTTATTGAGCATTAAGTTCTCACGGAGCAGCAAATCACAGCAGAAAAAGGCATTTTAAATTTGCAGTGACTCAAAATGCCTCTGTAAGCCAGAGTATTCCAATTCAAGTTTGATGTCCAGATCTATAATATTTTCTTTCAGTTTTCTTGAATAAAAGATTTAGTGGGGAAAATAGAACATGTTCATTAAAAAAAAGTATTCTGAGGTGTTATTTGTAACTGTATTTTTCCATTCAGATTTTTTTCTATTCAGATCACCAACCTAAAAGCTCCTGATGAACTTTTTTTTTCCCTTATTGAAAAACTTATGAACTTGTAACAATATCTGTGAACAAATCTCAGCCAATGTTATTTTTAGCCAATACCCCAGGAGCTATTTATTTGCTATCCCGCAGACTGAGATCCTAATATTAAAGAAATAACAATAATACAATTGTAGCTCTTTCCCTCAATAGCTTCTGAGATGCAGCAGGTGAGGCAGGGGATGAGATAATAATACAAGTATGTTCTGGGGTCAGCTGGTGATGTGATGATATTCTACAAGGAATGCACTTTAAGGAGCACTGCAGAGAAAATGACTTTATGAATGATGTTATTCCAAAGCTATAAGAGAAGGTCATACAATTAAAAGTGGAGAATATCTTCTATACCCTGCAAACATTTTGAACTAAAATTTTTGACTATTTTGTATTCTATGAGTTTTTGATAGTATTCCAAGGAGTTATTTAAAATGTTTATTCCAATGATGCAATCATGTATGTATAGCCCCTGACTTGTAAATTCACCTTGGATTGCCACCTGCAAGCTATGGATGACTGTAGCTTGCCATATAATGCAGGTGGCTTCCCTTAACCTGCTTTTGAGCAGTTTTCAGCAGGAACAAACATCACAGTCACCACCCTCCATAATTACTGAGGGCATCAGTAGCTTTGGCACTCACGGACAGAAAACAACATCCTGCAGAAATGCAGACCGCTTTGAAACGACGTTACAAGTTTTAAGACTGAGTTATGGGACCTGCAGGCAAGAGATGCACAGGATTTCAGGCTCAGCACTGTCAGAAATCACTGTGGCCTGAGACATGGCAGAAAAGGACACATCTTTGCAGGAGTTTAAATCACTGCTTAAATCTAGACGTTTGGTGCATGTGCTCAGTCTGATGATGTAGTTAATGGAAGCTGTCTCTGTTCAGCCTTGAACCTGCTCAGGAAGAACATTAGCAGCACCTAGAGAGAGTGAGGGTTAGTTTGGTACAGATCAAGCATGTGAAAAAAAATAAAATCCAGTTTTAATATTTCAGCAGTGCAACATCCGAGGAGCCAGGCAGAGGGCAGCAAAGGTCTCTGACAGGACTGTGCCTGCAGTGCTGTAACCAGCTCAACAGGAGCTAGCTTTAAAGCAACCAGTTTCACCAGGGCACGCTGCGGCTCATTGCAGCTTCATTTGCCATCATTTTGGTACCGGCTGAGGCTGGGATGCTGCTCGCCAACACCCAGGTTCAAATGCTACAATACCGTGTCTGCAACAGGTTTGTTGGAGACTTTGGCAAAACACCCTGTGAATTTTCTTGCTTACTAGGTACATGGGGATTATTCACTGTGACCATGTTCCTCTGATCCAGATAAGAGGTCCATATTCTCTCCGTGTCTGCAGTCTCCTCCACACAGGGGAATGCAGAGCACTGGGGAAGCTCCCAGATAAATTCTGGTATGTCGCATATTAACTTCAATGTTCTCTAGGTGTGATAATGGCATTAGACTGAGCCCAGGTGGTGGAACGAGGAGTAATTACACAATTTGAAATGTGGGAATTGCAGCAATGAGGCTTAGAAGCAGCACATGGTTCCATTTACCCAGCCCCTCTCCTTTCCTTGCTGTTAAGTACTGCCAAGAGAAAAAAACTCTGCTATATTCAAAACAAATAAACTAGAAAACACTGAATAGAATAATTTTAGCTATTGTTCATCAATTTGAGCTCATTGATGATTTTTATCCAGTTTATCAGCTGTGTTTCTGAAGGAGGGGAATCAGGACTGAAAATTACTTTCCTCTGATCTTTCAGGTGTGTTTGGCTGGAAGATTAAGACACAGCTGGCCAAAATGATTCTCCTTGAACAGTGCTGTCATTTGACCAAGGAAAACCTGTGAATCCCAACAGAAAATGTCTCCACAGCTAAACCCAAGCATAACGAACCAAGATAGAGGACTTATCTCCCCACCTGCCTTCCCTTTCTGAAAGGTGGGTTACGCTGTAAGCGTAGATGTTGAAAAGATGATTGCCACGTTATTGACAAGTGGCAAGGAGTGTCTGGATGTAGCAACCTGCGTTGCTGCCCATTGACAGCTGTCTGTCTGCTGGCACACTGATGAATGCCTGCTTTGTTATGTGTGCACAGGGGAGTTTTCAGACTTTAGGAAATTCTGTATCCGTCATGGTCTTAAGTTACTCTCTGTGGAGACCTGAATTATGAGGCATACTAAAATTTCATTGCTGTATGGTCATATGTTGTGTTATTCACAGGATATCCATGGGACACGATGGACATGGCTAATGGCACAGGTAACCCTCAATTTTTCAATGCCCTTATCATCCAGTGGGTGTAATCAGCCTACTTATTGCATCCTCAAAATTTGTACTAAAGCAAATATTGCATGCATCCATAAGATTTCCCGTGGCATCCTCATTGTATTGTCTGAATGCTGTGTAAAAGATAAGAAGTAAATATTCACAGCTTCAGGTTCCATCACCCTGACTTTGCTGATGGGGAAACAGGCCTTGTACCCCAGTGCCACCACTGTCCAATAATGGACTCACTGGATCTGTTTAGGGACTGAGTCTTTTAACAGCTTTAGCCCATATCAGCATTTGTGTATGAAGATACTAAAATAATATAAAATTAAACATTTGTATTCACATCACTGCTGCAGTTACTACAAGTTGTGAGTAAATTGTCCTTCTCCAGCCCTGAGCTTTGTTGTCTGAAGACAGACATCCATTAAGTGAACATATAATTAGCAATTGGCCACATCTGAAGGGGGGACTACAACTTGCCAAGAATTACACAGGCATTCAGGCTGAGAAGCCAGCTCTCAAAAGTGGTTTTCTGTGGGCTCGGCCAAATTTTCTTGTGCTTCCTGGGCTCTTCACGACAGCACTGGAATTCTGCATCAGAGGGATGGAGGCCTGAGACAATAGACAAAGCTTTCTGTGATCTGAATTTGTTCATAGAGCAGGGGCT
Organism: Anas acuta; assembly: GCF_963932015.1. NCBI lineage: Eukaryota > Metazoa > Chordata > Aves > Anseriformes > Anatidae > Anas > Anas acuta. The sequence continues at coordinate 9,521,293 of NC_088987.1, forward strand.
GCCAAGGCACTGACGCAGTGTTGGGGGTAGCACATGTCACATAATCAAAGGCTTTACGCACACTGGGGTCTGAACTGAGCTCTGACAGGGGAAAAACAACCTTTGTTCTTGGGTATTGCTGTCCACCCTTCACTGAATGGGGAAAAAAAAAAAAAAAGGAACAATGTGGGATAGTTCAGTTAGCTTGAAACTAAATGTGCAAGGATGCTATCTGCCTGTGTGTGCAGTCTGCTTTAGTACAGTTATGCTGGGACCTACAGTGAGGGGGACATAGAGCTTTGTTACAGTGTGCAGCCGGCAAGTGTTAATTCTTACTGTTTCAGCCTTGTGATCTACCCTTTCTATGTTCTTGCTCAACCCTAGGTTGAAGTACAGAGTTTCTGAAAGCCTGAGATTAATATATATATTTGTATATAAAACAGGGTAAAAAAACCATTTTGGTTCTTTTAAAACTCTTTAGACCAGTGTTTTAAACAGCTAGAAGTTAATTCGGTTTATAAAAGTAGTTTCATTATTGTTTCCAACTGTAGATGAGATTTTCCTCTTTTTTTTTTTTTCTTTTTTTTTTTTTCTATTGTTTCCACATTGTTTAGAAGATTTTGGCTTACAACAGGTGAGATGACACGTTTGAGATGTAATGTCTGCTGGGAGAAGTTTGCTTGTGACAGAACTAATGACGTTCTCTTCAGCTTGGAACATGTTATTGAAATGAGTGAGGAAAAGACGAGTGGTAAAAGGCAGGTATGTGCAGTGCACAAATTTAACAGGGCTAAATCTCCACAGGAAAGACCAGTGGGGGGAAAAAAAAAGTTTGGCCTTCATGATGTTGCAGGCAATTTTTTTTTTCACACAAAGTGGAGAAAACCAGCTATGAAATGCTGACAAAACACCATTCTCTGGTTCATGTCTGTGAAATGTATGGTTTCTGCAGCCATAATATGCAAACATACATGTACAAACTGTTTTTCCTCCTGGCTTCTGAAGGAACAAAGCAGTCAGTGTAATCTCCTGAAGGTGGACAGGAAATACCAAGTGTAACAGCAGAAGAAATTATCCTACTGCTTTTATAAATATTTAAGAGGAGAGATAAGGATGTACATACTTGTAACAATGCCTGTGAGGCTCATCGGTCAGTCAGGAAACCCAGTCCCTCTTACTTATTCATGGATTCCTTTTCTAACCTGTGTTTTCTGGGCGCTGATCCAGCTGAACCTGGCCGTAAATCTGTGAAATGGCTTTGCTTTGGAGAGGTCTCAGCGACTGGCAGAGGGAAGGCACCTGGCTATCAGCCCCTGAGTGAGCTGTGCCTATTTCTGGGAAGCCACAGCAAACGGTGAGATCACCTTGCTGTGGAAACTGCCTGGAAATACTCCGAAGTCTTCTTATGTGGTGGCTCCTACTTCCAGCACTGCTGCGTGAGTGTTAGGTCTGTTAGGGCAGCTGAGAGCTTTGTGCATGTGGCTCTTCTGGCAGGAAAGAGGGGTGTGAAAAGCAAGAAAAATGGAAGCAAGGACAAATTCCTGAGGCAAAAAGGCAAGATCTGAGGAAAAGTGTTTGAAGACGTGGGAAACACTCAGTAGGTTCAAAGGTGATGGGCAGCTGATATTTTTGTGTCCTGAGAATCTCTACAAGCTGAGTGGATTTTTCCAGTTGTTGAAATAGTTTATGAAACATCGTGAAGAAAATCTTTCATGAAGCAGATAAGCCTGGAAGAAGTTGCTTTTTCTGCTCCTCTTTTTCTCCATTTGTACAGCAGTTCCTCAGCCTTTGAGGGCGCTTCTTTTCTCCTCCTCTGTCCCCAGGTCCAGACCTCAGCCTTGTGCTGTCCTGTGTGTGTTGGATGTCCCCACTCTGCCGTCCCATTTAACCAGTGGCAATATGTAAAAGTGACGGGCTGCCTCTTGTTTCTTGTGGTAGAAGATGGCCTTGCTAGTGTATGTATATATATGTATGTACATATATGTGTATATATCAGAAGTGATACCTTTGATACCTCTCTTAGCAGTACTAGTGCAGCTTAATATCTATAGGAGAAGCAACAACTCTGATCTCAAGCAGTTTCTCAGTCCTTCCACTCAACACCCGTGAAGCATGTTTTTGGGAAAAAGGTTCATTCTGGACATTGCTGTTGGAATACACAAGCAATAACATGGTAATTGGGGCAATAAATAAAAAAAATAGGTCAAATATGTATATTTGGTTTGCTGGAGCGGGGGGGATTTGTCTATGTACTGCAGTTGCTTCATGTGCAATTGATTGAGAAACTTGTGTCTAAAGGACTGCATTTTCTCTGCCAGTATCGATAGCTAATCTCTTGCATATTAATTTACTATATAGCATCGGTGGCTGCCACCCAACTTCACCTCTGATCCGTAAGTAATTGGCAAATGCTGAAAGCTGCTGAGTGTGCTTACCATCTTTCTTGAAAGTCACACTAGTGGAGTTGCTATAGGTGCTGGAAATTATTTCCTGAAGGCAGGCAGCCGAATGGCAAAGCCACAAGTGACATTGTCTGAGGGCTTTCTTTCACGGGAGGTTTGGATAAATGCAGTCATTGATGAGATGTGTCCCTGCCTCCCCCAGGGGACTGGCAGACGAGCAACAAAGAACCAGCACGGAGGCAGATGCTGAGAGAGCGAGCAGATTAACAGGGCTTGTTGGGGCACAGTTCAGGCTGTAAGATCAATTGTGAAGGGAATTTCTTGCCACACACGGTGTGCAACCCTCAACCTCCCTCTTCTCTTCATATTAGCGCCTCACAGTGCTAGTCCCCATCATCCAGCTGTCCTTGGAAGCAAGAAAGAAAACTTCCCAACTGGGGAAGAAAAGCACGAGTCAGCCTTCTGCCCACTGCACTTTGCACATGGCTTATTGCCACGTTGCTACTTTAGCAAAGCAGATTTCTTCTGTTAGCAGCTTAATGCACTTAGTGCTGTACCTCAAAAGGTCACTGGCTCTGTCACTGTGCTGGAGATTTAGGGGTGTGTATGTGATGGAGGGTTATCGAGCTTCTCTGCTACCAGCTGATTTTTTTTTTTCCATTAAGATAGACTAATTTAATACAGAAATTTCACCTAAATCTTTCTCCAAAGTATTTAGGAGACGCTTATTTATATTCCCGAGTCAGGCTGCAAAACCTGGAATTTCATGGAAAATAGCTCTGCTTGAGACAAAGTTTGCAAGGAGAGAAACAGGAATGACAGTGTAATTGAAGACTGGGAACCGTCACAGGTCCAGGTTTGGTCAGAGGATGTTTTACCTTCTCACAGGTCAGAGGGTGTTTTACCCTCTCACAATTACCAGCCAACCTGTGACCCTCCGTAATGCCCACATGGCCACTTCCATCTCAGTCTCCCTGTGGTTTGTACCTCCTGTTCCTTTATTTCTGCTTGCCACACACTGATTAAGGACTTTGGGGAGTTGTAAACACCTGACTACAAAGGATTTACAATGAAAAGCGTAAGGTGGAGATAGGTAATGGGAGTTGGTACAGCTCCACTTACACTAATCTGGGATAATGTATCACTACAAGTTGAGTGCAGTAATTATATTACCGAGTTGGGCTGATTCTGTCTTTCATGTTTTGCAGCTGCCTATCATTTACATTCCTACTATGTAAATATTGGGGCATTAATACTTGTCCGATTAGCAAGTCTGCTCCGTTACACGTCAAATATAAATAATCTTGTAGTGCTGTGTAATTTCTTACTAGCATGTAGGAATAGATATTTTTGCCTTGACAGATCAAAAATGTGGTTAATAATGGTAAAGCACCCTGAGATACTTGATGGATTGGGAACCAGAGAAATGTAATCATTCCTTATTGTTAGTATTGCATGAAGCAAATTGAAGTTATAGGTCAGTGCTTATATCTTGAGTTTGTTGTTGTTTTTTTTTTTTTTTGTTGTTGTTTTAAATGCTGATTTAGAAGTATACGCATTGTAAACTTCTGGATGTCCTGCTTTGAACATACGAACTGTTTAAAGACAAAGATGGTACATGGGTTACATTGGCATTGCAGTCTTTTAGTTTTACAGTCTTTATTCATTATTATTTTATCTGTTTGCTGTCATATATTATAGCGACTTTCTCAGCATTTCTTTGTCTCCAAGTTTTCTTTCTAAAAGTGATATTGACCAAACAAACAGGTCACGAGATGAATATGATTTTATTTAGTCTTCTAATGAAATTTATGTAAGTCAGAATTTCTCCTGACTTTTGTTGGCTGCACAAAACTAATTTTGTTCTTTTTTTTTTTTTTTCAATATTTAAAAATTAATATTTTGGTATTTTTTTGGGGGGGATGTTGCAGTTTGCTGAGTCCTATCACAGCTATTTCCTGCTTCATGGTTGGCAGTTGTAACTAATTTGGGATACCTCAACACCCTTCCCAAACATGCTGCCCATAATGTCCACTTGTTACATTTGCATAGATAAGGTCATAAAAACAACACAAAACAAAAAACAGCTAATTTTACATTCTGTCTTCATTATATAATGCAGGCATGTAGGTACCTATGATAACTGCAAATTTTGGCCAAATGGAGGAGACAGATTGACATCACTGAGTCACAATACTTCCCTAATGGTGCCAGGTTTGCAAAATACTGCTATTCATGTGTGTGTTGGAAGGCAGGGCAATTTCTTGTTCAGACTTGTACCTCATTTTTTAGCGAAGACATTTTCTCTTTGCAATGCCAAGATAGGATCCCCTGACGATTGACACCCAGTGCTTTCTCCTTTCTGTGTTGCGTACTAGGTGTGAATCCCTTCATTATCAGAGGACAAATTTTTGATGTGTTCTGTAAACCTATTGACAACTGGTCATAGACATAATACCCAGGATTTTGAAACTGTGATTACAAATGTAGAAAATAAACCAAGGAAAATAAAGTCCTTAATATAAGTTATGTACTCAAAAAAATTATACATAATAATGACAATTTTAATTTAATTACATTTTAAATAGGGCATAATTTTGTATGTTGATTGTTTTTCTCGTTATTTAGTTGTAATGTAAGATTTAATTATTATCTTAATGTCATTAATATGCAGTTGTTGAAAATGTTATTGTTACCCTCTTACTGGAAAAAAACAAGTTTGAACACTCAAGGCCAAATTTTAAGAAATTACATGTAACAATTTCATCTCCTAATTGCATGCTTAGTCTCCAACTACTGATGTTTTTGTCTGTGTGAACTGGGAGGCAAATCTCAATTTGCAATCACATATAAAGACAACTTAATATTTGTGACTAAAACACCTGTTAAATCTAACCAATTAGAGTTACAAGCCAGGATGTAAACAGTACTCTGAATTCAGTGATTCTGAGATGAACAATTATGCATGTTTTTAAGGTTCCCAAGGCAAATACCTTCAGCACACGTGATTCCACATTTTCAGGCTGTGGCTACCTATAGACAGCTAGGTACGCCCTTGGTCAGGGATTGGTTTGATGGATCTTAGTATGGAGAATATATGGGGTGCAGGAAAAAGGTAGGCAGTGATAAAGAGGGAGGGACAGAGGGAGGGAAAGGAATTGAGACTTTACAGGAGTCAGTCTGCAAAGAGAACTGGTGGAACAAGAAGCAAGATCAACTTTTCCAAGCTCCACTACGTTATTTTTGATAGAGAGAAGCTGAAAAATCAGCTTTGAAATGCTGACAATAAGTCAAGCGTTTGTAGTTCTGGTCATTTTTCTTTTAATTGTTCAATTTCTCAAACTCCGAAAGGCATGCCAGCAATTCCCTCCTGGACCAACTCCTCTCCCATTGCTTGGAAACTTGGTGCAAATGAACTTTCAGTTACATCGGGATCTTCTGATGGAGGTATTTATTTTCAGATTCTCCTAACTGGTGAATTTTACTCAGTGTTATCTGTTCTTTTCTGGCATTTTTCCCATCCACAGCTGGCAAAAACTTATGGCAACATATACACCTTGTGGTTCGGGTGGGCACCAGTGATCATACTGAATGGATTTCAGGCAGTGAAGGATGGCATGACCACACACCCTGATGATGTTTCTGGAAGGATGGTATCTCCTTTCTTCAGAGCAATGGCCAAAGGAAAAGGTGAGATTTTCCTGCCATAAATAATGCACAGTAATGTTGACTTGGCAAACTACTCCTGCTCAGCCTTGTCAAACCCTCTGCCCTCCCATTCAGGATGCTCTGTCCAAATACCCTATTAGCTCATGAGAATAGTTTGCTATTTGTCATGATGCCTTTTGTCCTGAGCTTTCCCAAGCCTGGGAAACGTTCCAGATCAGGTTGTTTATAGGTGACCTTTTTTTGCTGTGTTCAAGATGTGTGCAGTCCTAGCTCAGAACTCAGCAATCTTACACTCCTCATAGGATAATTCATTCTGCTGCACATGATTTTGCTGTATGTTACATGAATGCAAAGCATCATTATAGGTTTGGCAACTCTATAGACTATGTATGGTTGCCAAACACCTTCCATCATGAGTGAGAGACCTATAACACCTTCCTCCAGAAGTCTCATAGCTGTGTTAGCAGTCACTCTTAAACACTTCCTGAATACCCTTTGTGAGAGTGACTCCGTCACGTTAAAATCCATTTCTTCTTAATGTATTTCAGCAGTTTTTAGCAAGAAGTGGAGCAGTCAGCAGATCCTTAGATTGCTCTTTTCAAAAATGAACTACAATCAATATTAAGAACATGTGGTTTAGTTACAGTTTGGGTATATTTGGTTATGATACTTTTACCTCCTAAAGATACTTGTACCACAGTATATTCATTGATTTACTCAAGTATTTCATAATTATTTTTAAACAAATCATCCATGTCTATGACAAATAATAATGTGCCAGGGAATGCTCTCAGGTATTATACTGGCAAGCGGTCGCTCATGGAAGCAGCAGAGACGCTTTGGTATAATGACTCTACGCAGTCTGGGGATGGGGAAAAAAGGCCTGGAGTATCGAGTGCAAGAGGAGGCCTCTCACCTGGTGGACTTCTTTGTTAGCCTAAAAGGTATCTCTGCTAAAAAATTAGATGCTTTTCAGTTTCTGGATCCATTATCTTCAGTATGCAAGCTTACCTATCTCTTTCTAGGGTTGGGGTGGGCACAGTCATACATGTATGTCCAAACTCACCAAAGCCTGAAGAACAGATAGAGCCTAGTATTACAAGTGGAAATTTCTTTCTTAAAAAGCTGTTTCTAAACCTACTCTTAAACTTTCACAAGCTTCTTCAGTCTTTTCTCCTAAGTAGCTTTTTTTTTGAACATGTTTGTTGCTGTCTTCTCTCTGTTCATCTGCTGTGACATTTCTTGCCTTGCACGTTGTCTAACTTTTCTTCCTCCGTACAACAGAGGACATCAGGTTTAATATTATATCTTCTAATTAATCTTGGTTGTGCAATACTATTTCATGGGAAGTGGTATGAGACTATTTTAGAGCAATGAGAAAACAGTTTAACACTATCCTTTGCTTTAAGACTGTTTTATTTTCATGGATACATATTGATGTTACATCTGTCCCCATTCATGCCCCACACAGATGAGGATATTATTTTATGTAATTTCTAATAATATCTTGTCTTATCTGTGTAAGGAACAACTGAAGAAAACATTGAGAGTGAACGTTAGTTACTGTGTTTGCAGGAAGACCTGTGGATCCTTCTTTCCCTCTTTTCCATTCTATTTCAAATGTAATTTGTGCTCTGGTTTTTGGATATCACTTCTCTGATGAGGACAAAACCTTCCATGAACTGATCAGTGCCACAGAGAACGTATTCAGATTTGCAGGCAGCTTCATTTATCAGGTGCGTAAATCACATGCTATTTTTTTTCCTGAAATAAGTAGAAAATGAAAGTGTGGATACAAAAATGCGTCCTCACTAAAAGCAGAGCAACTGGTTCAAGGTTTATAAAGAGGGTAAAAATTTCTAAGAGACAAAGAAAGAGATAATTAGATAAGTGAAAGACATCATTAGCGGAGTTATTCTGGCAGTAGTTCAGTGACTCTCTGACTGTAGTTACTCATTATTTTTGTTGAAGAACTTGGCTAAAAAACAGATAACATTTGCTGATGATCAAAGCAAGGAGACCGTAACAATACAGTGGAGGTTCAGGATATCCTGCTGCGAGAGCTCATAAATATTGTGGATTGGAGTTGTAAGTATGGAACAAATTCTAATAGTACAAAATTAAATTATGAATCATATCAGGAATTAATGAGACAATTACCTGCTACAAGCTTAGAACATTCCAGTCCAAAGCTTAAGAGGAAAGGGACTGGTGGAAACTAGCAGAAAACAGGATGTAAAAGGCAAACAGGATCATAGAGTGTTTCCAGTACTGTTTTCCGTTTAGATCCAGAGAAGTGTTGAAGTAGGTTCTGGTGTGTAGTTATCTGTGGGACCTTTTCCCGTGTCTTGGCATTTTATGTTGTGAGTTTAGAGTGAAACAAATGTAAAAGAAGGATTAGTGGGATGACCAACAAATGATCACATAACAAAATCTGAGAATTTTGCTTGGTTGGTTTGAAAGAACAAAGGCAGTGAGGAGACAGAAATGCTGTTTGGTTGGCAGGGTGGGATGGCACATGCTGCAAAGAGAGAGCTGTCCAAAACAGAGGATGGCACTTTGAGCTAACAAGTATGTGTATAAATCCACTCTGAGCAGACTGAAGATTTAACATTTTTAATCATTATTGGTTCCTCTGGCAGTTAAAAGGACTCTGAAAAGGAAAACAAAATTATCCAAGAGTGCTACCCAGTCTATGCTTTCCTTCTGTGAGCTCCACCAGTTGCCTGAGTTAGTGGCGTGAGCAGAGTGTTGGCTGACACCCCCAGATTCAGGAGTGTGTCAAAATCAATATTAATGTTTCCCCACATGAAGAAAAAAAATAATACTCAAAACAATGACAATCTGTTTACTCCACTATCAGCATTTCCAGACAGGACAACTCAGACCTTTGGTGTTTCTAAAGCAGCTTTGTTACTGACAGCTAATTCATGCTGCCTCTTGTATGTCATTCCTGCAGCTGTACGAAATCTTCCCCTGGCTGATGTGCCGTCTCCCTGGTCCTCATAAGAAGGCATTGTCTTGCTATGATGTCCTCAGTTCTTTTGCAAGGAAGGAGATTAGAAGGCACATGGAGAGAGGGATGCCAGACGAACCGCAAGATTTCATTGACTTTTACCTGGCCGAGATAGAGAAAGTAAGTATTCATTCTGCCTGATGACACTGTTTGATAGCTTACTGGAGAGACCAAGGCCAAATGAGTGACACATTGTGGGGCACATGTTTAGAAGTATGCTCTGGGCTAACTGTAAAAGTTGCAGTTTGTTCTAAATTTTTCAGGATTAAGTCATCAGGCATGAAACTGCCTGTTTGTTTAATGAAAGAATAATCCACCTCATGAAAAAAGAGCAACACAGCCTTATCACATACATTTGGGAAACTGTTAATCTCTTAGTACTCATCAAAAACTGTAAATCTGAATATTCTTTGTGTATGTGCTACTATTTCCACGTGTGGAAATAATGAGTCTGAGGAGGTATACAGGATAACCTAACTTTAATGTTTATCCTCACCTTTTTATCATCATCTGCAGTCTAAAGATGAGGACAAGCCCAAGTATGACGAAGACAATTTGGTGTATGTTATAAATGACCTTTTCCTTGGTGGCTCAGAGACTTCAAGCACAACCTTGTACTGGGGACTGCTCTACATGGTGGTGTATCCAGACATCCAAGGTGAGAGGGATTCTTGCTGTGAAATACTGTGGGTACCAGAAATGTTAATGAGGGCTGGATGCAATGAGTGGCAGACACAAAAGCCACTCGTTGAGCCTGGCTCCCACTCTCTGGAAACACTAAGAACACCATGCTAGAATTACAGCAGTGGAAATAAACAAAGGTCCATCCTCTCACCTGGCCAAACCAGATGGCTGAAGGCAGTCATGGTGAAAGAAAAGTTATTTGCACTGACAAGTCAATGCCATGAATGCCTCTGTAGATCCAGACTGAATCTCCCCCATCTAAAATCTACACTGGGAAGAGAAAGGATATGGCCAGGGTTTAAGAAGGACTTGGATAATTCTGGAGTCAGCGTTTCTTCCATCTGCTGTGCTCAAGTGCTGAAAGCTAGGAAGATATCTGTATTCCCACAATCTGAGCAGGAAGCTGAAAAGACTGTGTCATCATGTGCATATTTGCACTCAGACTTTTAGGGTGATTCTGATGTTTGTTCACTGTTGCCATACTTGGACCAAGTCCTCCTTTGCACTGGGAGTTAATATCCAAGGCATTTGCGTCAATTTTGAAAACGAGATATAGAATTTAAGATAAAGTAAACTAAGCAATCCCTAAATACCTTCAAAATGTGGAGCTGAGTGACTCACCCTACACCCACCATGCATACTGTGAGATAAATGTCAAAGCTGAAATAAGTACAGTATAGTCCTTGTTTATGATTCCGGATCACACTGCTTTTTTGTTTGTTTGTTTTGCTATTGACTTTTAGCTTCATATGTTAAATTCAGACGTTAAATCATAAAGACTTTATGTACTATGCTGAAATACTACTTTTTCCTATTGCTCGAAGGAAAAGAGACCAGTTGAAATACTTGATGCATTTTTCCCATCTGAAGTGATGAATATTTCTCCACAGAGAAAGTGCAGAAGGAGCTGGATGCTGTTCTGGGTCCTTTCCAGTTAATTTGCTATGAGGATCGGAGAAAGCTGCCCTACACGAATGCTGTGGTTCATGAAATCCAGCGCTTCAGCAACATTGTCTTTGTCGGCATGCCCAGAGTGTGTGTGAGGAATACAGAACTGCTAGGTTTCCCTGTCAAAAAGGTACAGACAAATGACACAACAGCAGAGACCAGCTGTACTTGGCTGGGGGTATAGACTGAGAGGAGAAATGTTTGTCAAAGCACTTGTTAAGACATTTTTGCCCAGCTTGGCACTGCTAGCACTGCTGGGATGGAGGAAGACTTGTAAGGGGATGGTAATAGCTCCATGAGCTGAGACAAGTGACCTGCCTGAATCTGTACAGCTGACAGCAAGGGAGTTGCTCCAAAATAAAGCCTGAGACAGGTGTTCACAGCCACTAAATAATTTTGTCAAGTGACATAAGCTATGCTGAGTGCCAGTTCTCACTGTAAAACCCTAGCAAGAATGGGTTGCTTTTATTGCAAGAGAGATGGGAGAGGCCAGTACCATTACTGGCTTCCATGTTTGGCCCCACCTAACTCACTTTGTGGTGAAGGCTTCAGTCTCTGTTCTGGCTGGATCTGACAGTCAGGTACCCTAAGGCACACGAGCTGGTCTGCTGGGAATAACGTGCTCTTCACCAGTAAAGACAAAGCTTTTTCTCTCTCTCAAACCCAAAAGAAGGTTTCCAAGACTGGGACCTGAATATCAACAAAAGAGACCTACTACAAATGTCGTTAAAACTACCAGTAGAAGTGGGCACCACAATATAGTTGTACAAACATCACTAATGCTAATAACACCCACTGGCATGGTCGCAAGGCTGGGAAATGATCATTTCCAGCTAAGAAAATGACTAACAACTCCTGTTTTCTAGCAAGATACTCCTCTAACCACTTGATATTTGCACATTACAAAGCAATGGCAACAAACAGACGTCTTATCCACCAGGCAGAAACTGAGAGGTGAGAGGCTAGTCCATAGAACTGTACCAGTGGTTTCTTCCTTGCAGGGCACCATTGTTTTGCCAAATATAGCATCTGTTCTGTATGATCCTGAGCACTGGGAGACACCTCGGGAGTTCAACCCTGGCCATTTCCTGGATAAAGAAGGAAACTTTAAAAATCGAGAAGCCTTCTTACCATTCTCAGCAGGTAAGTGCACTGGCAGTTTGAACGGTCCCAACAGATTACATGAAGAATACGGAAGTTTGAGACTGTGATATTTCTTCAGATAACACCTTATGTCACCACTGTTTGCTTCTTTTAAATAATAGTACTGGCTTGTGTCTGCCGAGAGAGACACTTTTGTGCTCTCTGGCACCAACCTGCTCTTAGTACAATGCGGTAGGAATCCCACTTGAATTCCTGAACCTCCTAGGCTTGTTAAATATTGCAGTCATCCATGTTTTTTTTCCTGTAGTATTTTTCATATTTTTTTTATTTATTTTTTTTCCACTGAGAAGCAATGTACCTTTTGTATGCTGGAGTTGCTTGCAGTCCCTCTTATAGGAACGAGCTGAAAGAAGAGAAGAAATGCATCCCGATACACAAAGTTCTTGGGTACAGAACTGAAAAGCCAGTTGCAAAAGAAGGGAATTAAGATAACATAGCAGAGTTTGTGACCATATTCAGCAGTAAAGTTCTTACTCTGTTTTAGTATCTCTGCTGGTGTAGCAGGATAGTCACTTAGATGCCCATCCAGGAGCGGTTTCTTAGTGCAAATGGAATAGCTGGCTTTTGCTTTCCCTTAATTTGTCTGCTAATCTGGAAATGTGAATATATTATTAACTTGTTTTCTTTAGTTTTTGTTTCTGTGCTGTGTGCCCCATTGGTTCCAGTGAGGAACACTTGGAAATTAACAGTAGGCTTCTTGATTGCCTGTAAAATGACCAAGCCTTTGCTCAGTTGCAAAGGCCATTGCCGAGTAATTTTAATCTGCTGACTTGAACTCACTAAGAAAGCATGTGCAAACAGCTGGCAGATTCTTCATGTCTGACCCTGAAGCTCAAGATCTCCTATAAAAGGAAAATAATTTTCTGCCTGGTCAAGAAAGAAAGATGGTAGTACATCAGGGATTTGCACTGGGCTTTTTGTTTGGTGTCTCCTAACCTACGACATTGGAGGGATGGGATCTTTCTGAGAATGAATTCAGGAAGTTTTATTTCTGTGGTTTTCAGGATCCTGGCCCTGAACAAGAGTCCCCTCTGCTTATGGCAAGAATGAACAAAGTGATGACAAAACTAAAAAAAAATCCTAGATACTCACTGTCCTTTCCCTTTTCCTTCTGCAGGGCACCGAGTGTGTTTGGGGGAGCACCTAGCAAGGACCGAGCTCTTCATTTTTTTTGCCAACCTGCTCCGGGCATTCACCTTCCGCCTTCCTGAGGGAGTGACAAAGATCAACACAGAGCCAATTTTTGGGGCCACGCTGCAGCCCCACCCATACAAGGTTTGTGCCATTCCACGCTAGGATGCAGCACATCACAGACCAGTGTGACGCAGCCACCTTTACCTCAGTGATCTTCCTCTCAAGTGTAAAAACCTTCCTCTACCAGCCAGTATATTGGTATTAGTCTATCCCAGGACTATCCAGAAAGCGGACACAAGCCAAGGTCCAGGCAACTTTTGGGTCGGTCCCAGAAAACCTTGCAAGGATCTTAACCTGTTTTTTCCTCTTGGAGAGCACCTGAGAAAGATGCTGTGGTTCCCAGTTGTGAAGACAGCCTGCTGTGCCTCCCTGTCCTGGCCAAGAAGGAACATTATGGTGATCACTATGGAGCAAACCTTGGTAAAATTCAACAAAGGACCTCAGCAAGAGCTAAGTAGGTTTCATTTCTGTGAGTGTTTTGATGTCCTCGAGCCATTTGACTTTAAAGTTCTGCTTTTGCTTTACTGTCCTGAACTTAGGCACTTTAATTTTTTGAGAGGTACGAATAAAAGAAAAAGGGAAACACATTAGAATATGGGTGCATTGATGTCTGAGTTTGAGGTCAATGGCCAAGATGAAGAGTCAATTTGAAGTTGAATAAACTTAAATTTCATATTTACTAACAACATGAACGTGTTGCTTGGCAGTGTGATCATTGCTATGATGTATTGACAGCTTTATTATTATTTCTTAAATCCATTTTCTGTGATGTAGAATCATGCTGACATTAGTCACTAAGAGGTTGGGACTTCATGATCTAATCAGGCCTTCTGCTTGTCAGATGAACACAGTACCTGGTAGCAGTAGGAGCCCATTACCAATTCTGCCTGGAAGAAACATGAATGTGGGGTGAGATATTCAGTTTGCCAGTGGATTTCACTGCTACCTGCTTGCAGCACAGGCATGTAAAGACTTTGAAAAGCAGCATATAGGAACTTTTTGAATGCTGAGATGTACCTCATCTTCTCTGGGACCTTTTCTTCATTATAACTCAGACTATACTTCCTGCCCTCCATTCAATCTCTTTTCAATCTGTCCTTCCCCATTTTCAGTTCCTACTCCCATCTACTCCGTACCCATATAAACTCTGTTTCAGGATTCACCTTCCCTTTTGGTTTCCCACCACTTACATCCTTTCAACATATCAAAATTCTGTCTCCTCTGACTCGGAGTACTAGCAGAGGAATCAACAAGTGTTGAGCTGAAAACAAAGATCAGTGAGTATTCAAGAGGGAGCCTGGAAGATTTCATTTATTTCTCCTTCGAGGTTCTAGACCATAGAAAGAAGAGCACAGTAACTACAGAGGATGCACTGGGGGTAGCTCAGTGTAAGAAAAGTTAAATGAGGACTTGATGCAGGAATCCTAAAATATCTGTTACTTAATGTAGCTGCTTACTGGCACGGATTCAACTCAAGACAGAGACAGTTTAAGCATACAGCTGGAGATGATAGCCAAGTTCATCTATAGCTACGATAAATCAAAGTGCTGTAGTATTCCTGGGTCCAAAACACTTTTGGAAAAGATTCAAATGTTGGAGTTCAGTAAAGCTGTAAGCACTGATGCAAACTTAGGACTGAATTTGTATGAGTACCAAAAATGTTTTTATACTGGGATGTAATCTGTTTGTAATTAAATCATTGTGGTGCGTCTGAACTTCCTAATTTAAAATGGAGGAGCATGTCACTAAAAAGAAGTGATAACTACTGAAAGTCACGCTGACTTTCAGAAAGTGTAGCCCTGACAGCGTCTGCTGTATCACAACCCAGCATCTGCAGGCTTGCTGGGCTGGAAGGGAAAGCAGAACAGTGGGGGGGAGGGTTCACAATAGCAATCACTGCCATGAATAATCTCTCCTGTTGACTACACAGACTATATCAAATACTGTTCCAGGGCCTACACACTTCTGCTCAGCCTCCTTTCCAGCTTTATCTGCACTTCTCCCCCACCCCACCCTCCCACACCTCCTCCTCCGCATGAACCCTGCTGGCGATGGCATCTCTTGCTGCCTTTGCCCACTCCTCTTGTCATCTTGCCACTCGCTGAAGAGGCTCAGTGAGAAGATGTGTTACAAGCTGATTGTGCTCGAAGTCTGGAACATTATGTCCATTGAGACTGCAGCTGTACTCGGTGCAGGCTGATAGATCAGCTTCTCTGTGATTAGGCATGCCTTAGGAGTGGCACAACATGGAAAGATTTGCTAATTTACTGCTTGTTTCAGCCCCTCAGGGACCGTGTCCACCAAACCCTTATAAGGCACTACAAAGAAGCACGTTTCACTTTTGGAGAATCTCCTAAAAGCTTGGCTGAGGGGCAGGAGCCCCCCAGCTCTACCTTCTGGAGGCAGGAAGCCGGCAGTCTTGCCAGGCTTGAGAAGAATGATGTGGAAGGCAAACAGAAACTCAGGAAATCTGATCAAATTAACTTTGCTCTTTCTGGGCTCCCACTGGAAGCTGATAAATTGTCCCATGCCTGCTGGAAGTGCCTCTGGGATGGAGAACAGCCCTGTTTCCCTCCCAGGGATCATTCTTCCAGCGCTTGTACAGGGTTACAGACACCCAGCTCCCAGACTGCCTGACCTCTGGCAGCTGGGAGATTTGCAGGCTATGGGGACACAGCTGAAGTAATCCTGGGCCAGATGCTGGTGGGGGAAGACAGCAGAGAGTGGTGGGATCATGGAAATAGTTGCTATGCTTAGATCCTTGCTGCCCTCATTATCAAAAAGGGTCCAAGGCCAATCTTAAGGAAACCTGGCTGGCTTCCCTCATCCCCTGCCCACAGCCCTTTTCATTCTCCTTCTGCCCCTTCAAGTGCTCCTGTCCTGCTCACCTTGTCACCACCGAGCTGCCTGCTGGTTACAGCCCCTAGGCACATCTGCATTTCGCCATCAGAGCTGCCGGATGAAAAGGTGCACGCCTTGGTGCTAATGACTGGCATGATGTAACATTTTGTTGAAGTGAAGGGACTAACCCTCCACTCCATCTATTTTATTTTATTTTTTTATAAACAGTGTCAACCGCAGCCTCAGGTCTCTGAGTTGTGGTAGACTTGTCATCCTTAATAAAAAGGTTTACAAAGGTTTGAAAACAGTTTGCAGGTGTTTGTTCAAGGGAAAGATCCCCAGCTGGATGTATTACTTCTTAAAGCATTGCCATTCCTTCAGGGAAAACTCAGTTCATGCCGGAGAATCACAGAGGTGGCTGCTCTGCTTACTGTTTGCTGGATGGCAGGAGTCTGTGGATGCAGAAAGCTTACAGCATTTAAAATTGCTGTAATTTTAATGGACATGAGAGGAAAGAGCTGCCTAGCATTATACGGCGCCCAGCTCTTCTACGGTTACAGTTAAGGAAAATATTGCCAGGTTGTCTGATACCAAGATCCTCAACTCTTTTTTTTTTTTTTTCTCTCTCGTGTTTTTCTGTTTCATGGTAGGGCTCTCCTAGACAGCAATATTAGCATAACAACCACGTGGCAAGTTGAGTGCACCAGACTTCAGGGAAACTATTTACCCTGTCAGAAGGAGAAAGCAGGAAGCAGAGAAAAAGAAAGCATTGTGTGAAAGTCTGGTAGATTTTGCATCGTGATTGCTCTTCAGTCCAAATATGTTGTTTAGGAAACTGGTGTGTGTCAAAGGCTTGAGCTTAATTGTCTCTGTTGATGTTCCAGTGTGTGAAACAGTGAATCAACTACTTGTAGTGGGGAAACCAACTTGATGGTATTACATTTTTAAAATAGTCTGTAGCACATCTGGGGAAACTATTTCTATAGTTTTGAGGAGACCTGGAAAATCCTGAACCAGATGGGAGCCAACAGAAAAGAAAAAACATCTCCCCAATGGAAGGACTGGCAGGTGTCAAATGCAACAAAACCAGAGATTTTTCAAAAGAGCCAGAAGGGATGGTACTATGCATGCCTTGTTGGTAAGCTGTGCAACTCCTTGCCACTGGATGTTGTATTAAACATTTCCTTGCTGGATAAATTTTCAGCAAGAAAATTCCTTTTGGGTTATTTAATACCAATACAGTGTTTCTCATTTTTCCTGTTCTTATAACCTTTCCTAAGGCCTCTGCTACCATGTGCTGTCAAAAAGGGAACATTAGATTAGTTGAACTTTCATCTGGAAGAGCATGGCTGTTATGCCATTTTCTCAGAATTAAAATGGTTCGATATATCATGCTTCAGTTTGAGTGTTTATTGTCATAATCTTATATTTTCCATTTGAACAATTTGCTCTTCCTTCCAGACTAGACCCTGACCAGGTACCTGCTGGGACATAACTGAGACTGGAAAGAGATGTTCATCCAAGCAACCTGTAATCCTGAAGCAGGAGCCAAAATGCACTTAGTGCTATTCATTTTCCTTTGATTAAAAGTCTCGCTGCTGGCTCTTTTCAGAGCTTAATTTATTCATTTTCTAGATGTCTTCAGGTGATAAAAATGCATTGTGAACGGTAAATCAGATTTATTCAGTACTAGAATGAAATTTCTGGTCAAAACAAGAGATAATATGCTAATTGAATGGGGGTTGCACACATTTCCTTTAATGCATTGTAAAGCAGCCACATATCATCAGCCCTGAAATCTGCATTTGAGCCTGCACTGTCAGAGCAGCCTGAACTGGGAATTGTGAGTAACCCGGGATGAGGAAATCCCTCCCCATAAAATTCTGATGCTGTAAATGTCATTATCTTACCACCTCTCCTTTTCGTCCTCGTTATGCCTGATATTTTTTTACCATTGTGAAATATCACATTAATAACATTTGCAGCTGACTTGAATTGAAAGGAACAACAAGCTTCGGTGTCATGAAGGAACTAGTTTATGGGGCGATGGAGATGGATGAAGCATTAAAATAGTTGAGTTTCAACATGGGAAAAATACAGTTAACATATCTGCAAAAATCACCCTGAGCTGAAATATTCAGTGGAAGAGAGAGGGAGGGGTGTCTATGGCTGCATATGCAGAAAAACCACTGCAGAATAAAACAAAGGCATCTGTTTGTGAGTATGACTGTGTAAGGAATATTGAGTTTACTTCTGTGTGCCTGTTACAGAGTATGCTATAGGTCAGGCAGATCAGACAAGCCATATGATACAGTGATGGAGAACAAGGGAAGAGCAGCTTTGCCATCTTGAAGCATTATGGCCAATGCAGCTTCATGTGCAGATCAAATGGTTGGAGATATGGGTACTGTAATTTGAATCAGCAAGTCATTTTGTTAGATTAGATTTGTAGATAAAAATCGTACCCAAGAAAAGAAATGTCATCTCTTTAACCTTTTTCCAGCATGCACAGGTAAGTTTCATTCATCCTTCTGCCCTAGCCCTGTGAGATGTCTCTCTAGATTTAAATCACACTGTTAGGAATTGTTCTCATTTGTTGAGGCAAATTACACAACGATGCCTTTTTGCCTTTTAACGGTAGCTCAGCACAGGAGGTCAATGTACTTCATACTGTGGAATGCATCCAATCAGCTATACCAAGGTGCCTTCTCTGAGATCAAATCTTACAAAGGCAACAGTTTTTGCATGCTTTTTTTTTCCCAGTTTGAGTTCAATCCAGTTCACAGTCATGATTTACAAAGGAATAGCAAGGGATGATTTTATGATTCTGTACTTGTTCTAGGAGCACAGAGCCAGTACACAACTAGCCAGCTGCAAAAGCTTGTTCAGGGCAACAAACACTAGCCAGGATTTGAAGTACAGATTCATTCAGGAGTGCCAGTACCCGAAAACATCATTCATGCTCTTCAGTGCATGCTAAACAATGTTCCTACATGACTGTGGACTAATTACAAGACAGCATGCCAGGATTCAATTGTTTTCCATACCTACCAGTGGAAGAAGATGAGTGAACTTTCTAAGAGGTAAGGTTCATGTAACTCAGGTATCAGTGTAGTTATAAGCAAACTGTCAATTTGTAATCTTTGTTTTATCCTTTCAATAGGGATTAATAGGGATCAATAGCCTTAACTTTCTGATCCCATCTATTAACCCACTTCCACTGCCCAGCAGTGGTATAACAGAGCTCAAATTTAACTGGACAGTATTAATGTTGTTTAATTGTTAGGGCTGCTGCATTTGCCCAGGGAAGGGAGATGTGGGTAGCTGTTTTTCAAAAAGGACAACCACAACCTGAGCAGGAGTTTGTGTTACATAGCACCGATCATTTTGAATGTGAGCAGTGGCTAAAACTGACAACTGCATCACTCTTTGTCTCTGAGGGGTCTCTGCAATGCATTATTTTCTTGGTGTGCATCAAGGACTGCCTAAGCAAAATCTGGACAGTGCTGAAGTGATGTCTGCAGACTTGCAGTCAAGCCTAGGAATGGATGAAGAGCAAAACACTCACCACTCAAAACAGGTTGTGTGTAGGTTTCAGATTGTGACACAGCCCTCTCCTGGAGGACTTACACAACTTGTACATTATCTGCTAGCTAGTTTGAAATATATAAAAATGATCAAACGATGCCACGTAAAAAAGGTGTGTTATACACTGAGCAATGCTGTGTCTGTAGTTTACTCCTGCAAAAACTGATTTTGCTACCAGAATCCATGGGAAAAAACGTAGATTTAGGGGAGCCTTAGAGGGAATGAAAATGCAGTGTCTGTGCCTCAGACAAAGCCATTGAATAAAGCAGTATTTTCACCCTCAGGGAAACAATTAAGTCAATTTGAAAACCTTTATTGTTGCAAACGTGGGCAGACTAAAGGAGAGATTTCCAGGTGCACACAAAGTTACAGAGGTAATGTGATGTGGTTCTGAACTTCCAAAGAAATCTGTATGGATGGATTTATTAAGAGATACCAGCCTAAATCACACCAGCCTACCTACTTTTTTTTTTCTTTTTTTTTTTTTTTTTTCCTCATATTCAATGGTAACCAATACAGTCACTTGTGTATTTCAGTTAAGGACTCACTCTTCCTCAGCCCATTATCCCTTAAGACTTACTGCTCTCCAATGTGACCTCACAAACAAGAAATTCCAAGTAAAAAATTCTCTCCAGAGCCAGGCAAAAGCAGACGGATGACTTAAAGTTGTCAAGGACTGACCTGGGTCCTCACATTGCTAGAGGAAGGGAGAGCAACTTGCAATTGCCATTCAAAAATGCATGTTTTTTGTCTTCAAGGACAAAATCCAGCATCTCGAGTAAGAATTAATCAGACGTGTTACACAGGCAGTATTTTCTCAGGCCAGGTTTGGGGGTTGCCACATTAAATATAAGCACCGTGAGATGCCAGTAGGCCAAGCCTGGGGATCCATGAGGCTGTACTAAATTACAAGGAGTTGTCAGGGGTTTTATCATCAATTTCCAGGAAGACTTGAGAAGATGATTCAGTTCCTGCACTGTTTGGTGTGAACAGATGAGCGTTTGTGAACCTGGGAACAACCTGTACTGTCATATAGCAGCACTCAGAATTCCTGCAGAGGTTTGTTGTGTGTAATCTCTTCTGATATGCTGCTGTGTAGCAGAGCATGCAGAGTCAATCACTTTACAAGATATAAGAATAAGAAAGTAAGCTTTCTTGACAATAGTGACTGCAATAATATGGCAAGATTATAAAGAAGGGGATTAAAGGACACAATTTCTTCTCTGCTTTATTAAGCTTCAATTCTATTTCTTCATGATTAGTGTCTTGGGCAGGACATGGTATTACAGAGGATTACCTATCTTCTTACCATCAGCACTACCACTTCTATTGTACACCTTCACTGGATTTGGGTTGCTTTTTTTTCTGTTATTAACCTCAGAAGAGACATTGGTACAACCTTGCATAGCATAGCATGAAAAATACTGATTACTCAGTCTTCTTGCTGGGCTCACAGTAGTTATTTCTCTATGAGTACCATGTAGTGAACAGGATTTAGAAGAACAGTGAATGATGTTTTTAATTTGGATAACATCTCCCAGCCCCCTGTAAGTATCTTTGGTTGTATGTAGTTGTTTCCAGGAGAATCAGTTAAAAAACTGCTTGAAAATCGTGTCCTGCAGATGGAGAAAGGCTGAGATAGAGGAGTCCTGCAAGAAGAAGAAAAATAAAAATATGAACACCACAAGCGGAATACGATCAATACAAAGCAATTAAACAATGCAAAGAAACCAGGTATGAGCCACAGCACAGAACATGGAAAGCAAAAAAGGCTGCAAGCCAGCTACAGCAACAATCAGATCCCAGCTGACAGTATGACACTGTGGTGAAAGTACCCAGAGAGCTTGTCAGATGGCAAGAAACTATTTCTCAAGATTTTGCCTTCTCTGACTACTATTTTACATGAGACTTGAAGTGTTTTCTTTTTTTCTTTCTTTCTTTTTTTTTTTTTTTTTTCAGGTTAGATCTTTCAGATGTTTCCTATCAGTGCTCTAACCATATGTTTTAGATACTCCTACTTAGAGTCCTAAAACTGAACCACCCTCGCAGTACCAAAATACATCTCTTGGTATAATTAAATAGCAGATCTTGCTGCCAAAATTTGTCTTGGATATTTTAATATGTTGAGAGAACTATTAGGAATTTAAGTAGAAAGAATAAAGGCAAATCTGCTCTGTTTCCTACTGATCCGTGATGTTTTGCCCTGGCTCCCAAACCATCTCCCAGATCTTCACAATAAAGTATTTGCTTGCCAAGAGATTTCAAACTTTGCACATTCTTTGGTAAAGCTGGAAATCAAGACCTACGGAGAGACAAAAGAAACAGGAGAAACACAAGGTTTTACTGACTTGTACCTGACTTAGACACACTGAATGTGGTGCATGGATGCTGCACACGGGAG